>NC_042618.1:307347212-307647212 GCF_901001135.1 Rhinatrema bivittatum
TGCTATTCTTGGGGTTGGGATGGATGATGGGGTGCAGGAACTGATTGCATGGTGGTGATCTCATTTTGGTTTTTATTAGATATAGATCTCTAGGAGGATTTTTGGAAGAGGGAAAGGGGAGGGAGTTTCAGGGAAGGGATGTTCTGGGTTGTTATATGGATTTTAACTGTGTGCTGTGACATCATGCTGCCTCATTATTGTAACAGTTCTTCTGGAATGCATCGTAATCTCTGTGAATGGCGGGGGACCCCTGCTGGGAGGGTTCCCCTCTTATTCCTACATAGATCCGTGTCGAACTCAGATATTTTAGGACTCTGTAAATGACCCCTCATGGGACACGCATCATTTCTTGGAATGTGTGTGGTATATATTCACCTATAAAGTGGTCTAAGTTTCTAGCAGCTCTTAAGAGGAAGTCGGCAGATTTAGTATTCTTAAAAGAAACACATCTTACAGACTGTGAACATAAAAAGTTATGCCAAAGCTGGGTGGGTGCATTCCGCATATAGTAAATCTGCAGGTGTCGCAATTCTCATTAATAAACATATGCTTATTACTGTTCATACAGAACTTAAGGACCCCCGAGGTAGATATATTATTTTGATTGCCGAACTCCACCATACCCCTCTAGTCTTATGTAATCTGTATGCCCCTAATAATTATACTCCTGCTTTCTTTCGAGAGATCTATGGCCTCCTCATTCCCTATTTGGAACATACCATAATAGTGGGTGGTGATTTAAATGTCCCTTGAGACCCCCAAATAGACACTTCCTATGGCAGCAAGCTGATACATAAGCTGAGTAAGGAGATTGCTTTCTTCAGCACTCTTACAACTGGCAGACTCATGGAGGATTCTCCATCCCATGGATACAAATTTTACTCTTTTGTTCCAGGCCCACTCCACCTATTCCAGACTAGATTACCTACTAATTAGCACTCATGCTTTTTCCAAAGTTAGTGACTCTGGCACTGAAGAAATTGTTATATCCAATCATGCCCCTATTTGGATAGAACTCACGTGGTCGTCCCTTCCCAAATCTTCTTATGTATAGCAATTTCCTTATTTTTTGGCTGAAGACATTCATTTCCATAAATTTCTTTGCTCCAAATGGCAGGGCTATTCTCTTTTGAACAGTGAACACGTAAACAACCCTGTCTTGTTTTGGTATACTGCAAAGGCAGTGATACGTGGGGATATCATCTCCTACCTGGCTCACCATCGGAGGATGCTGGACAAACGCCTTCTGTCCCTAAATGCCCAATTCAGCAGTGCCAAAAAAAGCCCTTATCCACTCTAATAACCATCTTAATAGAACCTAATGACCATCCAAACAGCATTGAACTCTCTTATCCACCAGCGCAAGAAAAAAAGTTTAATGTACTATCAATGCAAGCTGTTCCAATTTAACAATAAGATGATGGCTAATTTGATACAGACAGTGCTTAGCCCCCGACACATTATGGCTTTACTCACCTCCCATGGCCGAGTGGTCAATGATACCTCCACAATTTTAAACAGCTTTAGAGAATTTTACTCTAATCTCTATTCCTCAGAGGGATGGAATCAGGATAAATGTGATAAATTTTGTTCCCGGGTGGATATTCCCCGATTGACCCCAGAACAATGCACATGGTTGAATCGCCCAATTGTTGAGGAGGAGGTTAAAATGGCTATTCAGCATGCGTGTCATTTTAAGGCTCCAGCTCTTGATGGATATATGACAGAATTTTACAAAAATTTGGTGGACCAACTGGGTGCCCCCCTGTCTCTCATGTTTATTGCCTTGGTTCAGTCAGGCAAATATCCTGCTTCCATTAACTCTGCTCATGTAATACTGATTCCAAAACCGGGTAAGGACTTGGGATGTGAATCGTATTTCTGACGATTGAAAATACCGTATGATATTTTCAAAGTCGTCAGAAATCGGGGGCTCCCCGAAACCGATAGGAAAACCCCACAAAATTGTTCATGGGGTTCTCTTATCGTTTTGGGGGAGGGCGGGAAAAACGGCACACAAAAACAACCCCTAAACCCACCTCGACCCTTTAAAACAGCTCCCTTAGCTTCCCCCACCCTCCTGACCTACCCCCAAAATGTTTTAAAATGACCTAGTGGTCCAGTGGGGGTTCTGGGAGCGATCTCCCGCTCTTCAGGCTGTCGGCTGCCCACTAATAAAATGGTGCCGATGGCCCTTTGCCCTTACCATGTGACAGGGTATCTGTGCCATTGGCCGGCCCCTGTCACATGGTAGGAAGCACTGGATGGCCCGCGTCATTTTTAAAGATGGCGCCGGCGATTCCGGTTCCGATTCACATCTCTAGTAAGGACCCTCTATCACCAGCGTCGTACTGCCCAATCTCACTATTGAATTTTGACCAAAAACTGTTGGCCAAGATTTTGGCTGATAGACTGGGCCGAAATTTGCCTAAACTAATTAAACCCAGCCAAGTGGGCTTGTTCACAACTCTATGCCCTCACTAACATACGATTGGTGATGACAGCAATGGCACTATGTAACAGAGTGGAGGATCCCTACCTGGCTGTCAGTTTCAATGCAGAAAAAGCATTTGACCAGGTAGAGTGGGAGTATCTGTCTATCTCTTATGTGCTTGGGTCTAGAAGGATTTTTTTTCAATGCATTCAGCTTCTGTATGCGGATCTGACTGCTTCTATTGTTGCAAATGGCTTGCAGTCTGCAATGTTTCAAAGCTTGCAGAGGGACTATACTCTCCCCTCCTTTTTCTTTTGACACTTGAACCCCTGCTATTATGTATCCAGGCCACTAAAGAGGTAAGAGGGATAAAGCTCCAGGGTACTCTGTTTAAATATGCAGCTTTTGGAGATGACATTTTGGTGTTTTTAACTGATCACAATCGGTTGCTGCCTTCCCTGTTAAAGGTCTTTCGGGCCTTTGGCATTTTCTCCAGCCTCAAGATAAATTGGGATAAATCTGAAGCCCTGTGGCTATCCTGCTACTCTCAAAGAGGAGCTGGGGGGAACCCTTCCCCCTATACTGGGGAGAGGCACTATTCAATACCTTGGACTTCACCTTTCTACTGATTATTGACCCAATACTCTTTAATATCTCCCGTTGCTACAATATTCCCAAGACAAGATGCAGACTTGATGGGATCTACCACTCTCACTGGGGACTCGTGTTAATCTCTTTAAAATGATTCTCCTCCCCAAATGGTTATATGTTCCTACAGAATATGCCCCTCAACATTAGATGAAAAGATCTAGTTTCTGGCGAGGGAAAAAGTCACGTATCCCCCTGAAATGGCTGAAGGAGGGATGGGTTGGGGGGGGGGGGTTATAGGTTCCTGACCTAGCCTTCTATAACTTAGCCAGTAATTTTAGGCACCTCCTCTTATATAAATATTTTCTGCTGATCATGCACTGGTGGCCCCTCTAGACCTACAATTTATGATGCAAGTGCCCTCTGCTGATCTGCCGATCTGCTGGAAGCACTTTCAACACAATATACTAATTGATCCAATCAGGCAAGCATGGACGCAATTATGTAAGCTGATGGGCATCTCGCATCTATGTGCCCTACCTCCTCCCTCTTCAGGGGGCACCCTCAGTTCACTCGTGGGTCCCCAATCCGCAGCCTTCCATTTTGGGGCGGAGCAGGGCATTACTCAACTGGGTCATGTCCTTGATGGGGAAGGGGCACTTTTTACGTTCTCAACTGAAAGTTCATTATGGTCTGCGACCCTCCCATCTATTTTCCTACTTACAACTGCAGCGTTATGTTAAATCCCTGCTGATTGATACTAGGCAGCCTGCCATGTTCTGAGCTTTGAGTGAAGTGTTATTGTTAGAAAAACAACAAACCACTGTCTCTGTCCACAGCCCATAAAGCATTAAAAAAAATTGTGAACACAGGATACCAGTTCGATTTTGCCGAGATGTGGAATAAAGACAGTGGGCCGGATTTTAAAAGCCCTGCACGCATAAATCCGGCCGGATTTACACGCGCAGGGCAATTGTGCACCGGCGCACCTATTTTGCCATAGGCCGCCGGCGCGCGCATAGCCCCGGGATGCGCGTAAGTCCCGTGGGCTTCGTAAAAGGGGCAGGAGGGGGCGTGCCTGGGGGTGTGCCTGGGGCGTGTGTTTGGGGTCAGGGGGCAGTTTGGGGCGGGTCCGGGGGCATGGCACCAGCCCAGGAGTGTGGCCGAGGCCTCCGGACCAGCCCCCGGGTCGGGTGATGGCGCGGCCAGCAGCCGCTGGCGCGCAGATTTACCACCTGCCTCGGGTAGGCGTAAATCTGCCGACAAAGGTGGGGGGAAGTTTAGATAGGGCCGGGGGGGGGGGGGGGAGGGGGTTAGGTAGGGGAAGGGAGAGGAAGGTGAGAGGAGGCGGAAGGAAAGTTCCCTCTGAGGCCACTCTGATTTCGTGCGGGTTTTTCCTTTCGCTTGTTTGTGCCATTTTTGCCTTTCGCTTATCTATGCCCTTTTTGCCTTTTGCTTGTTTGTGCCATTTTTGCCTTTTTTTCATGTCTGTAGTTTCTAGTTCCTGTTTCACTTTAATCCTGGAAATACCAGCTTCCATTTTGGGACCCTTGATTTCCCTCTGTCAGTATGGACTGATACCTTGTCCCCTCTAGCTGTTGATATGAGGTGTGAGGAGGGGGTCATGGGCAGCCTCTACCTTCTCTCTGCCTGGAGGCCACAGTCCCCGGTCTTCCTTGTGGCTGGAGCCGCTCCTCAGTCTGCCCTCTGCAGCTTGAGAACTGCCGACAATGCTGGGCCTGTTCCTTGGCCCTGCCCTGCTCTTCGGCATTAGCAGCAGCATGGTTGCTGGCCATGGTCCTGCACAACTTCCTGCTTCCTGTTCCTAAGGTGCGGGCCACATCTCTTCACAAGATTTAAAGGGCCCATGGCTGGATATGCTCTGGGTCCCACCTGATGACTATTTCCTGTCTCATCCCTATAAAAGGGCTTCTCCAACACTTCTGCCTTGCCTTGCATTGGAGTTAATTGCTCCTGGAAGTCTCATCTTCCAGCGCTCCGTCAGGTCTTCGTTGGAGCTCCATGTCTTGTCTGCTTCCTGTGTTCGTGACTTCCTGTTGTTCCATGTCTTCATGTTCCGAGGTTCCCAGTCCAGGCTTCCTGAAGTTTCACTTCCTGATGTTCTGAGGTTCCACTCCTCCTTCGCTCGTTCCGAATCCTCCTGACTCTCCAGCTCCCTTTGGTTCTCCAGATGACATCTTGTTGGGGTAAATCCGTCCCATCGGTTCCTGTTTCCGTCATTGGAGTTTTTATCTCAGCTGGATTCCCTTCCTGCACTTGACCCGCTCTCCACCTGGTCCGTGACCAGCCTCTTCAGGTTGTGTAGGGCACACAGTGGGACAGGGTGGTCCATGACCAGTCCCACGGGTGGACTGTGTAGGGCGCCCTGAGAGACAGTGCCAATGTCCGAACCTTCCCAGCTTCTCATCTCGTCCAAGAGTCTTTCAAGTTCTTCATCTCGTCAAGAGTCTTCCAAGATCCTCATCCACTTCCAGAATCTTCTTTGTCTCAACTGAGTCTCCCATGTCACAAGGCCTCTGTCTGCCCTCATCCTCAGTCCGGCCTGCTTCTTCTTGCTGATACCCTGCGGCAGGTCTGAAAGAACTGGGAACGGTCGGAGGACTGTTCAAATACCAACATAATGTTGTTGGCTTCCAGAAGCAATGCAGGTCCAGCAGAGGGTTAGACTTTGTCTTCACCCATGCTGGGACACGCCTCGGCCAACCTTCGGTGCTGTCTTGGATTCATCTGGGGTCGTGCCGAGGTCCAAGGGCACACATTCCCTTCAAGTTGGGATCGCTTCTCCTAGCGTTCCCTAACATAACAGCAACTTCTATTCAGGTTGTTAATACATTAAAAGGCATACTTTGAATTGTCTGTATGGAAATGTTAGAAATCTAGAAAATAGGATTGGAGAGTTGGAATGTATGACACGACTAAAGATGTAGATGTAATAGGTACTTTAGAAACTGGTGGAAGGTGAAAAGCCAATGGGACACTGTGATACCAGGATACAAATTGGATTGGATTGATAGGTCAAGTCAAATTGGAGGAGGAGTGGCATTATATGTTAAGGATGGAATAGAGTCAAGTAGGATAAGAGTCCCACAGGAGGCAAAATGGATACCAATTCTATGAGTGATGTGGGAGACTGTAGTAGTGGCCAGGATGAAGAGACAAACAGTGAAATGCTAACAGAAATTAGGACACTAACACATTTGGCAACATAATAATAATTGTGAGATTTCAGTTATCCCCAGTATTGATTGGGTAAATGTCTCATTAGGACATGCTAAGGAGGTAAAGTTTCTTGATGCCAAGAAATGACTGCTTTGTGGAGCAGCTGGTCTTGGAACCGATGAGAAAGGGGTGACTGCTCTAGATCAAATCCTTACAGCATCACAGGATTCAGTGCAAGAAGAAACTGTAGTGGGGCTGCTTGGCAATAGTAATCATAATGTAATCAAATGTAATTTAATCACTAAAGGGAGGTCATTAAGAAAAACGACATCAGCAGTATTGAACTTTAAAAAGAGAGACTATAATAAAAGGAAGATATTGGAGAAAACTGAGTGGTTGTAAAGGTTCAAAGTTTGCATGTGGGATGGACACTGTTTAAAAACACATCTTGAAAGCCCAGACTATGTATGTTCCATGCATTAAAAAAATAGAAAGAAGACTAAAGAAGCCCAGACTATGTATGTTCCATGCATTAAAAAAATAAAAGGAAGACGAAATGACTGGTTAAACGATGAGGCTATTACAGCGAAATGCATGTCCTTCAAAAACCAGAAAGCAGATCCAAATGAAGAAAATAGGAAAAATCATAATAAGGTGGGCCAAAGAGACTCTGCTTTAAATATACTCAAAATTGTGATATTTTGCCTCTCTGGCAAGTTTCTTTTCAAATTCTCCTTTGG
Source organism: Rhinatrema bivittatum (assembly GCF_901001135.1). Lineage (NCBI taxonomy): Eukaryota > Metazoa > Chordata > Amphibia > Gymnophiona > Rhinatrematidae > Rhinatrema > Rhinatrema bivittatum. The sequence goes on from NC_042618.1 coordinate 307,354,155, forward strand.
CCTGGCTTATTAATATTTAACATCTGTCTTGCCAGTGCTTATGCTCTTTCCTATTTTCTTCATTTGTATCCAACTTCCAGTTTATCAAGGACATATCTGGGCTTCAGCACACCCTATATCGAGGGACCTTCATTTTTCCTGAGAATTTATCAGTCTCTATTATAACAAGAACAAAAATTATATTTACCTGCAAAATTCTGAGTCAGTTTTTCCACTAATTTCTTCTATTTTTGCTCTTGATAAATTCTCAGGAAAAAGAAAATAAAAACTGAAAAAGAAGGTCCCTACCTATATTTCTCTGCCCCTGTACAGTGGACTGCAGTTTGCCTATTTGCATAAATTGCTTCTCCTGTTCACCTTGGAATCATAATCTCTGTTTTCTCATTCAGATTCTAGCGTTGTCCGAAGTCAACACAGTGCTGGTGATCTGTGCAGAGCACATCTTTCTGGATTTCTGTCTCCTTTACTGTAATGACTGGGAGAATTAATGCCATCCATTCACTCTTAATCATGTTTGTAGCTTTATTCAGTGCCTATTTGCCAGCTGAAGCATTTTGGGATTATGCAAATTGTCTTTGAACACTATCTAAAACATGCAACGGTTCAGTGGGGATCTTCCAGGACTTTGAAGAAACTCTGATTTATTTCAGTATCAGTTTATTTGCATATCTTCTACAGGCTTTAAACAGAGCATAAGGCAATCGGATTTTAATTGTAAAACTAATGATGTTTAAATAACTGTGAAAAATCATAAAACAAATCTGAGCAGCTTGTAGGAATAGTAAAAGGATTTCCATAAAATTAAAGGGCCGACAGTATTGTAGCACAATCTATACACAATATAGAATAACTTTCTTTTCACTCACTTGGGGATTTTTGGCTCCTTCCCACTTTTGACATTCACTTTTACCAGTATTTCTGACTGTTGGACAATAGGGATTTTCTCCTTATCATCTTTTGTGGGGGTGTGCAAGCCACATACTTTAATTCTATTGTGGCGGGTTTTCCAGCCAAAATTCATTTTCTCTTTCTGATTTCAAGTAATATGAGCGCTGTTTGGAAATAGTGCATGGTATTTCCTGAAATTAAAGCTAGGGAAAAAGAAACTAGATTTTGGCAGGATTTATTTTTGGTGTTTTGTTTGCAAATGAAACAAGGATGTTTCATGGCATTTTCATGTCAGTTGCAAACAAAGGGCCTTATTTACCAAGGCTAGCGCAGGCTTGCGCTGCCAGAGCAAGCCTGCGATAGCCTGCAAAGGTAGCGCACGCCTGCGCTACCTAAATCGTGGCGGAGTCGGCCCTGGAAGAGGAGGTGTCGGGGCGTCAACGAGGCCGACTCTGCGAAGACGGCGACGCCAGCAAAAAGGCAAGGGCTTTTTCACATCCTATTTCGCGCCCAATAGCTACACCTTCTACGGTGGCGATATTGGTGCAAAAGTGGCAACGATCGCACCACGGCAGTGCGATTGCAGCCGGCTAGCGCAGGACCGCGCCCCCCCCCCCGGGGTCGACGCCCCGCCCCCCCATTAGTGCAATTTTCTAAAGTATTGCAGGCCTGCGATACTTTAGAAATGAGCCCAAAGGTACTTGCATGTTCTGTTATACATTTTTATTTTAGCTAGTTCTGCAAATAAGGGAAAGTTTCAGTGTCCACATTAGGACAAGGTTCCAAGGATACTTTTTGCCTGCAGATTTGTACCAAATTTCAGACAGGCTGATGCAAGAAAAGTGTGTTTAGCCGAATGCCCAGTTTAACTGTTCTTGAATACACATTTGGCTATCTGCTCGCTCTCTTTTTTTTTAACTCCCAATGCAATAGCATAGCATTAGCTTACTGTATGTGGAATAAAAAAAAAAATACATTTGTACATTAAGAAAACGAGTCCTGGATTTCAGTGCACTGTTTTAGTGCACTGATTATTGCATCAACCTGTCAAAGTATATATGGACTTGCCATGGCTACAAAGTACTTGCAGAGGATTGCACTACTTTTTGTGCTGCTTTGCAAATAGTAAACTTTAGTGCACTGTCTGCTACATGCAACAATTTATTTAAATTCAAAATGAGTGAGCTACTACAATGCAAATGTATGCAAAACAGCTAATTAATTTAGAATTTTGTAAACAACAGCATATAGAAATATCATTTTATACCAATTTTCACAAAAAAAGATAACTATATTTCAATGAGATGTAGTTCTCTTTTTTCAGCTGGGCCCTGTAGCAAAATTTTTTCTTTTTTTTTTATCGGGCTCATGTCTGTCTGTAGAAAAATTGCACAGGAAATCATGATTAACCTATGGGAAATCCCATACATTGGCCCCTCTATGGAGCCGATGCAATACAGTGCGCTCAACCGAGCGCACTGTATAACTCGCAGTGGGATGCGGGTTAAATAGGCGCTAATCCACCCCCTAATGCAATAAGGGATTAGCGCCTATTTAACGCGCGTCAGACTTGGAATGAATGAGATAGCGCTCATCACATGCAAATGAATGTGAATGAGGCTATTACTCATTCACTGCAAATGCAAAAAAATAAATGTGCGTCTCAGATGCACATTTATCGCTCAGCTATTAACGCCTGCCTGGAGCAGGCGTTAATAGCCTGAACGCATTGAAAAGAAGTACAGAAAAGCAGAAAAAACTGCTTTTCTGTACTTCTTTTAAAAGTTAAAAAAAAAAACTCAGCCGGCCACATTAAGAAGACTGACACCGATATACTCGGTGTCATTTTTCATAACTGGCGGGCTGCATTTTGAAAACCGACACTGATAAACTCAGCGTCGTTTTTCATAACTGGCGGTCTGCAGTTATGAAAACTGATGCCGAATTTATCGGTGTCCGTATCCATAACCGGCAGACTGCCGGTAACCGCGGAGTCGCGTTAGCAAGGAGGCGCTAGGGACGCCTCCTTGCTAATGCGACCCCCCTAATTATAATATAGCATGGCACCCCCCTTGCGGGAAACATGCACACATTAAGAAAGCAGGCGCTGACTTTTCAGCGCCTGCTTTCCGTGCTTTGTTTTGCATCGGCCCCTATGTGTTATTAGCCAATCCTGCCCAAAACATGTTCTTATGTTCCTCTACATATGGTTGAAAGTGTGCATGCTGTGGAACAACATTGTGTACTGTAAGCTGTATTGAGGACAGGCAATTTTCAGACAGGCAATATGCACATGCAAATCGCTATTTACATGTATAAATATCTTTAAAAATTGTCTTTCCCCATTTTCTCTATTTTTATCAATATAAAGATGACAGACTCAAGCGAATCCTCCCCTCTGACAGTATGACTGCATGTATTCTCCTTGGAGAGGTTGTCCACATGAGCATTCCTTGGAAAGGGGATCCTATTATCACCATGCCCATGAGTGCTCTCCCAGAAGACTGCATTTGTGACACAAATACCACTCGGGCACCAGGTATTGCTCTCTTTCAATATGATTGCCTGCCCATAGGTGCCATTGTCCTCTGCTTCACTATATCCAGGTGGGAATGCCATAGATCCTGCACTGAACGTGGACATAAGGCATAGTTTCCTAAAACCTGCCTTCGGAGGATCTGCCACTAGAAGCTGTGACCCCTTGACATACTTGGGTGAGTCTACCATAATGGCAGCACTGCTTCCAACACATGCAGCGGCAGATCATAAGGATAACCACAACGGCAAGGGATATAGGTGCTCTTCGTGTACTAGCTTGGGCACCACTAGCAGCAGTTTGTCTTTCAGTTCCGACAGGCCACAGGCCTCTTCCATTGCCTGTAACTGGGGTTGTGTGGCAGGCCCCGAAGACAGTGCGACTGTGGGGACAGAACATGAACTGTGGGAATCTGTTCCAAGATCCCTCAGGTGGTACATTATGGGTTAGATTTTCAAATAGCGCAAATTGGCCTACTTTTGCTGGCGCATCAGGCGCAAGCAAAAGTAAGCTGGATTTTAGTAGATACGCGCGGAGCCGCGCGTATCTGCTAAAAACCTGGATCGGCGCGCGCAAGGCTATTGATTTTGTATAAGCCGGTGCGCGCCGAGCCGCGCAGCCCTACCCCCGTTCCCTCCGAGGCCGCCTCCGAAATCGGAGCGGCCTCGGAGGGAACTTCCTTTTGCCCTCCCCTCACCTTCCCCTCCCTTCCCCTACCTAACCCACCCACCCGGCCCTAAGCCCCCCCCCCTTACCTTTGTCGGGGGATTTACGCCTCCCAGAGGGAGGCGTAATCCCTGCGTGCCAGCGGGCCTCTTGCGCGCCGGGACGCGACCTGGGGGCGGGTACGGAGGGCGCGGCCACGCCCCCGGACCCCCCGGGCCGTAGCCACGCCCCCGTACCCCGCCCCCAAAATGCTGCCGACACGCCCCCTAAACACTGCGACGACCCGGGCCCGCCCCGACACGCCCCCGACCACGCCCCCCCTCGGAGAACCCCGGGACTTACGCGAGTCCCGGAGCTCTGCGCGCGCCGGTAGGCCTATGTAAATAGGCTCACCGGCGCGCAGGGCCCTGCTCGCCTAAATCCGCCCCGGTTTTTGGGTGGATTTAGGCGAGCAGGGCACTGAAAATCCGCCCCTATGTGTTGCCATTACAGCAACATATTCAGTTTGCTGGAAGGGCATAGGAAGAGAGGAGAAGGTTGGAAGGAATGTTAGACTCCAGCAAGCAGGCTAAAGGGAAATAATCATTTGGAACAGGCTTTGTTTCAACAGCAAGCAAAATAATGATTTAGAATAACATTCAATTAAACCTGATTTGAGTGACTGATTTTATTTATGTTGCAATTCATAGACATCTAAAAAAATAAATAAAAACCTCTAATCAGATTTAACAGCTCTTAAAATGAGACATAGTCCTTCATCAACTTTTAAGACTTTAGCAACTCTTTTGATGCAGACTGAAGCCCAGCAATGAGATGGAGGGCCATCCAGTTTTTTTACATTGAATGCCGCATATATGATTATCTATCTGTTGGTGAGAGGTTGTATGTGTGCACCTGGTGCAAAGAGCTCCTGGCTCTTAGAAAACAAGTTTTCTGACCGGAAAAAAAAAAAATCTGATCACATCACCCCTGTACTAAGAAGTCTACACTGGCTACCAATCATACAGAGAATAGAATACAAAACCCTGACGATAATTCATAACGCGGTACACAATTCGGACAACTCCTCAATCAGTAAAATGTTCCATCTACACAAACCTCAATGGAACACCAGAGCTGCCAGCAAATCACTACTTGACGTACCCGCATACCCTATGGCGAAGCTAACGAATACCAGAAACAGAGCTCTCTCCATAGCGGGGCCAAACTTATGGAATGCCCTAGCACACTACCTCACCTCAATCAGCGAAAGCAAATCATTCAAAAAAGAACTGAAAACTGGATCTTCAGCCAGACTTTCAGAGATGGCATAGACTAAGTACTCTCGAGATGCCATACTTTCTTTTCCCTTTTGTCTTCTTCCTCCCTCTCAGTCTTTTCCCCCATCTCTACCTCCTGCCTCCCACCCCTTCTCCTCCCTCCCTCTTCCCTCCCCCCACCCTCTCCTTTCAGATCCTACAATTAGACTACCCGTGCTCCCACCCTCCACCCGCCTCCAACACCACCCCCCTCCCTGGGTCCTCCCCCCACTCTTCCCCACCCTCCCCCCTGCTATCTTCCCAGCTCCCAGAAACCTGCTAGCAGTTTCGCTAGACATAACCCTGCTACACACCGGTACCCCATCCATATCCTTTCATTAACTGTTTCCTATTCCATTCCACTATCAAAACTAAATGTTACCTACCTTTTACATATATGTACATGCTTTGCCCCGAGCCTTTGTTATTAGCTACCTTCTTTGTTTCACCTTCTTTCCCTTTAATTGGTTTCAGTTATAACCTGTTCCAACCTGTTCCACGACCTGTTCTGTGCATAAATTTTTGTTATAAGACATGTTCTATGTATAATTGTTTGTTCCAATGTAAACCGGGTTGAAGGCTTTCGCTAAACCTCGGTATATAAAAGCTCCAAATAAATAAATAAAGTTTGAAGGCCAGAATGTCAGACTTTGAGGAGTCAAGACAGACAGAGAGGTATATATAAAGGAGAGTGGCTCCAACTCCAATCAAGCAGACCTTGTGCTGCTTTAGAAAAGCAAAGTCATCTGCAAGTGATCCTGCTCTCCAGGTGATGCTGTATCCTCTTGTACTGAGAATGTATCTCTAGATGTCGATGCCCAGGAAAGAAGGGTTAGGATAGCCATTGTAGTGGGTGATTTGATCATTAAGAAATTAGATAACTGGGTGACTGGAGAGCATGAGGATTGCGTTGTCTGCCTGGTGCAAAAGTAGCACACTTCATATGCTGGGGAGGAGCCAGCTGTCATGATATAAGTGGGTAATTAGAAAGGTGCAGGAAGGAGGTTCTGAGGGCTAAATATAGGCTCTTAACTAGGAAATTGAACCTAGAACCTCCAAGGATGCATTCTTAGAAATGCTCCATGTTCTACACTCATGATCCTCGAGGCAGGCTGAGCTCCAGAGTCTCAATGCATGGATGAGATGAGTGCTTTAGATTTGCTAGTGCTAAGGGAACATTTTGGGGGAAGGGGAGCCTATTTCACTGAGATAGTCTCCACCTTAACCAGTATGGATCCAAGCTATTGTTGCTAATCTCAAAAATAAAAAGAGATAGGATAGCTTTTAAACTAGAACATGGGGGAAAGCGGACAGTTGCTCAGCAATGCATAGTTCAGAAGGTGGTATCTTCAAAGGATACTGGCAAACCAAATAAATTAAAATGTTCTGGTAGAGAGATGGCTATAAAAGCTGAAAAAAAACAGGTATATTTAAATACAGAGCAGCAGATAAAACTGACTTTAAACTGCCTGCATCATCTGATGATAAGCTTGAGGACCTCATCCATAACCATAAACCAGACATCTGTGCAGTCACTGAGACTTGGCTCAAGTGCACTGACACTGTCATCCTGAACCAGCTCCCCACTTCCTCCCATGACATTTTCTCCATCCCCAGACCCAAAAAGAAAGGGGGTGGCATTCTCCTTATCTCTAAAAAAAACCCCCTCAAACTTAGGCCCTTGAATATTAACCCTCCCGCTAAACTAGAAGTTGGGATTTTCAAATCCTCAGACCTCCAAGTCTGCCTCATCTACGCCCCCCCTGGCCTCCTAGAGCAAAACCCCTCCCCACTCATTGAACTTGTTTCCAACAACATAAACTGTGAAAAGCCTGCCATTTTACTGGGAGACTTTAATCTGCATGTAGACTCTACCCCGCTCTCTCCTTCCTGCGAAACCATCCTTACCGCCCTCCAAGCCCTAGGTTTCACCCAAACCATCTCAACTCCCACGCACAAAATGGGACACACTCTGGATCTCATTTTCACCAACTCTTGCATTCAGGTCCCATCTCCGCCATCTTGTACCCCCCTGTACCGTGGTCTATCCACGCTCTCATTGAGACCCGCATCACCATAAACACCTAATTCCAGCAACCCCCCACACAACAACACTTCCTTCTCATACCGCAAAGCCTGTACATCAGAAGATCTCTCCTTAGCCCTGTCTGACTCCCTGACCAACCTTGACCTTTCCTCCCCTGACACTGCCCTCACCTCCTGGGTCAGTACCACTCAAGACATAACCGACAAAATCTGCCCCCTCATCACTCGTCAACCACACACCCCTCAATCCAATAACAAGCCCTGGTACACCACAGATCTTCACAATCTGAAACACCATCTTAGACTCAAAGAAAGAGCATGGCGTAAAGTCCCCACCCCTCAGCGCTCCTTCTCCTACAAATCTCTCTTACACGCATACCGCCTAGCCATACAAAACACCAAACGTGATTAGTACTCCTCCAAAATCCACCAATACACCTTCAACCCCAAAGCCCTCTTCTCCTATGTAGCTGCCCTCACCAACTCCCTTTCCCCTAACACTGCTGAAGAAGATGCAAGCACGAAATGCGAAGAACTTGCTTGTTTCTTCCATAATAAAATAGCTAACATACTCCTCCGATTCTTCACCACAACCGTCCAAACTCCCCACCCTCACACTACCCACCATAATCCCTCCTCACTCGACTCCTTAGAACCTACTACATCTAAGGAAATTGAGGATATCCTTAAAAAATCCAAGCCTGCATCCCATCCTTCTGATACTATACCCACAAAAAATCTCATTTCCATCCCTAACACCATTACCTCACCCCTAGCTGACCTAATTAACTACAGGTTCCATCCCTGACCCTCTTAAACACGCGATAGTAAAACCCCTGCAAAAGAAGCCCTCTCTAGACCCAAAAAACCCAACTAACTACCGACCGATTTCCAATCTCCCTTTCATCTCTAAAATCATGGAGAAAGTAGTTAATACACAGCTCATGGCATTCCTTGAGGACTGCAACATACTCCACTCAGTGCAGTTTGGCTTTCGTAAGAATTTAAGTACCGAAACTCTCATTCTATCCCTTACAGACCTCCTCCTCAGCAGCCTCGACCAAGGTCATAACTTCCTTATTGCCTTCCTCAACATTTCCGCTGCCTTCGACATGATAAGCCATGACATCCTCATTGCCCGCCTAATTGACATCGGCATCTCTGGCACCGCACTTCTATGGTTCAAATCCTATCTAACTAACAGATGTTTCTCCGTTAAACTTGGTTCCTCAGAATCCTCACGTTTCTCCCTCTCCCAAGGTGTACCCCAAGGCTCTTCCCTTTCCTCCACACCATTTAACATATACCTCCTCCCCCTCTGTCATCACCTCACTAATCTTGGACTCAAATACTATATCTACGCTGATGACGTCCAAATCATTATCCCCATCCACGACTCACTACCTACCACACTAAGGGGTAGATTTTCAAACAAGGCGCGTTGGCGTACTTTTGTTGGCGCTCCAGGCGCAAACAAAAGTACGCGGGATTTTAGTAGATATGCGCGGAGCCGCGCGTATCCGCTAAAATCCTGGATCGGTGCGCGCAAGGCTATCAATTACGTATAGCCGGCGCGCGCCGAGCCGCGCAGCCTACCCCCGTTCCCTCCCTTCCTCTACCTAACCCACCCCCCCGGCCCTGTCTAAACCCCCCCCCTTACCTTTGTCGGGGGATTTACGCCTCCCGGAGGGAGACGTAAATCCCCGCGTGCCAGCGGGCCGCTAGCGCACCGGGACGCGACCTGGGGGCGGTTACGGAGGGCGCGGCCATGCCCCCGGACCGCCCCGGGCCATAACCATGCCCCGGACCCCACCCCCCAAAACGCTGTCGACACGCCCGCTAAACGCCGTGACGACCGGGCCCGCCCCCCGACACGCCCCCCTCAGAGAACCCCGGGACTTTCGCGAGTCCCGGGGTCTGCGCGCGCCGGTGAGCCTATGTAAAATAGGCTCACCGGCGCGCAGGGCCCTGCTCGCCTAAATCCGCCCGGATTTGGGCGGATTTAGGCGAGCAGGGCTCTTAAAATCCGCCCCTAAGCTTCTGGAAGAAATGCCTTTCTTCCATCAACACATTACTCACATCCATGCAACTTGCCCTCAACTCTGCTAAAACTGAGCTACTGCTCATACATAACCACCAAACCTTTAAGCTGGCCACACCTTCTGACCCTCTGACCACGTCTCTCCTCTCGCAACCCTCTGTACGGAATTTAGGCGTCCTAATCGATCCTCATCTGGACCTCAAAAACCACATCACTTCTATTATTAAGGGAGGTTTTTACAAGCTCATGGTCCTAAAAAAACTCAAGCCTCTTCTCCATACCCATGACCTTAAAACTGTTATCCAAGCCACACTGACATCTAAGCTAGATTATTGCAACTCCCTATATCTTGGCCTTCCTTCCTCCTCTATCAGACCTCTCCAGATACTGCAAAATGTCACAGCAAGGATCATTAGTAATACACGCAAATCAGATCATATTACCCCCATCCTTAAAAACCTTCACTGGCTTCCCATCTCCTCCCGCATCTTGTTCAAAACCCTCACCATTATTCACAAAGCTATCTACAACCACTACTCCTCTTGGCTTAATGAACCCCTCAAACCCACACAATTCTCCCGCCCTACTAGAACAATTCATAAATGCACCTTGCTTGTTCCCTCTCTCAAGAAAGCCCGCCTCTCAGCCACAAGGAAATGCGTCTTCTCAATTGCTGGCCCTACACTCTGGAACGATCTACCGCCCAATCTTCACATGGAACCCTGCCCTTTCAAATTTAGAAAACAGCTAAAAACGTGGCTCTTTCATCAAGCCTTCCCGGATTAACATCCTTTACTCCCAGACCCTCCTCATGACCCCCCCGTTAACTCTCATAACCCCTGTATATTTTGTTTAATTGCTTTCACGACCCACCGGTCCCTGGCTTCACTTGTATATTTTGTATACTTTGTATTCTTGCAATTTAACTAACCTTTTGTTAACGTTCCTCTCACCTTCTCTCCTTCTTCTCTAATTTTTGGGGTCAGCCCTTCCGACCCCAGTTCTCAGTTCTCCCCCTCCCCTCCCCCTATTATTTGTATTTTCTACCTTTTTGTTATTATGTAAACCGATATGATGTGTACTTTAATGTCCGTATAGAAAAACTGTTAAATAAATTAAATAAATAAATAGTGGGTACATATAAAAATAGAAATACAAATAAAGCTACTTTAAATATGTATATGCAAATATCAGAATTCTGAAAAATATGACTAGAGAGTTAGAATATATGGAACTAACAGTGGCATATTAAAGGGAGGTGGGGGGGGGGGTCCACCCTGGGTGACAGCCAGGAGGGGAGTGCCAGCTGGGAGGTCAGTGGCCACAAGCAGAACCCATCCTGCTCGCAGTAGAAGAAGAGGGAGGCGTCCAGGCTGTGAGCAGTGGAAGCACTGGGTGGTTGTCTAGAGTGCCATGGGTCTGCAGCCGGCAACTGTATAGTAGAGGTGTGAATCGTGTGATCGACCGTCTTAACGATCAATTTTGGCTGGGGGGGGAGGGAAATCTTTTCGTCGTGTTTTTTTTTTTTTTTTTTTAAATCGTTAAAAATCCTAAATCGGGGGAGGGCGGGAAAACCGGCACACCAAAAAAATCCTAAAACCCACCCCGAACCTTTAAAACAAATGCCCCACCCTCCCGAACCCCCCCAAAATGTTTTAAATTACCTGGGGTCCAGTGGAGGGGTCCCGACGTGACGTCGGGAGCCAGGAACCAAAATGGCGCCGGCGCTACCTTTCCCCTGTCACATAAGGGCAAAGGGTTACCGGCGCCATTTCTCAACGCAGCCGTGGCCAGAGAGAGAGGGAGATCGCGTCGGGACTCCCCCTCTGGACCCCAGGTAATTTAAAACATTTTGGGGAGGTTCAGGAGGGTGGGGGATTTGTTTTAAAGGTTTGGGGTGGGTTTTAGGGTTTTTTTGGTGTGCCGGTTTTCTCGCGCCCTATTTAACGATACAATACAAATGCCCCTGACGATAAATCGGGGGCATTTGTATTGTATCGTGCACTCTAACGATTTTGGACGATTTTAAAATTATCTTTTATTGTGTGTGCTTTTAATATGTAAACTGTCTCGAGAATTCTTTAGTATATAAACCTTTTAAAATAAATTAATAAATACTCCAGGCTCTAAGCACAAATATAGGAAAACAGAACAAGTCAATAAATGTGACTGAGGTGAGGTATTATTTGTGTTTCAGCACAGCAGATCTTACAGAGAGGGGCCCGCAGGATACCAGCCTTGTTTGTGTATCAGGGCAATGGATATGTGTCTTACCACACCCACAGAGTGAACCTGCAACATCTCCTGACACCAAAATGCTCAAAGAAGGGTGATCAGGAAGGAGGCAAATGAGCCCACCATGCTAGCACTCACTCATATCCCAAACAGATGGCAAAATGTGATCCCATGGTTATCTCAATATCCTAACATTTGATTTAAATGTTGAAACTGATAGGGATAATCTAGGGTGATTAGAGGCTTTTCCTTTGCAGTTGCCTCAGAAGGTGGCAAACCCCCTCACCTGTAGCTCATCATGCTCCAGCAAAATCCGTGGCTGGTTCATTAGTGGGCCTGGCCTTAGCAGAGACAGAGGGCACAGGGCAGGAATGTCCTGACCTTGTGGCCTGTTCTCTAGCTGCTGCTACAGATTCACAGGGAGCTAATAACCAATGGGGATGAGGTAGGGCTGCTGTGCAGTCACTGGAACCAGTTGCATCATGCAGCAGCAGAGCAGAGAAAGATCATGGGGTAGTGGGCAAGGCCTTTCCCAATGGCAGTTATAACCAGCCAGTAGTGCACTCAAGGGTTCTGTTTGGGCATATATTACAGCTAACATGTCTTTTAGCTACATTACTTTTACATTACTTCAAAGAAGTTGGATCAAGTTCAGTCATGACACTGGTAGGTCAGGGGCAGTCTTGTGCTTCTATGGCCAGGGCAGGCCCTCTGTGCACCGCAAGAAGGAATGAAAAATAAAGTTGAAGGGGGGAGGTCTGGCCATCACCTGCTTTTATGACTTGGATGGGGCCTCCTTAGGCTTAGGGTAACCTGCATGGGCAGGCTGGATGGACCATTTCAGTCTTTATCTGCCATCATTTGCTATTTTACCATATTACTATGTGGTACTGTTTTATTTGAGAAGATATATTTGTTGCGTGAAAATATGAATGTATGTGACTATTTCCTCAAAAAGTGATAGCTGTGTTTTGTTATGGCAAAGAGAAGTATGGTCAAATGAGTTCATTCTCAAGGGCGTATGGTACAGATGAACAGCATTGCCTTCTGTACATGGCTTTTATTTTTCAGGCTTCCTGTGGTCATTTAGCTGAACCCTCTAAAGAGAATGCTTAATTTTGCATAATCGTGCTATGTACCTTCTCTTTGGTAAGTAACAGGGTCACTCACATTAGTAAGTTGGCACTTGCCCAAGGTAGGTATTAAATAGCATAGCGACCCCTTGGTAAATAGCGTGGAGGGTGAGCATACTTTGCTATCTACCAAGCACATCATAACCCCTTATTTGTGAAAAAGTTCCTTCATTTCCATGAGTAGACATGCAAATTCTTGCATGTCTATGCTAATGCTAACAGCTTTCTGGACCAATTAAATCCCTTTCATATATATATGTGTAGATGTCTTTAATATGTATATTTTTATACACACACACAAATACACAAATATATACATTTTTAAGCTTGCCTTCAGCAATGTGGCAATTAGTAAACCACCCACTGAATATTGCTGCAATTTTTCTGACTACTTCTCCTAAATCAAACCATATGCAGTCTGCGTTTGTTGTTTTTTTTCCTTCTCTTTCTAGAAGTGTGAAATATTTGATCATCATATGGTGACCTTCTCCACCAGCTTCTTACTAAAATTTGTCTGAGGCATATGTCAGCTTTATCCCAGCATGTCTGAAAGTCAAACATTGCCTTTGGTTTATATCAGCTTCCCCAAAACCATGCTGCAAACAGAATGCCCACTTGGCACATTTAACTTCCATCTCCATACATGAAGCATCCGTTCCGAGTATGCTTTCCTTATGTGCCTCTTCAGAATCAATCCTTATTGCCATACAAACACCATCTCCACTTCATCAGCCCCACAATGTCATTTAAACCACTTTACTTTGCAAAGTGAGAAAATTGAGCTCTCTGCTTCACTTATGTGGAGGAGAGCCAACTCTTTTGAACTTGCATGGTGCCCCTTCATCTGTTTTGCTATTTGAACTGTGAAGGGCCACTTAGCCTTGTGGGACATGACAGACCTGAATGTTTCTAACTGCTAGATAGCTGAAGCAGCACCAGGCAGAGAGTGGGAGGTCCCCTGTCCAAGTTAGCCAGAACATTGACTCAGCCTTCTGTTTCTTGAGCTGACTGGAACTAAAGAAACAGTCATCAACGTTGTAGTGCCCTCTTACCTTCCATTCTGTGCAGGCAGGACACTAATTATTTGCTGCTTCTGAAATATCTGCAGTCCTTCTCAGCATGGCTGCCTCAGCCTGTCATTGCATCATGAATCATTGTGCTATGCATCAGAACACATGACTTTAAGAGCCAATGAACACAGGAAAAGACTGGGTCAATGAAAGCCAAGAAGACAAATATTTGAAACCAGTCTGGGTTTTTGGAGAAACAAGGAGAGGCAAAGAGAAGAGAAGAAATGTGCTATCACGCTTCCCAAATATGCTGGGTGTCCCCTACAGGGGTCTCCACAGTAAGTATTCCAAGTAGAATGGGCAGTGGGAGATAAGTAGATGGCTTGGGATAAGACCAAATGCAACTTACTAACAGGCTGATACAGTATGGTGCGCTCAGCCGAGTGCACCTTTAGCCCCGGTTTGGCCGCACATTTTCGATGCGCTATTTTTACCCCTTATACAGTAAGTGGTAATAGCGCGTCGAAAACGCGCGACCAACCACCCCCCCCCCCCCCCCCCCCCGAAATTAATAGCACCCGCAACATGCAAATGCATGTTGATGGGCCTATTAGTTATTCCCGCGCGATTCAGAAAGTAAAATGTGCAGCCAAGCCGCACATTTTACTTTCAGAAATTAACGCCTGCTCAAAGGCTAGCGTTAATTTCTGCCGGCACCGGGAAAGTGTACAGAAAAGCAGTAAAACTGTTTTTCTCTACACCCTCCGACTTAATATCATAGCGAAATTAAGTCGGAGGTGCCAAAGGTAAAAAAAAAATTAAATTTAAAAAGAAAATTAAAAATCGGCCCGCGGCCTGCGGGTCAGAAGATGGACATTCAATTTAGCCGGCATCTGTTTTCCGAACCCATGGCTGTCAGCGGGTTTGAGAACCAATGCTGGTAAAATTGAGCGTTGGCTGTCAAACCCGCTGACAGCTGCTGCTTCTGTCAAAAAGGAGGTACTAGGGACGTGCTAGTGTCCCTAGCGCCTCCTTTTACCGTGGGCCCTCATTTAAATACTTGATCGCGCACCCAGGAGAGTGGCCTGGGCGCGCGTTGGGAGATTGGGCGCTCGCCTCAGAGCGCCGACTCTCCCGCGGGTTTTACTGTATCAGCCTGTAAGAGTTTCAGTGCCCCTGTTTTGCTGGGTCCTGGTGATTGCTATCTTGCTGAAAGCTGCTGTCAGGTTGCAGCACTCTGTGAGAGGAGTGCTGTTCCCTGCAGCCAAATGTTTGCAGAAGATAAAGGCCTTTTGAAGTGGAGATCGGGGAAACTATCTGTTGATCTGTAGGAGTGTGAATACCCTCTTAGACACCTACTGGGAAAGAGACTTTGGGTACCAGACTTTATTCTAATTTGTGAGTTCCAGATTCACTACAATCATATTCATCACCACCTTTAAATAGTATTCTTCTGCATTTAATGTAAGCCTGTAGATTACATTTAATTTTAAGTTCCATGCTGTTTCTGCATTAACCCTTGAATCCCTGGTCCCATCACCATACCCCTGGGGTGCAAGTGGCATTTGTTTGCATAGCTCAGTTGAACTTGATGTGCTTCACTATTATCTGTCGCCCTCAGAAAGCCAAGGGTACATTACCTGGCTGCTAACATTGTAGTGCATACCTGTAGGAGGCCAGGAAATAATTGCATTTGTCAATACATGTGTATTACCAGTTTCAGTGATTAGTGTGGTGTTGTACTCTAGAGCAGTGTTTCTCAATATCCATAGACTAGCCGCATTCCCAGGCAGAATTTTTGCTTGTCTGTGGAATGGCAGTCATTGCAGGAGGAAGAAGACCTGTACTGAAGCCTCCCTCTGCAGTTGCACAATTACTGACTGCCACCCTGCTACTTGCAGCCAAGTGGAACGTTCTCTACTGCCTGAAACCGCAATATCAAAATGTCCCCGGCAGCATAGCACTACACTGTTGCTGCTTTTGGTTGTTGGGTTAGACAACCAAAGCATGCTCTAGCTCTACATTACCATTGACACTGAACAGCTGATCAGGCTGCAAGACTAACCATGAACATCAGGCTCAGATGAGCTCCAGACTGCCCCCATTCAGGCTTTGTAAATAAACAAGAAAAAATCCTACTAAACCATGAATGCTGCTGGAAGCACCAGGCCCCTTATGGGAGCAACATCTACCCCCATTATTACCAATGTAAGGATTTTTAGCCCCTGGTAACACTATCCTCTGAAATGGGGGGGGCACATATTTCTTTTCCTTCCCTGCTCTGGGTTCTCAGAAGCACAGCTCCTTTGTCAGAATTCTTGTAACTAAAACATTAGGAGGTGTCTGGGTTGAGAATAGAGGAGACTTCTGAAGGGGAAAAGGCTATACTCATCCCCTGCACTTTAGTCATTAAGGGAACTCTCGTGTTCTTCAGTCATAAGAGGAAACTTCTCCCCCACTCTTCAAGGGTCTCCCCAGACTCTACTAGCTAGCTGGTCTACATCAGTTTTGGTCAGGTATCTGTTCCCTGGCATCAAAAAGGTTGAAAAATATTGTCCTAGAGCAGGGGTGGGCAAACTACGGCCTGCGGGACAAACCCAGCCCGACAGTTTTTTTTTCTGGCCCTCCTCTTCTTCAGTTTCTCTATGCTGATCTCACGATGCACGAGATCAGCATGGAGGAAGTGCTACACCCGTGAACTTTTAGTACCACAGGGCCTGAAGACAGGAGTAGCAGCAGAGTTGGCTTCTTCAAGGATAGATCAGCTACTCCCCAACAGGCATACAGCTGCAGTTGACAGCAACAGCAGAAGATGAACAGAGGATCCAAGGAAAGTGTGAGTGTATATGAATGGGTGCCTGTCTGGGAGTCTGAGTGTGTGTGAGAATTAATGGGTATCTGCCTGGGGAATGTGTGTATGTGAGAGAGAATGAATAAGTGCCTGCCTGATGGTCTGTCTATGTATGTTTGTGAGAATGAATGGATGCCTGCCTGGGGAACTCTGTGTGTACATGAGAATGAATGTGTGCCTGCCTGGGAGTCTCTGTGTGTATGTGTGAGAATGAATGGATACCTGCCTGGAAGTCTGTGTGTGGGTAATAAATGGGTACCTGCCTGGAGTGTGTGTGTGTGTGTGTGTGTGTGAGAGAGAGAGAGAGAGAGAGAGAGAATGAATGAGTGCCTGCGTGGGTATCTGTATGTGTAAGAATAAATGGGAGCTTGCTTGGGAGAGGAGGGTGTGAGGGAACCAGTGACAGTGAGTGCATATGTGTGAGTATGTGAGGGAGACACTGGAAGTGAGTGCATGTGTGTGTGTGTGTGTGTGTGTGTGTGTGTGTGTGTGTGTGTGTGCATCACGGAGCCAGTGAGAGTGAGTTCATGCATGAGTGTATGTGGGTGAGTGAGAGAGCATTGTGGGTGGGTGAGTGAGAGCACATCTTGCGCATGAATGAGGAAGAATATGTTTATATGGGTGGATGAGAGAGAGCATGTGTGTGTGTGTATGGATGAGAGAAAGAGAGCACATGTTTGTGCAATAACCCCCCCCCCCCCCCCCCCCCAGTTCCAAGGTATGGAAAGTGGGAATTTTTTAAAATCCTTACTAGTTTTTAATTATTGGGTATTATTTACTGTGTCTATTTTGAAATATTTTATGGGTGTTTGGAACATTTTTATATCAGTTTTTAACTATTTGATGTTATTCTATTTGTTAATTGTGTTGTATTTTTTTTTATTGGTATGATTGCTGCTTTGTTCCTCTCAATATAAGGTATGCTTGCCATTATAACCGCCTCCCCCCCCCCCCCCCCCCCCCCCCCCCCCCGGTCACGGAGTTCTAAGGGACATCCCCCCAGCTACAATAAGTACCAGTAATGTGACCTTGTTTACAAAAAGCTTGCCCACCCCTCCCTAGAGAGTTATAGTGAGCTCACTGATCATTTCAAAGTCTACTAAGCTTTGGTACCAGTAAATAAATATAAGGTTACATATTATTCATTGTTAACTTTCATTTTTATTTTTTGTTTTATTTTTCCCAGGAATTTATTAGTATTTATTATGACAAGAACAAAAACCAAAGAAAATCAGTGGAAAAAAATCAGAGTTTGTTTTGGTTGGCAGAAGTCAGAACAATGAATAAATACATTAAGAAGATTGATTGTTTCAATAAACAGAATTTATTGTTTGATTGAATAAAAGTACAACAGACAAAGCTGTAAACTGTTATGCCACCATGTATTAAGAAATCCTAAAAAAAAACCCAATTTCCTTTGAATCAACAGTTTATTTTTGAATAAAATCCTGAGCATATAAATATTTGCATTGCTATTTGCAATGTTTATGTATTTATTTATATAAAAATACATATACCACATAATCCTTACAAGTACAATAAAAGCAGTTCACAAATTTACATAGATAATAAAAACGCAAACAAATACAACCTCAACAGATCAAAACCTGCTTGTTATTGCCCTCCCCTATCAGAATACACCATCTTCACTTGCCACACTACGATGGAAAAAGAAATGTTTTTACCATCTTTCTAAACTTGGAATAGCTATCCTCACTCCTAATAAAATCTGGGAGGGAATTCCAGACTTGAAGTGCTTCTGATGTTCAAATCCTTGTTAGATTTGAACTTATACCCAAATGAAAACTCTAGTCAAGCCCCTTGAGAGGCTCTAAGGGCCTTATCAGGCTTATGCCATGCCATGCCATTTTTGCTGACAAATATTTTAGCCCATCTGTCTTCATCATCAAAAAGTAAGAGATAACAATTGAAATTTAACTCATACTACAGCTAGAAGCCAGTGGAGGTATGCTAACAATGGAGACACTTTCTCCCACCTAGACTTTCCATACACTATTCTAGCAGCGTTATTTTGAACAAGTTATAATTTCCTTATCAAAGTATTAGGCACCCCTACCAAAAGGGTGTTACAATAATCCAACACCCCAATGACAAGTGCAAGAACCAAATTTTTAAGTGCAGAATCATCCAAGAAAGGTTTTAATTGTCCTATCCTCTTTAATAAAAATATGCCTTCTTACAACTCTGACCTACAAAGACATCCAGTGAAAAAGCTGAGTCAAAAATGACCCCCAAGGCTTTTGGCTTTAGTTGAAACAGGAATTTCAACATCACCCAAAAATGGCTTAATTGGCCATACCATAGCTTTGTTAAAGATATTGCTAATGCCCCAAATCTCCATTTTTGTGTTATTTAACACTAGATGACTAGAATTTAGCCAACCTGAGATCGTATCCAAACAGACATTTAATCAACAAACTGCATCCTCCAGGCCTTGATCCACTAGAATCAGGAACTGGATGTCATCAGCATATACATAGTCTCTGTTATCCAATGTCTGAAACAAACTCAATGGTTGCATAAAGATATTGAACAACAGGAGCGATAGACATGAACCAAGTGGCACCCCCATTTTCACTATTTACTGAACATTCTTCTCCTATCTGGATCCACTGAACACAATCATTTAAGAAAGAGCGAATCTAGTCCAACACTTTGCCCCCTAAATCTATTTGTTGGCATCTATCAACTATTATATCAAAGTCTAACAGACCAAATGCACAAGAAAAGTCTAGCAGTACCAAAAAAACAGAATTTCGGTTTCCTACATCTAACTGTCTCAGCACATCATCCATTAGGGATAGTTGCACCCCCCAGTATTGTGGCCTGGTCTAAGGCCAGATTGGAAATCTGCTAAACGCCCATTTTTTCTAAAAAAAATTTAAACCTGCGAGACTACTACCTTCTCAAAAGTATAGGGTGAGTATAGGGTGATAATTTTCACAAGATAAATCAAGCTGTTGTGTTTCTTCAGTAAAAAGGTAATTACTTCTTGTTTAAAACTCCTGGGAAAATGTCTCTATTGCAATGAGATTCTAACTATGCTGTCAACCTTTCCCTTCTGCCCCAAGGACTTAACCAAACCTGGAGGACATGGATCCAGTAAATTACCTGATGGATGCATATCTTTCAACAAAAACGTCAGACTAGTTACAGAAATTCAGAAAACTCCAATCTACCCTGACCAGAATTCCCATCCAAAACCCCTAATTCAATTTGCTTATCATCTAGCATTCCCTGCAAAACACTTACCTTATTCCAAAAATAATCTGTGGAAGTAGCCATACCAATAGACAGCTCCCTTTCCTGCTGACCCAAAAGCCTATGCACAACAATAAAGAGTTCTTTAGTGGCATTACTTGCTGATTTTCTGTGGCCTGATAAAGCCTCTCTTTTCCTAGGCATCACTGACCTTCTGTAATTATTAGCAGATCTTCAGATCTTCTCCAGTTCCTAAATGCTTCAACACATCTAATCCTATTCCACCTTCTTTCCAAACCCCTAATTTGACTATACCCCTTACACAAACTCTCATCAAACTACCGTACTTACTTAATAGGCTGAGAATTTGTTCAAGTCCATTTCTTAGATGCTATCACATCCAATATAGAGGTAATTTTATCACTCCAATCTGCAAGTTGATCATCAAAACTCCCCTCTGCCCTATTTAATATCTGTTCCTCTAAACAGGAGCTAAAAATTGCTGTATTCACCCTCTCCTGCTCCTAATACCCCTTTTTCCCATCTTTAGCCCCTCCATTCTTCCTCATCCCATTAAAAGAAAAGAATTTCATCCTATGGTCAGAGAAGGTAACTAAGTCCACATCCTTCCAACATAATTTATGAGAAAAAAATAAGTAGATCTGATCCTAAGATCAAATCTAAGATGTGGCCAGCATCATGAGATGGAGGAACCACTATCTGTGTAAGACCACAGCACTCCAGCAAACTTCTAAAATTCTGGGCTTTCACACAGCTAACCTTCTCAAAATGAATATTAAAATCTCCAACAATCAACAAAATTGAGAGCTAACTTTCACTAACAATTCATAAAGCTTTCTCATAACAGAAATCTTTAAAGAGGGTGGGCAATAAAGTACCAGAATACCAACAGATGTTTCTAGATTTAACCTCAATAGGAAGCATTCACAATTCAATACCTCCATACAAGGAAGTTGTAATCCTGCCCAAGTATTTCTGAACATACATCCCACCCCACTCCCTGAGAGAGAGAGAGAGAAAACTATCTACAAGGCCTTCATAATAGAGAAGTATTTATATCTCTATAGGAGGGCCACTTAATTGGTCAAGGTGAGATGTGGTGGTTTATGGTTTAGGGGTCAGTTTCTTAAGTAGAATGAGATGTACGAACAGCACAGTAGACCGAACACAGTACGCCACAGTACATTTTTTTCTCTAGATTCCATCAAATTAGGGTGAGAGAACATAGTAGAAATTTCATCTTTTTGAGATTTTCCTCACTCCAAATGACGTCAAATCTTCACCAAGGTGTACTGTGCTGTTTGTACATCTCACTCTACATGTGAAACTGGGCCCCTAAACCATAAACCTCCACTAACAGCTCACCTCAAGCTATTAGGTGACCCTCCTCTAGAGATATAAATAGGTGCACACAGTGAGGGCATCCCTAGAGGTTCTCTTTCCACTCCGCTCCTTTCCTCTACTTCCCCAAGCCAAGAAATGGCCAAAATGCAATTCTAAAAATGTTTCACAAATTGCATTATGGACATTTCGGGCATATCACACAGCCTAACACCAGGAAAAAAAGGTGTAGTTATTTCCAGTGTTAAAACTGTGCAATAGCTTGCCTTATGCTATCGCACGGTGCGATATTGTCCCAAATTTAGCTAATTCCCATCCAAAACTCTTCCATGATCCCGCTCACCCCAAAATTTTGCATTCGTGCCATGCGTTACCATAGTTTTTGCATGTGTTATGACATTAACACGCATGTTAACGCGTTATCACGTGCATTAAAGCCATAACGCATTTTGATGAAAGACGCGGTCAATTCTGAAAACAATGTTTCAGACAGAAATAAAAATCTAAATTATGTTGATGAACAAAATTATGCACATAAATCGATTTGTGACCTATTCAATAAACAACAGAAGAGGCATTCTTCTGATGTAGCGATCCCAAGTTTGCATCTTGCACACAGTTCGCAACTCTTAAGCTTTGGGCCCTAGGACCATCCTTCTTAAGCCATCAGGCCCTGGGACTGTCCTTTGACAAATCCCCGATATCTACCCCTCCCCAAATCTACTGAGATCACTTCAGTTTCTGTATATCCTCAACTCGTTCCCAACCTCCCTATGTCCAAAAAACTCCGATTAAAAAACAGTAAAAACTCAAGTGCCCCTATAAACCCCCCCAATCCCCCACCCTTCCCCAAGCTCCCAGATTCACCACCAGAACCTCTGAACATTCGCTTGTGAAGCCCCCATTGGCCACTGGTGACTGGCATGCATGAAGGCATGCACAAAGGAGCAAGATCCTCCCTGGGTTATGACTCCCCGCCCTCCCATCACCAATGATGTTACAAAGCAGGTAAGATCAAAGTTCTTTCCTAGCCTGGGAAACTCCGGCAAGATGAGAAAGTCTGTGTGAAGCAAGCCAGCAGTCCAGCTCCTCAAACACATTTGCAGAGGCACAATGGTAATGGGAGGGTGTTCTGAAGTTGAGGATATATATTTACACAGTTGTGCAGTGGGTACAGTTTTCTTTAAATCTCAGACTCTTAGCAAAGATACAGTGGCACCATTCCAATAAGAAGTGCTTCTCATCTGCAATTGCAGTTACTTTTGACTGGATGGATGCTGCATCACTTCCATTAAAAAAAAAAAAAAAACATCATTCAAAATAAAAGTTGTTAAGAATGTGAGCAAATGATTGCAAGTATATTCAGCTTAAAGAAACTGAGTGAAGTTAAAGGAGACTTCCCTAAAATATTCAGTGGGATACCATAATCCAGCATCATGTGCCTTTCAGAACAACATACATTGTCTATATATATGTAAATACCAGCACAAACTGTTTGGTGTTGCTTGGGATATCTGATACATAACTGATTTAAATTTTACAATTAAAAAAAACCTGAGAAAGATAAACATAGTTTTATTTTATTAACTAATTAACAGAAAGCATATAGAAACTTAGAGAACCTCTATATAAACTACATTGACAGTATTTTAGCTTTCTTCCGTTGCCCAACTCTAGACAGCACTACGTATTGATTGTTGTAAAACAAGATTAAAAAGCACCAGTTCCAGTATAGATCCCTGGGGCACTTCACTATTTATAAACCTCCATTGAGAAAACTGACCATTTAGTTTTATTCTCTGTTTCCCGTCTTTTAACCAGTTCACAATCCACAATAGCGATATAGCCACAAATGAGCCTGGATGGGCCATGGCGACTGAACAAGGCGAGAGCAGCCCTGGATCCCATCCCATGCCAGCTAAAGCAGAGGTCTGACAGTGGCTGAAGAAAAGGCTTTGTGTATGTGTATATATGTGTGAGTGGAGTCCGTGTGTATGTGGGGGGGGGGGGGGGGGGAGAGATAGGAGCATGTGTGTGTGTGTGTATATGTGAGCCTGAGAGAGTGAGAGCCTGTGTGTGGGTGTGGGTGAGTGCCTGGGAGAGTGAGAGCCTATATGTGTTTGTGCAGGAGCCTGAATAAAGCTTGTGTGTGAATGTGTGTGTATATACACATGAGTGCGAGGTTGTGTGTGTGGGGAGAGCCTGAGAGAGTGAGAGCTTATATGTATGGGGGAGGGAGAGTCTGAAAGAGTGAGAATCTGAGTGTTTATGTCTGTGTGTGTTTGGGAGACTGGGAGAGTAAGAGCATGTGTGTCCTTCTCTCACTAAATGACATAATACTAAGAGGCTTCGACAAAGGTGAAAAATACCTACTCATCCTCCTTGACCTCTCAGCTGCTTTTTCAACACAGTAAACCACAATATACTGTTAGAACGACTGACTCAAATCGGCTTAACTGACACTACCCTTCAATGGTTCTCTTCCAATTTATCTGTCAGAACCTACCAAGTTTTAATCAATAACAACCCATCCAAAAAGATCAACCTCAACACTGGAGTTCCCCAGGGATCAGCGTTATCCGCCACCCTATTAAATATATACCTTCTCCCCCTTCTGCCAATTACTAAAAGATAATGGAATCACCCACTTCCTCTACGCCGACGACATTCAACTTCTAATTCCCATCCAAAATTCGATCGAAGACACCTACAAGAAAATCTCGACTCTACTTATCTCAATTAAACATCTCCTAAATTCTCTGAAGCTCATAATCAACATTAGAGATGTGAATCGGACCCGGAATCTGATCGGTTCCGATTCAAATCTTAAAATTTTTATCGTCCGGCTCGATTTTTTTTTTTGTTATCGGCTGCGTCCGATAACAAAAAAACCCTCCCCCACCCTCCCGAACCCCCAAAAAACATTTTAAAATTACCTGGTGGTCCAGTGGGGGCGCAGGGAGCGATCTCCCACTCTCGGGCCATCGGCTGCGTTAATAACAATGGTGCTGATGGCCCTTTGCCATCTTTAAAGATGGCGCCAACCATCCAGTGCTCCTACCATGTGACAGGGGCCGGCCAATGGCATGGCTTCCCTGTCACATGGTAAGGGCAAAGGGCCATCAGCGCCATTTTTATTAGTGGCAGCCGATGGCCTGAGAGCGGGAGATCGCTCCCTGCACCCCCACTGGACCACCAGGTAATTTTAAAAGGTTTTTGGGGGGTTTGGAGGGTGGGGGAGGCTAAGGGATAAGTTTTAAAGGGTCGGGTGGGTTTTTTTTTATCGGGCCATCGGCACCATTTTTATTAGTGGCAGCCAAAATGGCGCCGATGGCTTGAGAGCGGGAGATCGCGCTGGGACACCCCCCCCCCCCCCCCGCTGGACCACCAGGTAATTTAAAACATTTTGGGGGGGTTCGAGAGGGTAAGGGATTTGTTTTAAAGGGTCGCAATGGGTTTAGGGGTTGTTTTGGTGTGCCGGTTTTCCCGACCTCCCCCCAAATAACTCCCGTACCCGATTAACAATTTTTCACGATAAATCGGGGGAATTTGTATTGTATCGCGCACTCTAACGATTTTTGACGATTTAAAAAATATCAGATGATTTTTTTAATTATCTAAAAACGATTCATATCCCTAATCAACATAGACAAAACTGAAATAATACTCATGGACAAAAAACCCAATCCAACTCCGCCACCCCTGCCTTTACTTGACAAACAAATGAACTCTATACTCCCCACCACCCACACCAAGAACCTTGGAATTATCATCGATAAAGAACTTTCATTTAAGAACCACATATCAAATAAAACTAAAGAAGGATATCACAGACTTCTAACCCTAAAGGATATCACAGACTTCTAACCCTAAGAAACCGCTTCTTAACCCTTATGATTTCAGAACGGTCTTACAACTACTCATTTTCTCCACCTTCGACTACTGCAACTCCTTACTAATTGGAATACCTTATTCAAATCTCAAACCGCTCCAGATTCTGCAGAACTCAGCAGCCAGAGTTCTGACAGGAACAAAAAGAAATGAACACATAACGCCCATATTTATCTCACTTCATTGGCTCCCAATTAAAGCATGCATCGAACACAAATCAATGACCATCATTCTTAAAATTCTAAACAATGATCATCAAGGATTAAATGGCTTAAACATAACCCCCCAGAATCCTCAAAGAAACCTACGTTCAAACAACTCAGGATGCGTAAACATCCCCCCCATCAGAGATGCGCATCTAACAACAACAAGAGAAAGAGCCTTTTCCATTGCCTCCCCTAAATTTTGGAACTCCCTACCTAAAGATCTGAGAAACCAACCCAACCTCAAAACGTTCAAAAAAGACCTAAAAACATTGCTGTTTTGCAAATTCTACACTGACCTTCATACTTCTGAACATCCTAACTCCCAATCGAACTTTCATCCAAAAACCTCAAAATAACTTCTCTCCATCCAGAACAAACAATCCCTCCTCCTCCCACATAATGATACTTTCTGGACTTGAAATGTTTAACCTCTGTTTAATATGCACATTGTTATACTTTTTCCCCAATTGTTAAGAGAGTTACAATATAAATTTTGTAAACCGTTATGATGGCTTTACCAAATGACAGTATATAAAACTCAACAAATAAATAAATAAATATATGTGTGTGAGCCTGAAAGTGAGATTCTGTGTGTGTGCAAGTGAGTGTGTGTGTGTGTGTGTGTGTATGTACATTAGCCTGAGAGTTTTGCAGACAAAGCTTATTGTCTTTAGACAGTGCACCTTCCACTGTTCAGGGTGCCACCTGGTGGCCACAGCAGACACAAGTCTTTATATAGAGAGAGAGATAGATAGTCCCAACCAAAGTGGTATCATAAATTAGTATTACTGAAAAGTCAATGAACATATTATATGTTGTGAAAGTTTTTGCTACAAGCAGCACATCAAATATACACTCATCATCAGATTCATATGAGTCATCAATTAACTCATTGTGAATGTTTTAACTGCGAGCTGTAAGTGTAAAGTTTGCTTGTAGCAATATGATTTATGCTTTGTGCTACTTGTAGCTAAAACGTTCACTTCAAACAAGTTCATTAACTTTTTGACCAGTATGATACCAGATTGGTTGGGACTATATTAACATGTTGATAGAATTTATTTGATTTTGTTAGATGAGGAGGTTGCTCCTTTTTTGGAGTTTAATTATCTGTGTTTGTCCTTGAAGACAGTTGGGACTTCCAAAAATCCTGTGCAGTGTATTATAGGCTTGTAGCAATTTTTTAAATGTCTTTTCCAAGATTTGTTCTCCTGCAGTCTTAGATAACCAAATTTAGAGAATACTCACTCCACATCAGCTGCACCAGGAGGGACACTGAAGATGCGAGAAGCAGCATGACTCAAAGTTGGAAAGTCAGTGCGGTGGATTTTCCTGAATTCAAGAGGAGGGATGGTGCTGCTGTCTGGAATAGGCATTGCCATGTATGCATAGAATTCACTTTTCAGCTTATCACTTTCTTCATTGCAAGCCACAAAGGGTGACATAACACAAAAATAGTCTTGAAATGTATCTGTTGAGGCCACACTTTTGCGATGAGGGTCAAACAGCACAATTACTTTCCAGAATGATGCATCACCATGAAAAGCTTAAGGGGACAGATTGTGAATGACAGTAGCTTCCCACTTTTTTGACAGCTTTTCAAGGAAACTTTGAAAACAATTTGTGAGTGTCTCCTGTTCACCAACTGGCAACATGGACATGAAAAGATTTGGGTTGTTTTGGAATCTCTCCACGTGTGCTTTTGCAAGAAAATTCTGCAATGATATTATTAGCCAGAATGCCATACACTTCTGTATTAGAGAAAGCAGCTCTCTCACAATAGCAGGATTCCAGTTTCTTCTATGTGTCATTCAACGGTTGAAGTGTTTTCAATCAAAAATTAATGTTTGGAACAAAGGTTTTGCCTAGCTTCTTGTGTAGTTGCTTGTATTTTCTTTTTTTTTGGCTTATTCACTGTTGAACTGTTTGTGATCTAAAAGATGCATTAAGACCCATCATATTTTTAGTACTCTGTGCAGCCAAAAACAAACCAAACCATCTAGCTGGTATAACAGGTATTGGAATACCTCTTTTAAACACAGTTTCTTCACAGATATCATAAAAGGGCATTTTTGTTTTGCTGGAATGCTTGAAAACTGCACCAGAATCAATTATGAACTGTTGCATGAGGGATAGCAACATGTATTAGGTGGGCAAGGCAAGACAAATGAAGCAATTCAGCCTTTTCATTCAACTTCACATCCTGTGTGAACTTTGAGCGATAGGAAGCTGAGTTGCTATTCACTGCTGCCACATCATTCCAGGAAATGTATTCATTATAGTGTTACTGTCATGAGATGCTGCTGTTTGCTATTTGCTGTTGTTAAACTGTAAATTTGCCAATATTAGTGCAGGCCTCTCCACAGCAAAATCAAAAAATGAAAACATAATTGCTATGGTAGGGCAGTCAAGAACATCTAGTATTCCACAAAAATCAAAGAACTAACCACATTTCCAGTCAGCCTCTTTTTCATTTTGTTGGTAAGAGCATCATTCTCTTCCAAATATTTCTTGGTTAGGTTGATTGAATTTGGTAAGGATTTTGCAGCTGGATAGAAGTTCCTCCAAAGGACCATCAGCAAAGCCTAGTGGCTGCCCGGAAAAACATAGTGTACGGACAAATTCACATATTATATCAAGCTGATCTCACTCTTTCGGCCGTGCACATATAAATGTGGATTCCAGTGTTTGCTTGTTTCTACTTTCTCTCCATCGTCTTTTGATTTTAAATGTTGTTTGCTCTCCAAATGTTCTTTTATTCAGTCAGTCTGGGTGTCAATTTTGATGCTTCACAATTTGCAGTGTAAATATTCAATTTCTCTCTCTTCTCCTGTTTCGGATTTCTTAAAACTTTCAAAAATCTCCTTATGTTTTGAGACATATTATGCTACAGTTTTTCATTTTCTTCCCATTTCAGTGTGTATCTTCAATTCCACCACAGCAAATTCAAAGAGTACTAGCCTGGAAAAATAAAGGATGGACTTGGTTGTTTAGTGGACATGAGTTTCATCAACTCTTCCCCACCATCAACACATTCTCTTCCCCTATTGCCATTCTCTTGCTTCCCTCGTTCTGATCCTAGGTTCTTCATCTGATCTGCCCTACTACAACCCCAAAGTCTATAACTATCTTCCCCCAAGTCTTACAATCTCCACTCCACCACTGTTGATGCAAATCTTCTCCAAGCCCATCATCACATTGATCCTCATGAGGATTGTGCCTCTCCAGTATGACTGCCTTTCCCCTCTCTCCACTGCTAGCAGGAAGAGAATGACACATTGTGTGCTGCTGACTTATGTCTGCCATCTCCATTCTGCTAGAACTGGCGCCAGCCTTTCCAGCCTCCTGCTCTTTAGCCAAACAAAAGTCAGATATGGCAAGGGTAGGTTTAGAACCTTTTCTCTAGGCATTCAGGAGATCTAAACGTTGCCTAGAGTTCAGAGCAATTGGTTAAATTCTAAGAAAGCCATGGTTCAAATCCCACGGATGCTCCTCGAGAGCTTGGGAGAGTCACGTCACTCTCCATTGCCTCATATCACATACAAATGTAGATGGTAAGCTCTCCAGGGGCAGGAAAAATACCTACTGTACCTGAATCTAACTTTCTTTGAGCTACCTACCGATGAAAATGTGAGGGTTCATGAGAAAGCAAGGTCTGCATACCATTATTTATGTTTAACTTGAGATGGCTAGATACAAATTTTAATGACAGGCTTGACAGCACATGAGTGCACAGAAGACAGCATGGAGAAGATGAGTAGCTGCCTTCAGGGAGCAGAATACATTTAAACAAGCACCTATTTATTTGTAGGGAGGTCATTTTGGTTCCTCCCACTGTCCTAACCTTGCCTATATGACCGCCCCGCAAATTATTCTTCAGATGATCCTGATCCTTTCCCCTCTCCCCAGGATTTCCCCTTTTTCTCCCACTCCTTCTACTCTTTCATTATCTCCCATCTTTCCAAAAATCTCCATCCCCCTTTTATCCTAGAATTCTTCTCAAAAATACTCTCCTCCCCCCAAAAAAATCCCTCCCCCAATAATATTCTCCTCAAAACACCCTTCTCTTTCCCCAAAGAATCCACCTCTCTCGCGCTCCCTCTTCAAAGAATCCCCCTTTTTCTGTCTCCCCCTTTCAAAGAATGCCCCAGCTCTTTCTCCCCAAGAATCCCCTCTCTCTCTCAAACAGTATTCATCCTTACCAGTTATAGTGACTCCAGGTTCCTCCTCTCTGTTTTCGGGAGCATGCCCAATGTTCCCACACTCTCAAGTGCAACCCTGTACTGCACCTGAGTCTGTGCTAAGTCAGAGAGGCAGGGATCTGTTAGGGAGCTGCTGCTGCTGCTCATCAGTGTTTGGGTAGGTGACTGTGAAGCCATGCCCTGGCTGATGCTTCAGTTCCAGCCCTCTCCCAGAAGGTAAACCAGTGGCATGAGACCTTTCTCCTGATGGCCTCCACTCTTTCCTACAGGAGCCCAGAGAGTAGTTGTACAGCTTTAGTTCTGCATGACCTCATCGCCATATACCAGGAAAACTTTCATCGAAGCAAGGGCTTGCCGGTGACATGAAGATGAGGTCTGCAGAACTGAGATTGCAAGGTTTGATCTTGACCCCTATAGGAGAGCATGGCTGCTGTGGGAAAATAGTCTGAGGCATATTTTCACAGCATTGGGGAGGGGGAGACGGAGGGATTTGAATATAACAGATTCTTCTGCACTGGCTTTAGGAAGCTTTGGAAACTGTCTCTGCAGCTGCTGAAATCACATAAAATTAGAGTGAAAATTGATTTAAATGTCTTTTCACCTTTGGAAAAATCTGGGAATTTATGGATGGAAATCGATTTAAATCAAACATGAAGGACCCTATTCATAGTTTATTATTCCAAGGGCAGAATATTACTGGAAAACTGGTTTGTACTGTTTATAGGTATTTTTATCTGTAAATATTTAACCCCTTATATGCAGCTTTTTTAATGCAATAATTAAAGAATGGTTGATTTACTTCGATGTGTTTGTTGGCTCACATTGGCACAAAGGACCATGTGTCACATGGGATACTCGTTTCAGAGACAGTTCCCCTCAGAAATCTATTTGTAGAGGGGAAATCCATCATGATACACCACCATATAGGAACATGGGAAAGGAAAGTAAAGTGGGTGATAACCCACAAGGTGGTGTTCTTTCCTCTGGAAAACAGGTGTGGAAGTTACTGTAAATGTATGATGTCTTATTATTATTGTATGTTAAGCATTTAAAGTCTAACTTTCGGGCCAATTCAGTAAAGATCGTGGGAGAATGGGTGCTCCATTTGAGGACCCGCTCTTCCAACGCGTGCTCAGCCACCTCTCCTGGTTGCACGATCCTGTATTTAAATGAGAGGTCGAGCTAAAAGGAAGTGCTAGGGCCGATTATATGTCCCTAGCGCCTCTTTATTTATTTAATAATTTTTATATACCGAATTTTTCATGCGAACATATCAAACCGGTTTACAGTAGATAAATATTCATTTAAAAATATTTGCATTTCCAAAAGAGAAAAGAAAGTAAATACATAGTTTTATAATATAAATAAAATAAAAATTTAAAAAAATAAAATAGTAAGCTAAATAATTATAAAATTTAAACTGATAGGCAGTATAGTTAGAGGATAGATAATACATTCAAAATATATCCATTACCTTGATATACATTCAGTAGTCCAAAATCATTAAGTAAGTAGCTCTTGGTAGGCTTGTTTAAATAGCCATGTTTTTATGCCCTTTTTAAATAATTTTGAGTCTGTTTCCAATCTTAGCTCCTGTGGAATAGAATTCCATAGATGGGGCCCAGCACTAGAAATAGCTTTCTCTAACATTATTTAGATGTGCAATTTTTGGGGAAGGAATTGGTAACAATCCTGTACCTGCTAATCTGGTAGTTATTGAAGGGGTATGGAAATGAAGTGATGAGGTTAACCATTCAATTTTTTTATTGTAGAGTGTTTTGTGAATTAGGGACAGGATTTTATGTTGAGTCCTGTATTTAACAGGTAACCAGTGAAGGTCCTTTAATATTGAGGTAATATGATCTGATTTTCTAGTTCCTGTTAAAAGTCTAGCCGCTGAGTTCTGTAGAAGTTGTAATGGTCTTGTGACATGTGCTGGTAGTCCTAGAAATAATGAATTGCAGTAGTCTAGTTTTGATAAAACAAGTGCTTGCAAAACTGTTCTAAAGTCTTTTGGGAATAGGAGTGGTTTTATTCTCTTAAGAACATTTAATTTAAAATAACCATCATTAATAATTTTTTAACACATGATTTCATTGTGAATTCACGGTCTATGAAGATTCCTAGATCTCTTACTTCTAGGGAGATGGGGTAATTTTTGGCGACGTCTTGAATTTCAAGTTCCTTTGCTTTTCTTAATTTAGGGGAGCTGCATAGGATTTCAGTTTTATTTTTATTTAGGGAAAAGTTCATTTATGTTAAAACTTTTTCAATGGCAGATTGATATATATCCCAGAGTTTAAGAGTTAATTCAATAGATTTCTCGATAGGAATTAAAATCTGAATGTCGTCAGCATAGATAAAATGTGTTAGGCCGAAGCCAGATAGAATTCTACATAGTGGGAGCATATAAATATTAAATAGGGTTGCTGACAGAGAGGATCCCTGGGGTACTCCGTATTGGAGATCAATTGGTTGGGATTCTTTACCGAGATATTTTACTTTGAAGGTTCTATTTTTTAAGTAAGAATAAAACCATTTTAGAGCGGATTTTATGATTAACTGTATCAAATGCAGCTGAAATATCTAGCATGATCAGGAAGTAAGTTTGGCTGTTATCGGGTCCTCTAAGAATGATGTCTTGTAAAGAAGTTAATAGGGTCTCAGTGCTGAAATATTTTCGGAATCCATGTTGTGCTGGATATAGGGTACTATGTTTTTCAAGATAATCTGTTAGTTGATTGTTAATTACTTTTTCAAGGATTTTTGAGATACAAGGTAGATTAGAGATGGGTCTTAAGTTTGATAGGTCATATGCATTGGATTGTGATTTCTTTGTGATTGGTTTAACTATTGTGGCTTTTAAGATTTGTGGGACGCTTGCTTCAGTAATAGATAGGTTAATTATATCGGCAATCGGTCTGGAGACTATATTGGTGATTATTTTTAATAGTGATGTTGAAATTTGGTCTATTGGGTAAGGAGTTGGATTCATTTTTTTGATTATACCTTCAATTTCAAGAGATGATATTGTTTCAAAGGTGGTTAAATGGTCTTTAGGGTTACTTGGTAATACAATTTGGTTAGGGTTTTGAGGAGTGATGTTTTTTAGTACATTTGAAGTCTTTTCCTTGAAGAATTCTGCAATTGTATTACAGTTAAAAGTACTGTTTGCTGTGGGAGGTTCTATGGTAACAGTCAGGTCTCTTACATATGAAAACAGTACTCTTGGGTTATATCCTTGGCCCAGGAAAGGTGGCTCTATCAGCGGGTTCAGGAAACCAACACTGACAGAGCGGGTTGGCCGCACATTTTACATTCTGAATCCCAGGTGACTAACTAATAGCCTCATCAATATGCATTTGCATGTGATGAGCGCTATTAGTTTTCAGGGGAATGCCCTTCCGGAGGAAGTGGTGAAGTCCAAAACTGTGAAGCACTTCAAAGGGGCATGGGATAAACATTGTGGATCCATCAGGTCCAGAGGACGCATATAAAGAGCAGGTAGTAAAATACTGCACGGAGCGGCAGTAGCCACAGAGGCATTCACGGAGCGGGATGCCAGTGGCCAGTGGTAGGTGTCCACCTTCATGGAGCGGAAGGATGAAGGGCTGTCATCTCCCAATTAAATAAAAAAAAAAAAACAAAACAGGGATGGGATCCATCAGGTCTAGAGGACACATATAAAGAGCAGGTAGTAAAATACTGCACGGAGCGGCAGTAGCCACAGAGGCATTCACGGAGCGGGATGCCAGTGGCCAGTGGTAGGTGTCCATATAAAGAGCAGGTAGTAAAATACTGCACAGAGCGGCAGTAGCCACAGAGGCATTCACGGAGCGGGATGCCAGTGGCCAGTGGTAGGTGTCCACCTTCAAGGAGCGGAAGGATGGAGGGCTGTCATCTCCCAATTAAATAAATAATAAAAAAACCCAGGGATGGGATCCATCAGTTCTAGAGGACGCATATAAAGAGCAGGTAGTAAAACACTGCATGGAGCGGCAGTAGCCACAGAGGCATTAACGGAGCGGGATGCCAGTGGCCGGTGGTAGGTGTCCACCTTCACAGAGTAGAAGGATGAAGGGCATCCATCTCCCAATTAAAAAAAGAAAAGAAAAAAAGAAAAAAAACAGGGATGGGTTCATGGGCTATAGGTATTACCAATTATTAGGCTTTTCAATATTTGATGATAGTTAATGTGACTTTCAAGGCATGCTTCACTTTCGGTGCATGTCCGGCATGACTCCCTGCTTCAATGACAGGGGAAAAGAAAAACTGATACTTCACACATTTCCAGCATTGCCCTCTGCTTCATGGCAGAGAGCTATGCTGCCGCTTACCCAACTAATCAAACTTAATATTTCACTTGGAAGCAGCTCCAGCACTGCTCTCTACATTAATGGTGGGGGTGAAAAGGGAATTAGAACATAAGGTTACTAAGAGCCAAGAGAAACAGTTAAGTATGAGAAAAAATGTGTGAAGCTTGCTGGGCAGACTGGATGGACCGGTTGGTCTTCTTCTGCCGTCATTTCTATGTTTCTATGTTTCTATGGTTTGGCCATGCTTTTTTGAGGTGCTAAACCCCTTACAGTTGAACAATGCGCACAACCGAGCGCACTTTACAGAATTGGCCCGTTTGAGTCTAAATCTACGCAAGTCATAGGTTCCATTGGAGTTAGCACTTCCCCAAGTGGTCAAACTTGGTAATGTAACATCAATTGTCCTTTTTAGGTGTTTGTAAATCTCTCAAACAATCTGTGGACATATCCCAACCCCACACTCTTTTGGGGGGGAGGAGAGAATGTGGTAGACCCACTGGTCAGCCACTACATTGCCCTAGCTCCTAGCCCTTAGGATTTATATCAGCTTCGGTGGAGACCACATTCTTGCATAGGTCCTCCCCCAAAGGCAGTCTGTGAGTGATGATCTATTTCACAAGGGGAGTGGTAGCCCTAGTTAGTGTGACAGTGTAGATCTGATTTTGAGGGAGAAGGAATGTTTTCACTGTGCTCTCCGACAGCTTAGCACAGAGAGGGAAAGACAATGCCCTGCCAGTCCCCAGAAGTGGACTGGACAGAAAAGAAAAAAGCAGAAGGAGTTTTGCAGGGTTTTGTTTTTTTTTTGAAGTTTTTTATAGTTTTTTTCCTGAACCTTCTGGCAGACAGAATCCTCTGCTCAGTGGTTCAGGTGGGAGCTGTGTGATTCTTCACCCAGTCCAAGAGGAGGTTGCAGTGACTGTGCAGAAAGAAGTGTTTTGATAATAGATTTTACCACCAACAGGGAAGGAAGTTGTTTTTTGCTAACCCTTCTTTGCTCTGACTTGAAAGCTATAAGGACTGCTTTTAGTAACAGGCCTTTCCTCCAGGAGGGCTGCGTCTGTATTGTGAAGAGAAGTCAGAGGGAGAAAAGAGAAGGACATCTGGAGACCCCCAAAGGAGTTTCCTCCTCTGGGACACAGAACACTGCTAGGTTGGAGTACAGTGTTCTTCATGGACCTCAGGTACTTGGTAGGGTATCCATCATGGTTACGCCACCTAAAGCCCACAGGGGACACTTATCATTCTTTGTTATAGAGGAGAAGCAAGTACAAAGCCCCTGCCTGGAGGGACACATCCACAGAGGTAGAGATCAATTAAATCCTGGCTTATGTAAATCTAAGGACCCTGGATGTAACTGGACATTTCACTTGTTGCACCTCTTGATTATTTTGAACTCAATCCATGTAAACTTTGATTTGAACACCCATCTAGAGAGTCTGAAGAGCAAGGGTAACACACACCTATGGGATGCTATACAACCCTGCCTGGACCAAAATGGTTTTCCTTTACAGAAAGGATCCATCCCTTGGGAAAAGAATGTGGGGCACGAAACTGAGGAGCTAGCCACAGTTAAATACATTCTTCAATGGCCCTTTAGGATATGATTGGACCACATTGAGTTAGCGTATGATGGTGAATAACGTCATAACGTAAGATGTCTGTCAGAATTTGGACTGTTCCGATTGGTTGGGATAGTATTCTTGAGTAGGTTTAAAAACCGCCAGATTAACGAGACAAAATGGAGGATCAGCTGATTTGTATGTTGTGGAAGTCGTGAGACAGAAGTGATATATTAAATGTATGGACAAAAAGCAAGTATATCTTTTATTGAATTTCAAATTGTAATTCTTAATACAGCGTTTGTATTTTCAGACAACTCAACAAAGCCCCTGAAGAAGCACAAAAAGAAACGCGAGCCGCGCCTATTTTGCATAGGCCCGGTGACGCGCGAAAGCGCTGGGATGCGCTTATGTCCCGGGGCTTTGAAAAGGGGGCGGGAAGGGGTGGGGGTATGGGTGGGGTGCCGGTCCGGGGGCAGGACCGAGGCCTCCAGCACATCCACAGGCAGGCGTAAATAGCAAAATAAAGGTGAGGGGTATTTAGGTAGGGCTGGGGGGCGGGTTAGATAGGAGAAGGGAGGGGAAGGTGGGGGGAGCAGAAGGAAAGTTCCCTCCGAGGCCGCTCCGATTTCAGAGGGAACTCCGTTTTTGGATCGGCCTCGAAGGGAACGGGGAAAGCCATCGGGGCTCCCCTAGGGCTCGGCGCGCGCAAAGTACACAAGTGTGCACCCCCTTGCATGCACCGATCCCGGATTTTATAACATGCACGTGCACGGGGTGCACGTAGCTATTTAAATCTGCCCCATAGTATTTTATTTTTAAAAAGTATGCATGTAAATTCTCTTACGTATAACATATAACAGGTATAGTTACATGCTTATAGTTTTGCCAGGATAATTTTCAATGTGGACTAATGCACTTCGAAAATTGGTATAACTTATAAGCGATTGTGTGGGCTAAAAACCACCCTCAAGTTGGCAATTTTCAATGTCATTTGTGAGGGTAAAAGATTTGTCTGGTAAATTGGCTTAAAATTGCCCTCCCTTAATTTGTCTCATAGGGAAGGATTTATTATTCTACTGCTTCTAGGCACTTTTGGTGTTTTCACTCCTCCATATTCTGTTTCAAGGTAGCAGAGGGCTAATTTCTGCTGAATGAGCTTCAGCAGAGCTGGAAGGCAGCAAATCGTAGCCAGCTTGCTGCACCTAAATTTTGGCTATCATAAGCACAAACATAATTTGTACCTATTGACAAATCCAGGACTTGTGTAAGTATGCTCGGGATTCCACTGTGTGCTTTTCTTTTGCTGGGTTTGAGGGGAGGCGTTCCCAGGGGCGTGTTTTGGGAGGAGACATGTAGATTGAAGTTTCAAGTCAAAGCACATTATCTTCCAGCTGTTGTGTTCTGTGGCCGCGATCCCCTACCTGACCCACAAAGGCGGGGCCGCTGTGGCAGTATCGGAGAGGCTGCGGGAGTCCGGCCCCAGACGCCCCCGCACACCGGCGTGGACCTCCGCAGGGACTGCCGGGTTGAGAGGCGTCCCTGCTCCTCCCTTGTGGCATCGGGCCACTTTGCTCCGCGGCCGGGAATCCAAGATTGCTATCATGTTCTTAGGCACGAGGCCATGCCCCCTTACAGAATTTAAAGGGACCTCGTTCCCAAATTGACTGCACCTGATCCTAATGGGCTAGGAATAGGGGAAGTATAAAGGAAGACTTCCTCCGCTCACTATTCGACTTGGCAACTTTGCTGTTCGAGTCTGCTTGCTTCGGTGAGTCTTCTGGTGCTTCGGATTCTTGATTCCTGGTTCCTACTTCTTCTCGGTGATTCTTCGGTGTGTGACTTTGGATTGGCAAGTGGTGATCCCTCGGCGTGTGACCTCGGACTGGTAAGCGACGACCCTCTGGTACTCGACCTCTGACTTCTTCTGGACCATCGTTTCCAAGGACCCACCTAAGTCCCAGCGGCCCGGGTCCCTACAGGCTCCTCCTGGGGGGAACATGGGCTTACAGTGGCGAAGACCCAGTTGGCTTCTCCAACGTCACAGCTCTTCGCTCTCTCAACGGCCATCTCAGTCTTCAGTGCCGAGGGCCAGCCAGTCCCATCTTCTGTTCCGCCTCGCCACCCGACAGGGGAACTTAAGGACCCACCTCCTAAGGTAATACCATCCTCCCGTCGGTCCAAGGGTTCACAAGCCTGATCATAACACCAGCAAAACATTTTCCACAATAAAAATAGGTGCAAAAGGCCTCAGGTGCTTTGTACTGTGACAGTTTTTAAAGGAAAAGTACATGCATATTTTACCTTTGAAATCTGATGCAATGTTTGAAGGTGAATATGTTCCCATGGACTTTGTCCCAAGGTTGGCAAATAGAAAATTACTCCCTGAAAGACAAACCTGGCTTGGGAAGCTAAAAGGCCCAAGGTATCTCAGGAATTCAGTACATTACCACTTTTTGTCTTTCCCTTTCATAACCCTGAGAAGAAAAAAAAATAACTCTCCTTTGCATGAGGAGTCCCAGCTCTGTAATGTGTCACACCTGATTACCTTTGTCACATTAGATTACTCTGTTGTACATCACCTCTCATAATACAGTATGACTGATTTAACCCCGTCATTATGCTTCATTTCTGGCTTTCAGAGAATCAGGCTTACTAAGCTTCTTTAAAATGTTTATATTTTAAAGGAATCCTTCCAAGTCACAGGATAATGTGTTATTGGAAAGGTGCAAATCATCCTATTCATTAATTATGCATTATAGATATTAATTTGCATAATATTTCAACAGCTTGTTGGGCAGCTGAAATTTTTCTTCATAAAAAAATCTCATAGAACATTCTGGGCAATTTAAAATCCCAGTAAATCTTTTTCAATTGGTGATAGATTCTGCTAATAAGCTGCAAAAAAGTCTTAAACAATTTCATTCTGTTTAATAATTAGACTTTTTAAAAGTTTCTTATTGCTTCTGATAATGGATTTATGTACAGGCTACTCCCAGACATATGACATATTCTTTCTGAGGTAGTATGGAATAATTTGCACAAATAGTGTTATGCCTGTCGGTCACAGATGGCTGCGACCACGAGAACTCACAGTTTATTCTGCTTTCCTCCCCTCTCCAGGTCTCCTCGCTGCATGGACCTCTATGCATCACCGCAGGCTTCCTCACGGAGGCATGGACGCCATTACTTCTGGCTTCGATGTCGGGTCCTCCTAGGTGCGCACACGTGTCACAAGTCCCACCTTTGAAGCCACTTTGGCGGGAACCTCAGGGGCGTCCCCTGTAGATGAAGTCATCAGACTTCGGTATTTAAGCTCCTGCTTTGCCTCCAGCAAGCCGACTTGGCAACAAGTTCCGTACAAGTCCTATGCCAGCCTTGTTCCTGAGACGCAGCTCCTGCTTGTATTGTGGACCCCGTATGGCACCCGCTCCTTGGGGGTTAGTGAGCACTCTACAGGGACCTGTTCCCTGGCCTATCCCACTCTTCGGGCTGGCCCTGTGCCACTTGGATTCCATCTGGCTTCCTGCTCTACCTCGGCTCTCCTTGAGAACTACTGCAGCGTAGAGATGTGAATCGTGTGATCGATCGTCTTAACGATCGATTTCGGCTGGGAGGGGGAGGGAATCAGATCGTTGCAGTTTGGGTTTTTTAAATATCGTGTAAATCGTGTAAATCGAAAACCGGCAAACTAAAAAATCCCTAAAACCCACCCTGACCCTTTAAAATAAATCCCCCACCCTCCCAAACCCCCCCAAAATGCCTTAAATTACCTGGGGTCCAGTGGGGGGGTCCCGGCATGATCTTCCACTCTCGGGCACACTAAAACCACCCTAAAACCCACCCGACCCTTTAAAATAAATCCCCCACCCTCCCGAACCCCCCCCCCAAAATGCCTTAAATTACCTGGGGTCCAGGGAAGGGTCCTGGTGTGATCTTTTACTCTCGGACCTCCGGTGCATTGTATAAATGGCGCCGGCGCTACGTTTGACCTGTCATATGACAGGGCAAAAGTAGAGCCGGCGCCATTTTGTTTTTTTGTCCCCCGACGTCAGGAGCGTAGGAGATCGATCCCAGACCCCCGCTGGACCCCCAGGGACTTTTGCCAGCTTGGGGGGGCCTCCTGACCCCCACAAGACTTGCCAAAATTCCAGCGGGGGTCCGGGAACGACTTCCTGCACGCAAATCTTTTTTCCGTACAAAATGGCGCCGGAAGTCGTTCCCGGACACCCGCTGGACTTTTGGCAAGACTTGTGGGGGTCAGGAGGCCCCTCCAAGCTGGCCAAAAGTCCCTGGGGGTCCAGCGGGGGTCCGGGAGCGATCTCCTACGCTCCTGACGTCGGGGGACAAAAAACAAAATGGCGCCGGCGCTACCTTTGACCTGTCATATGACAAGGCAAAGGTAGCGCCGGCGCCATTTCTACAATGCACCGGAGGCCCGAGAGTAAAAGATCACACCGGGACCCTCCCTCTGGACCCCAGGTAATTTAAGGCATTTTGGGGGGGTTCGGGAGGGTGGGGGATTTATTTTAAAGGGTCGGGGTGGGTTTTAGGGTTGTTTTAGTGTGCCGGTTTTCCCGCCCTCCCCCTTCCCCTCCCCCTTCCCCCAATTTACGATTTTTTGACGATAAATCGGGGGAATTGTTATTGTATCGCGGCTCTAACGATTTTTGACGATTTAAAATATATCGGACGATATTTTAAATCGTCAAAAAACGATTCACATCCCTACTGCAGTGACTTGTGAGTTCTCAGCCGGCCTTCCCTGCTACTCGGGGTTGCACCATATCCTTCAAAGACTGCTCACGCCTTCCCGCTCACCTTCCCGCTCGCCTTCCGCTGCTCACCTACTCCAAGACCAGCCTGAGCTTCTCCGCTCCTCGGGGCTTGCCCCTTGTGATTCTACAATTGACAGCTGTCCCGCTCCATGGGCCTCTTTCTCCATTACTCAGCCAGCTACCCTCGGATCTCCAGGTACCTGTCAACATGAGCTACTGGATTTGGGCTCAGGCTCTCTGCCCCGGGGTGTTCACCTACACTCTCCCTCTACACCCACTGTGCTGTTGCTCTGCCCCACGGGCTGCACCATCGGAGAATATCCTGCTTGGCTGTTCGGGCGCCCATCAACCTGTGATCTGCGGCAAAACGACTGGGCCAGCTTTCTGCCCTGGGCAGAGTTCACCCTGAATTCTCTTTGAAATGTCTGTATGCCAATGCCAGAAGTCTAAGAAGTAAGATGGGAGAGTTAGAGTGTATAGCAGCAAATGATGAGATTGACATAATTGGCATCACAGAGCATGGTGGAAGAGGGATAACCAACGGGACAGTGCTATATCAGGGTACAAATTATATCGCAATGATAGGGAGGATCAACTTGGTGGGGGTGTGGCACTTTATGTCCGGGAGGGTATAGCGTCCAACAGGATAAAGATTAGAGATGTGAATCGAAACCCGATCGGGTTTTATTTATTGGCTGTGCCCGAGCCGATAAACAAAAAACACACCTGACCCTTTAAAACAGCTCCTTTAGCTTCCCCCACCCTCCCAACCCCCCACCAAAACATTTGAAAATTACCTAGTGGTCCAGTGAGGGTCCCGGGAGCAATCTCCTGCTCTCGGGCCGTCGGCTGCCACTAATAAAAATGGCACCAATTGCCCTTTGCCCTTACCATGTGACAGGGTATCCGTGCCATTGGCCGGCCCCTGTCACATGGTAGGAGCACTGGATGGCCCATGCCATTTTTAAAGATTTATTTATTTATTATTTATTTATTTAACAGTTTTTTTATACCGACCTTCATAGTAAATAACCATATCGGATCGGTTTACATTTAACAAAGGAAAACTGGGGTAACAATTCTGGTAAACAATAGATAACAATAGAAAGGAATAAGTCAAAGTTACAATCAACAAGATGTGAGGTGAAAGTTACAATCAACAAGTTACAATCAACAAGATGTGAGGTTACATCAACAAGATGTGAAAGTTACAATCAACAAGTTACAATCAACAAGATGTGAGGTGAAGGAGGCTATTTTATCCAAAAAAACATCCTTCAAAAATTGGAAGAAGGATCCATCTGAAGAAAATAGGATAAAACATAAGCATTGTCAAGTTAAGTGTAAAACATTGATAAGACAGGGGAAGAGAGAATTTGAAATGAAGTTGGCCATAGAGGCAAAAACTCATAATAAAAACTTTTTTAAATATATCAGAAGCAAGAAACCTGTGAGGAAGTCGTTTGCACCATTAGAAGACTGAGGGGATAAAGGGGCTCTTAGGGAAGATAAGGCCATTGCAGAAAGACTAAATGAATTATTTGCTTCCATGTTTACTAATGAGGATGTTGAGGAGATACCAGTTCTGGAGATGGTTTTCAGGGTTGATGAGTCAGACGAACTGAACAAAATCACTGTGAATATGGAAGATGTAGTAGGTCAGATTGACAAACTAAAGAGTAGCAAATCACCTGGACCGGATGGTGTGCATCCTAGGGAACTAAAAGTACTAAAAAATGAAATTTCTGATCTATTAGTTACAATTTGTAACCTTTCATTAAAAGCATCCATTGAACCTGAAGAATGGAGAGTGGCCAATGTAACCCTAATATTTAAAGAAGGCTCCAGGGGCGATCCGGGTAACTATAGACCAGTGAGCCTGACTTCAATGCTGGGAAAAATAGTGGAATCTATTCTCAAGATCAAAATCGTAGAGCATATAGAAAGACATGGTTTAATGGAACACAGTCAACATAGATTTATCCAAGGAAAGTCTTGCCTAACAAATCTGCTTAATTTTTTGAAGGGGTTAATAAACATATGGATAAAGGTGAACCGGTAGATATAGTGTATTTGGATTTTCATAAGGCGTTTGACAAAGTTCCTCATGAGAGGCTTCTAAGAAAATTAAATAGTCATGGGATAGGAGGCGATGTCCTTTCGTGGATTACAAACTGGTTAGAAGATAGGAAACAGAGACTAGGATTAAATGGTCAATTTTCTCAGTGGAAAAGGGTAAACAGTGGAGTGCCTCAGGGGTCTGTACTTGGACCCTTACTTTTAATATATTTATAAATGATCTGGAAAGAAATACGATGAGTTAGGTAATCAAATTTGCGGATGATACAAAATTATTTAGAGTAGTTAAATAACAAGCGGAATGTGATAAATTGCAGGAAGACTTTTGTCAGACTGGAAAATTGGGCATCAAAATGGCAGATGAAATTTAATGTGGATAAGTGCAAGGTGATGCATATAGGGAAAAATAACCCTTGCTGTACTTACACAATGTTAGGTTCCATATTAGGAGCTACCACCCAGGAAAAAGATCTAGGCATGATAGTAGATAACACATTGAAATTGTTGGTTCAGTGTGCTGCGGCAGTCAAAAAAAGCAAATAGAATGTTGGGAATTATTAGGAAGGGAATGGTGAATAAAACGGAAAATGTCATAATGCCTCTGTTTCGCTCCATGGTGAGACCCCACCTTCAATACTGTATGCAATTCTGGTCGCCGCATCTAAAAAAAGATATAATTGCGATGGAGAAGGTACAGAGAAGGGCGACCAAAATGATAAGGGGAATGGAAGAACATAAGAACATAAGAACATAAGAAAATGCCATACTGGGTCAGACCAAGGGTCCATCAAGCCCAGCATCCTGTTTCCAACAGTGGCCAATCCAGGCCATAAGAACCTGGCAAGTACCCAAAAACTAAGTCTATTTCCCCTATGAGGAAAGACTAAAGAGGTTAGGACTTTTCACCTTGGAGAAGAAACGGCTGAGGGGGGATATGATAGAGGTGTTTAAAATCATGAGAAGTCTAGAATGGGTAGATGTGAATCAGTTATTTAGTCATTCAGATAATAGAAAGACTATGGGGCACTCCATGAAGTTAGCATGTGGCACATTTAAAACTAATCGGAGAAAGTTCTTCTTCATTCAACGCACAATTAAACTCTGGAATTTGTTGCCAGAGGACGTGGTTAGTTCAGTTAGTATAGCTGTGTTTAAAAAAGGATTGGATAAGTTCTTGGAGGAGAAGTCCATTACCTGCTATTAATTAAGTTGACTTAGAAAATAGCCACTGCTATTACTAGCAACAGTAACATGAAATAGACTTAGTTTTTGGGTACTTGCCAGGTTCTTATGGCATGGATTGGCCACTGTTGGAAACAGGAATCTGGGCTTGATGGACCCTTGGTCTGATCCAGTATGGCATGTTCTTATGTACTTAAGCCCTTTTAGGGACATAAGGCCTGGACGGAAAGGCACAGCATTCGAGGTCAAACCCTTGTAGGGATGTATGGCTTGGACAGTGGATGGACAGGCACAGCAATTTAGGTCAGGCCCTTATAGGAACATATGGTCTGGACAGTAGACAGATTGGCACAGCATTTCAGGTCAGGTACATGTGATGCAGTGCTGATATTATCTGGAGCATAGGAGGCGGTTGGAGCTGCTGCAAGGCTTTCAATTGCTTTTATCTTGCCATTCACAGGGAAAATTTGGAAACCTAAGCAAAAGCAGGTTTATTTTCAAAAACACTAGCATTTCCATCAATTCTGGTGCCAGCTTTGAGCGGTGAGGGCTCATGATATCCCCTGTCATTGAAAATACATGTTCACTGGGCAAACTGGTTGGTGGACATTACAGATATCACTGAGCCACTTTGGCTAGGTGTGGCCAGTTACCTTGTCACAGGAAGCAACCGTCGCTTCCTGTAACAAGGTAAGGGCAAAGGCGATCGGCGCCATTCTGGCAGTCTATCGCCTTTGCCCTTACCTTGTCACAGGGAGCGACGGTCGCTCCCTATGACAAGTTAAGGGCAAAGGCGATCAGCGCCATTTTGAAACCTCCAGCACCGGCACCGGCACGATTGAAGGGATGGCTCCTGGACCCCCCGCTAGACCACCAGGTACATCTAAAAGGTTTTTGGGGGGGTCGGGAGGGTGGGAGAAGCAAAGGGGTAATTTGAAAAGGGTCGGGGTGGGTTTTTTTTTTTCGGGCCATCGGCGCCTTTTTATCAGTGGTAGCCAAAATGGCGCCGATGGCCCGAGAGCGGGAGATCGCGCCGGGGACCCCCCCCCCCCCCCCCCCACTGGACCACCAGGTAATTTAACA
This sequence comes from Rhinatrema bivittatum, assembly GCF_901001135.1. Classification (NCBI taxonomy): domain Eukaryota; kingdom Metazoa; phylum Chordata; class Amphibia; order Gymnophiona; family Rhinatrematidae; genus Rhinatrema; species Rhinatrema bivittatum. The sequence goes on from NC_042618.1 coordinate 307,398,739, forward strand.
TTTTGGGGGGGTTCGGGAGGGTGGGGGAGTGTAAGGAATTTGTTTTAAAAGGTCGGGGGTGGGTTTAGAGGTTGTGTTGGTGTGCCGGTTTTCCCACCCTCCCCCAAATAATTCCCATGCCCTATTTAACGATACAATATAAATGCTCCTGACGATAAATTGTGGGCATTTGTATTGTATCGTGTACTCTAACGGTTTAGAACAATTTTAAAATTATCGTCCGATAATTTTAAAATTGTTCTAAACCGTTAGAGTACACGATACTAGGGATGTGAATCGTTTTAGGACGATTAAAATTATCGTCCGATAATTTTAATATCGTCTTAAACCGTTATGGAACACAATACAATACAGATTCTAACGATTTATCGTTATAAATCGTTAGAATCGTGAGCCGGCACACTAAAACCCCCTAAAACCCACCCCCGACCCTTTAAATTAAATCCCCCACCCTCCCGAACCCCCCCCCCAAATAACTTAAATAACCTGCGGGTCCAGCGGCGGTCCGGAACGGCAGCGGTCCGGAACGGGCTCCTGCTCTGAATCTTGTCGTCTTCAGCCGGCGCCATTTTCCAAAATGGCGCCGAAAAATGGCGGCGGCCATAGACGAAAAAGATTGGACGGCAGGAGGTCCTTCCGGACCCCCGCTGGACTTTTGGCAAGTCTCGTGGGGGTCAGGAGGCCCCCCACAAGCTGGCCAAAAGTTCCTGGAGGTCCAGCGGGGGTCAGGGAGCGATTTCCCGCCGCGAATCGTTTTCGTACGGAAAATGGCGCCGGCAGGAGATCGACTGCAGGAGGTCATTCAGCGAGGGTTCCGGCGCCTCGCTGAACGACCTCCTGCAGTCGATCTCCTGCCGGCGCCATTTTCCGTACGGAAAATGGCGCCGGCCATACGCGTATGGCCGGCGCCATTTTCCGTACGAAAACGATTCGCGGCGGGAAATCGCTCCCTGACCCCCGCTGGACCTCCAGGAACTTTTGGCCAGCTTGTGGGGGGCCTCCTGACCCCCACGAGACTTGCCAAAAGTCCAGCGGGGGTCCGGAAGGACCTCCTGCCGTCCAATCTTTTTCGTCTATGGCCGCCGCCATTTTTCGGCGCCATTTTGGAAAATGGCGCCGGCTGAAGACGACAAGATTCAGAGCAGGAGCCCGTTCCGGACCGCTGCCGTTCCGGACCGCCGCTGGACCCGCAGGTTATTTAAGTTATTTGGGGGGGGGTTCGGGAGGGTGGGGGATTTAATTTAAAGGGTCGGGGGTGGGTTTTAGGGGGTTTTAATGTGCCGGTTTTTCGATTTTTCGATTTTTCGATTTTTAACGATTTTTAACGATTTTTCACGATATTTTACCCCCCCAAACGGCAACAATGCGATTCCCTCCCCCTCCCAGCCGAAATCGATCGTTAAGACGATCGAGGACACGATTCACATCCCTACACGATACAATACAAATGCCCACGATTTATCGTCAGGAGCATTTATATTGTATCGTTAAATAGGGCATGGGAGTGAATAGGGCATGGGAGTGAATAGGGCATGGGAGTGAATAGGGCATGGGAGTGAATCAAAAATGATTCACATCCCTAGTAATTACAAAAGATGCCAACTGGGGATTTGCTTTCAGAGACCACCACTGTCCCAATATGTGTGAGTCTGCAAAACTGGCTGCCCACAGGCACAGTGCCTTGATGTGTATTAATGTAATGAATGTGCACACAACAAAGTTGTAACTACAAAAGAGGCCCACTGGGGATTTGCCTTCAGAGAGAACCGCTGTCCCAATATGCGTGAGTCTGCAAAACTGGCTGCCCACAGGCACAGTGCCTTGATGTGTGCACTAATGTAATGTACATGAGTGTGCACTAATGTAATATACGTGAGTCTGCAAAACTACCCAGTGTCCACTGTTACTGATGGACCCACAAAACAAGACGGTAGATGGCCTAGAAAAGCCACAAAGGTGAAGAAAACAACAGCTAGACCAATGCCTTGGAAAGAAATTTATTAGACAATTTTGAAAGTGCCCGACTCTGGCCAAAGTTTCACCCTATGGCTGCATCAGGGGCTCAACAATAAAATATAGTAAATTAAAATTAAAATTAATAATAATAAAACAACCCAATATTTTTAATAGCAAACACATTTTGAAAATCAGATAAAATAGACAACTACATGTAGGAGGTGAACAGAAAATGGAGGAGAACAGATAAGATGTGGAACAGAGAAGAATTATTCAACATTACCTTTCATATTATCAACATATAAAAACAGGGCTCATTGTATTAATCAGCTAGTACTTGCTAAAAGATAAAAATTCTAAAGATTAGTGAAAACTAATAAAAATAGTTTAAGAAGCAAAATTGAAAAATTGGAAAAGTAAAAAATAGATAATAAAAATTGTTTTACCTGTTATCGTGTATTTAAAAAGGATTTTCACCATCCTATAAAATTAATAAGAATGTATTGTTGCGGTTCTGGCTGCGAGCACCGGGGCCAGGCCCTTACTTCCAGGCTCCCGGACCTGCTTTCGCTTTCAGAGGCCTGGGTCGCGGCCTGTTTGGCAGCGTCCCCGCTGGGGCTGAGCCGCTGCGAGGTCTCCCTTGGACGCCCGGCTCCTAGGCACATGCACGCACCACTTGGGCGCTTTTCTAGGTCGTTTCCCACCAGTGGTGACTCCGCCCAACTCCTGACATCAGACGCCGCAGCCTTCATAAGCCGGCCGCGGCCTTCCAGTCTTTGCCTTGCAACGGGTTAGCCTCCCGGTTTCCTGTTGCGCTGTGCCCCAGAGTGACTCGCCTTGCTTCGTCGCTCCGTTCCTGCTACAGTACCTGCCTGGTTCCTGCCTGCCTGCTACAGTACCTGCTTGGTTCCTGCTGGCTTGCTACAGTACCTGCTTGATTCCTGCCTGCCTGCTACAGTACCTGCTTAGTCCCTGCCTGGTTCCAGTACCCGAATCCTGCTACAGTTCTTGCCTGGTTCCAGTACCCGAGTATTGCTACAGTTCCTGCCTGGTTCCAGTACCCGAATCCTGCTACAGTTCTTGCCTGGTTCCAGAACCCGAGTCTTGCTACAGTTCCTGCCTGGTTCCAGAACCCGAGCCCAGTTACAGTATTGCTACTGTCCTAGTCTGGTTCCAGTACCTGTCCTGATCCACAACCCACCTAAGTCCCAGCGGCCGGGCCCCTACGGGCTCCTCCCAGGGGGGGGGGGGGCTTCAGCTTCCAAGGGTGAAGCCACCTAAGTCCCAGCGGTTGGGCTCCTACGGGCTCCTCCCAAGGGAGTACCAGATACCAGGTTGAGGAGCATCTGTGTCCTGCCTGAACATCTGCCTCCCGGCCTGCTATTCATTAGACCTTTCCCAGTCTCCAGCAGTTCGGCACAAGGGTCCGCTAAACAGAGACTCCCATAACATGTATAGTAAAAAAAAAATTTTTAAACAAAACAAAAAAATAAAAAAGATATATAATAGATAATAATGAAAAAGATAAAAGATAAAAAAGATTAGCTAAAAATGCTATATAGGTTACTCAGACATGCAGGATAAAGATTATTTTACCTTAAGAATGGGTGTTGTCCCACTAGAAAGTGATCAGCCACCTAACTCTGAAGGAGCATCGAAGAGGCCTGAACAATGGCCTACAGATCCACCGGAAGATATTACACTGAAAGACATTTGGAAAATGATGGCTAAGATGAACGATAACGTAGTACAAATACATTTGTCATTATCTACTGTGGTAAATTCAAATAAAGTGCAGTTAGAGGAACAGAGTAAAGGTATATCTAAATTAAATGATGAAATGTTGAAGGTTACATCAAAATTAAAGTTATTGGAAGAAACTGAAAATATCCATATTAAAGATAGTTTTTCAATACATAGAGAACTTGAAAAGACAGAAAATATGATGAGACATAAAAATCTACGTCTGGTTAATTTTCCCCAGACGAGACTTTTGTCTCCAATAGAGATGTTTAAGAAATATATGCGGGATATATTACAATATGAGGAAAAAGATATACCCTTAATATCCAAGATCTTTTATTTCCCAGATAGATCTGTTAGACAAGGCGAGGAAAAAGTGGAAACTTCATCTATTGGAGTATCCACATTTCTGGAGGAATCCATAGATCTAATACAAAAAAGGGCTTCTCTTTTGGTTTCTTTTCAGTTAGAAAGTGACAAAGATAAAATGTTTAGGGATTTCCTTAAGCATAAAGATCTACAATTTTGTGGTCAGAAAATATTCATATTTCCTGATGTCTCCAGAGCTACTCAAGCTAGGAGGAGACATTTCCTTGCCTTGAAAGTTAAATTGTTAGCAATTGGTGCTACTTTCTTTTTGAGATATCCGTGTACTTGTTATATTACCTTTCAAGGGAATAGATATAGTTTTTCAGACCCATTACATTTGGAGACGTTTTTACAGGATAAACAGATTGCAGGAGGAAGTTCAGATGGCCCTATAGAAAGTTGAAGTCTCTCTCCTCTCTAAGAAAACTATTATTTGATGATGTTTTGTAATAATAATATATGTTTTCTCCCCCATTTTATTAGACAGTTAATGAGACACAGGAAATTACTGTATGTTAAGTTTGATATTATGTTTATTTTATATTGTCTGTCATCATTACTTTATATATACTTTGTTTAAAGAGTTTTTGAACAAAAAGTTGAATAAAGAAACAATTGAAAAAAAAAAAAAAAAAAAAAAAGAATGGGTGTTACTTGATCACCTTTTGTTACCAATTAGTAGAAATCTTTTGTGTCCGTGGAAAGGTTTCGATACGTTGGTATTTTTAACAGAATTTCTGCCATTAATTTGAAAATGAAAAGATAATGAGTTGTAGAACGAAAATTATGTGCCATTAGACATGTTATGTTACTTAGAGTTCACATGGCTTCACAGTGCAAGCTATAGGGGATGCCGATGCTACACATATAAACATTGACATACATGAGAGGAAATGACGTCATGAAAGTTTGGCGCATTTTTTCAAAAAATCAGGTATAAGAAGACCGCTATTTCTGATTACAGTTTTCCTTGTCGTTAAAGATGTCGTTTGTCTCTTAATGGATACTTTGAGGTATATTATACTTTGTCAGTCAAGACTGTGGATGTCCGGGAACATAAAAAATACAGAACTGCACTTTGTTCACCTCATATAAAAATTAAAACACTCATTAGTGGTTTGAGCTAGTACAATTGATATTGTGAAAGTTTAATATGGATAGTTGGGAGATATATGCCCGATGTTTTTATACTCGGTTTCTATATAAGATTTTGCCAGTGACGCGGCTAATTTTGCAGATGTTTCACTGCTCGAGTTAAGAAAATTGGCAGTTATATAATTTATAAAACATACAATATGGGGTAGATTTTATAAAGTTTTGCACACGCGTACTTTTGTTCGTGCACCAGGCATGAACAAGAGTATGTGGGATTTCAATAGATACGCGCGTAGCCGTGCATATCCATTAAAATCCGGGGTCGGCGCGCGCAAGGATGGTGAAAATCCTTTTTTGATACATATTAACAGGTAAAATAATTTTTATTATCTATTTTTTACGTTTCCAATTTTTCAATTTTGCTTCCTAAACTATTTTTATTAGTTTTCACTAATCTTTAGAATTTTTATCTTTTAGCAAGTACTAGCTGATTAATACAACGAGCCTTGTTTTTATATGTTGATAGTAAGAAAGGTAATATTGAATAATTCTTCTCTGTTCCACATCTTATCTGTTCTCCTCCATTTTCTGTTCTCCTCCTACATGTAGTTGTCTATTTTATCTGATTTTCAAAATGTGTTTGCTATTAAAAATATTGGGTTGTTTTATTATTATTAATTTTAATTTTAATTTACTATATTTTATTGAAGAGCCCCTGATGCAGCCATAGGGCGAAACTTTGGCCAGAGTCGGGCACTTTCAAAATTGTCTAATAAATTTCTTTCCAAGGCATCGGTCTAGCTGTTGTTTTCTTCACCACTGTTACTGATGCCCAGTGCACTGCCTTCTTGGAATAAAAGAGCACAGAGAGACAGTGAGTTCAATAAAAAAAAAATAAATTGCAGTTATGCCAGTTAACAAAAAAGCCTGGCTTGGCACAGCAGCAAAATTGATGAAATATCTGTTTCAATGGCAATTCTATCAAACTATCTAGAAATTGAATATATCTCCCACCCACAACACCAAAATGCTGCTTGCAACCTACCCCAGGGGGTAAAATAATCAGCAAAATGCCACTACTAGTGCTAGCAGCTTCTCTCAGTTGCACTGACAGAGAGACAATCTCAGATCAATTAAACAAAGTGCGGTCAAGAAAAACAGGGCTAGCTGGCACTGCAGCCAAATCGAACAGATATCTTTTTCTATCGAAGTAGCTAGCAATTGAATACAGATTTGAATACAGCCATCTCCTGGACCACCTCCCCACCATCTCAGCCAAGAAAGTGCGTGGCATGCCACGCGCTTCACATATAAATAGTGTTGTGTCATCAAGAACAGCGTCACAGAGCACTGAGTGAGAGCGGCGATTGGCTGCATTACAAAAAATGCTTAGCTCTGATAGGTTGCATTCTCGTCTCCTTGCCAACCTATCTGATCCACTCTATGACAGGGCTGTGAGGTCACTTATGACTCACAGGAAAGGGCTGGTTTTTGCTATCTCCTATTTCAAACGCTGTTAAGAAATCACTGCGAGCCAAAAGAATGAAACTAATGATATGTTTGTATTCGTGGGGGATCGTGATCCGTTTCGTGAACAACGGATAGGGACGTATACCTTGCAGATTGCCAATACATTGCAAAAGAATGCACATCCCTATAGATAGGCATATTCAACTGAGGGTGGGTTGGGGGGGGGGGGGGGGGTTACATACACAGTCAGAGGAATTAACTGTAAATTTGATATTACTGAAGAATTTCTATCATTTGAATCAATGAAGGGTACAACAAAAAGAGCTGATTTGTACAATGCAGTCTCTTTTTATTGCAGGCACTACTTCTGCTATATTTATAGCATTTTGATGAATCTAGGGGACATTTTACAGGTACCTGGTGGTCCAGTGGAGGTCCCAGGAGCGATCTCCCGCTCTCAGGCCGTCGGCTGCCACTAATCAAAATGGCACCGATGGCCTTTGCCCTTACCATGTGACAGGGTATCCGTGCCATTGGCTGGCTCCTGTCACATGGACGGAGCACTGGATGGCCGGTGCCATCTTTAAAAATGGTAAGGGCAAAGGGCCATTGGCGCCATTTTGATCGCTCCTGGGACCCCCACTGGACCACCAGGTACCTGTAAAATGTTTTGGGGGGGTCGGAAGGGTGGGGGAAGCAAAGGGATTAGTTTTAAAGGGTCAGGGTGGGTTTAGGGGTTATTTTTGTGTGCCGTTTTTCCCACCCTTCCCCAAAACGATAAGAGAACCCCCATGATCAATATCGTGGGGTTTTCCTATCATTTCGGGGGAGATCCCGATTTCTGACGATTTTGAAAATATCAACAATATTTTCAATCGTCCGAAGCCCGATTCACATCCCTACATGATATACCTGAGCTCTGGAGACCTCATAAACAGCATCCAAAGATGGAACCTCTAGGGTATGAAAAGTTCATGTACTGCAATAGCTTTGTGCAGTTCTTACATTGCTTCAGGAAAAGAATGCAATGATTGCACATGGCACTACATGTGAGACTGAGCAAGGTAGTGTCAATGTCTGAGCAGAAATGTGACAGCACTTGTTATGAGCTGCATTTACAGAGTGTGTAAGTGTAAGGACAATTGCATCAGTATAGGTGTATGAGAAAGAGATGACATTGTACGTGAAGGAGAAAAATGGTGCAGATTCCCAGGAGAAGTAACTGTGAAGGCATGGGAGACTGGAAAAGCAAACCTACAGCAGCAGCTGAATACAAAAGAAAGAATACCTGTGAAATCTGGGGGCAGGTCCATGTAAACCAGAAGAGCTTTTTAGTATTTTTAATACCTTGTATTTCTTCTCCTTTCCTTCAGATTTGCAAGTAAAATTCCATCTCTAGCCATTTCTTTCTTCTGTTGTCCCTGGGTTAGAGCAGCAGACTAAGAACCAGGGAAGCCAGGGTCAGTGGATGCTTCTTGTGAACTTGGGCAAATCAAAATGGCCCCAGGCCCTTTCTCTTGATGGATATCAGGTTTTTGAGGTTCTGGGGAGCAGGAGGGGATGACCCCCCCAACTAGAATCTAATGATTCATTTAGACTTGGAGGGTCGGGGGGGGGGGGGATCTTCTTTAAATTTTGGGAGTTGGGGAGGTTGGGTCTGGGATGGGTATCTATCAGTGCAAGGGGTCATGGGGGTGTTCCTTTGGCCATTATGGCCTACTTGGTGTTTGGGTTGGGGAGGAGGCGGGGTCCATTGTGGCACAACCATTTGACTAATAATTTTTTTATTTGGTTATCAGAGCCACCTCGATTGGCAGCCCCGGGGTGGGGGTTGTTGTTCTGGTTTGACCTATGAACACTTTTCATACTTTAGGTCTTTTTTTTTTTAAGGAGTATCAGCCCTTTAAATCTAACATGGGAGCCTCAGGACCCACATTAGATTAATGTTTTCTCAGGAGGTGTTGGTAGATTAGCATGGCTGACAGCTTTCCAAGTCGGCCACATTAATTTATTTACATCAGATAGCCTATTCATTAGCTGCTTTACAAAATTCATGCATACAAATCCCATGCAAACCAGCTCATTGTAATAGGGGAGGAAATCTGGGCTGGGTTATGCCTAATATCGAGTATATCGTGCTTGATATATGCTGTTAACGCATGTTAGAGCCCTAACGCAGCTTGATACATCTCTCTATTAAGGCCCTATTTGCTAATCATGTTTCTCATAAACATGAAATGGCAAAAAACATTCAGTAAATAGGCACCCAACCCCTAGATTCATCATTCTGCTATAAATATAGCAGAATGATGTTTCACAAAAAAGAAAAGGGGTGGGGGCAATAGTGAGCAGCCGGCTGCATTGTGGCAGTATGGTTTCGCCTGCCACGGTGCAGCTGCACCACACATTATCGCCCCCATAGTGCCACGGGAAAAGGTGTAGTTATTTCCTGCGGTGCTGCCAGCGATAATGTGAAAAATATTATCGGGCGCAGTGCTATCAGGAGATAAGTCCGCCCGAATCCTGCCCACACTCCTCCCCTTCCCCTAATTTTAATAATATCACCACGATACCAGCACATCAAGCAATAAAGAATGACCCTGTTAGACTGTAAGCTCTCTGGGGCAGGGAAATACCTTCTGTACCTGAATGTAGCTTGCCTGTAGCTACCAATGAAAAGGTGTGAACTAAAAATAAATAAAATAGTTCCTGTGCTCAGGAATGTGCAGCCATGGTCAGTGGTGGTGGTAATATTGTGCATTCCTGGCAGCAGGAAAGCATGCTCACTGCCCCCTCCCCCGCTTAGGCCATGACTTTTAAAAGGGACTTGCTCCTCGTTATGCCAACTCCCCCCCCCCCCCCCAACCATCACCTCCATCACGTTTGGCACAAATCTCACCCAAACCAGAGATACCACAAACCTTGCAACAGATGCTCCCCAATTGCCCCACCTTGTCTATAAACTCAAAAAGTTCAAACCGTTATCTCCATATAGTCCCACCCCTACCACCATGCCTCCCTCCCCACACACACTTACCTGGTATGAGAAGCCTCTATGTCCAATCTTGGGCAGGGGAGATCTACAATCAATCTTGCCTTGCTGGTTCCTTAATTCAAAATGACACTGGCTGACAAGAGGTTCCCCTTTGACCGTCACCTTTGAAAATTACTTACAAGGTATATGTGTACAAATGCCCACATTCATGTATTCCTGCTTTTTGTGTGAACAATCAATTGGAAGTTAAACATTGCACATATGTTTGAAAATGCATATTCATACTTCCCCGATCTAAACACACCACCTAGAATGCCTCTTTATAAACCCTCTAAAAGTACGTGTTTTGTGAAATCCCACAAATATTTGTTCCGCTTTGAAGAGGACAATTGTTACATAGGGCAATGTACTTAAGTAAAAAAAAAACAAACCTATTTACCCGGCTAGATCCACTTTGAAAATTGTCCTGAATGTGCTCACACTTCTGTGAAATTTAACATTATAAAACTGACCTGTTTTGCTGTAGGACTCTGAGGTAAAAAAAACAAAAGCAATTATAAGTATGTATGTGTGTATGTGTATGTATATGTCAGGGGATGGCACATAAAATTGTGAGTTTGGGGTTACCAGTTATTTGAGGCAGGCTACTTTTCCATGGGCCACCCTGTAGATGTGGATGCTCTACTATCTATGATTCAAAACTTCTTGGGGGAGTGGGGTGTGAAGACAGATACACATGTAACTGGTATATCAAGGGAATGTCCTGAGTGGTTTTAGGGTTCTGTACTCAATGGTCTATCAGATATTATAGAGGACAACAGGTGGAATTCTCTCACTGTGAGGGTGCAAATTCTCTCTGGGTTACTAATGCACATTCTGTCCCTGACTTCCATTTACTGTAGGCGTACTCAGCTCTCCGTACTTCCCAAATTTGTCTAACTTTCTTTAGAAGAAAAACTGAATGACCAGGTTACTCTTCCTCAGGAAGCAGGGAGTTTAGCAGTTCTTACTTTCTGAGTTGAGCAGTGAATAACCAGGCAGCCCGGACACCCGTGGGCTCCTATCCACCCCCATCCCAGTCCCGCTGGGCTCCCCCACTTACACATAAAGAAAAACGTGACAGTTAGATGCAAAGGCCGCAGCCTTTAGGAGTCTAATTAAGCGCCGAGTCCGTTCAATAATGTTTACAAAATTGTGGCTGGGCAGGTGCCGGTACTCTAACATCCGCCCGGTGGACCCGCGGGGCCTCACACTAAGCAAGCTCCCGGAACAGGCATCGTGACCGCCAAGAACCGGATGGGATCATGGCTTGGACCTCCACAAAGCAAGCCCACTGCCGCATCCCATCCACCGGAGGGGATCCCAGCCCGGCCACCACAAAGCAAGCCTTGCCGGAGCCCATCCCTACATAACAGCCTCGATCCGTTGGGGTCCTGAGCGCAAGCCCGACATTGATCATCCGGGGCAAACGGGTCAGGGCCCCTAGGCCCCTCACGTATATATCAGCGCCTCCCGGCTTCCTTCTAACGCTTCTGCATTTACAAAGGTATTCCGGACTCAGTCGCTGCCATGACAGATTAACAGATAAGTGCAAACCCACTATCTAACAAAATTCTCTAACTACACAAAGGGGACGGGACAGGTGGAAAAATGACTCAGCTCGGGGCCAAGGAGGAAAGAGGCTGGCTCGAGGGTGCCGATGGGATTTAAATCGCCTGCCGGCCGCCTCCCCCCAACGTCAGTGTCGGGTGTTCCCCCCTTGGCCAATCAGGCGGTCCGGCAATGGGGCATGCCTTGATGATATCACCGCCCCCAAAGCTGGGCCAATCAGGGAAAGCACCGTCATCAAGGCGCTGGCAACATGAGGCCGGCATCATTCTTGTCGGCATCCAGAGGGGAAGAGGGGGCCAAATCCTTCCCCTCCGAACGGCAGGTACGTCACAGGGCGCCGTTGGGGATGCCACTAGCACGAGTTCATCGGGCGCCCAGTTATTTACCTCACCCGCACATCTGTGCTGAGATGCCGCCCATTTATGCAAGCATCACAACAAGGCATCCCCTGGGGGTTTGTGTCAGTCAGGGGAAGAAAATAACATGCATATAATGCATTTCCAAATCTATGCATGCAACTTTCCATTTACAAAATACCCACAAAAAAAAATAAAAAGTGTGAGTCTCTGTGGGAACTTCAGAGCGTGAAAAGATTCAAAGTGAAACTATGCACACATTTTCCCTTTGAGAATTGTTGCAGTGCCTGCAGGTAAAAAGTACCCACAAATTTGCCCCAATAAGGATGGTCTGAAAATTGCCCTAAGAAACCACATCCACAGGGTGGCCCATGGCACTTTACTTCCTTTATCTTACCTCTTCTCATTCAATGAAAAAAATCTGTCAGATTTATTTCACACAATCCTCCTCTAGAAAAAAATCCATGCCGACTGGCATCCTCCAACCTGCTGGATTCTAGATACTTCAGTATCTTTTCCTTCAGTGAAGTTGCTATTAATTTGCCCACTACTAAAGTAGGACTAACCGGCCTGTAGTTTCAATTACAGTAATCAATCCTGTTAGAAACAGAAGCATAAATGACTGTCTTCAGGGACAAATAATGACACAGAAGCCTAACCAGCCTCAGCCTATAAAAAGATGTCCAAACTACAGAGGAAATTTGGGGCTGTATAGACAGATTTATTTTCTTTATTATGGTGGGATCTAAGTGACTATCTAATTTTCTGACAATTGATATTTGGATGAAAATAAATACCTCACTCTGTCTGCGAGATGCATCAAGCCGTGAAAGGGCTGTAACTCGCATTAAACAACGTATATTGTGCAATATAACCCTATTGGGGCAATATCACACAATATATGCAATTATTTGTAAGGCTCTGCCCAGATACCCTCCTCTATTAAAATGAGCTGCTTTGCATGCATAATTTTGCAAATCCATACAAAGCAGTTGATTCATAGGCAATCCTATGTTAATAATTTATTGTGGATGACTGAGAAATTGGTCAGCCACGATAAATTGACACCACCTCCTGAGGAATCGTTAAATCTAACATAGGAGTTCCGGGATCCTAACGTGGATCCCGAGGTTCCCACATTAGATTTAAAGGGCCGCTGCAAATAAAAAAAAGGTTCTCACAGCAATACACCAGTGTAGTAGGGTCAAGGCTGACCCCTCTGTTCACCCTGGGGCTACCACTGAAGGCTACCCCGACACTCAAAAGTTTAAAAAAAATTAAGGTAGCTCATATGGTGATGGCCAAATCCCACCCTCCAACCCTGTCAATAAATAAAACTTCCCCCCCTCAACCCCAACCCTAACCCTGTCATCAATAATTAAAAGATTCATCTTGCCCCCCCCTTTCCATTGACATAAGTGCTGTCACTAGCCCCACCCCAATAATCAACCAAAATTTGGGGGGGGGGGATAGTGAAGCCCCCAATACCTCTCCCCATCCTCCAAATGTAGGAAGCAAACTTGGTATTCAGTGGGATGCCCAACCCTCACACCCTCCTCCTATAACTCCAAACTTAAAAAGCAGCCCACATGACCTACGTCCAATCACCGGACCTTGCCCCAGGTTGATGTCATTTAGAAAAATGGCCTGGGGTTAGGTGTGTCTTTCCTGCAGGCAAGTCCTTTCATTGTTTTGTCTCCGCCGGTTCCCCCCCCCCCCCCTGCCTTTTCTCTGCATCGGGTCAGAGCGGGCCAGTGGCAGTCCCTCCCCCTCCCCTATTTACAGTTCTGAGGACATAGTCATCCCAGAAATCTCATTATTCGCACCTGGGGGACATGTTTAATACCCCCCCCCCCAACGTGCATCCAGGGGAATTCTTTAGAAAAGGCCAAGGGAAGGGAGGCAAGGGAGGAGGTGGTTAGTGGTCCTGGGCTTCAGTCAGGCTGGGGTAGGAGCATAAAGAAGATCCCAGTTCAGTGATGAGCAGCACAAGTGAAGGGTGCCCAGGCCAGAAGTAGGAGGGTCAGTTTTCAGGTACAGGAGGATGCACCTGGTTTTGAACCTGGGGAGGACTTAGGGAAACGCTTCAGTAAGGTGGCAGCGAAGAGCAATAAAATGCATGATGCCAGTATGGAGGCTGCATTTCGCAGCCGGGAGTTGAGTACCATGGGTAGCGCAAGTGCGCTGCATAAATAATCAGTAGGTAGGCAGGTAAGGGAAGGGCTGCAGGTTCCATCATGGATAGAGATATAGGTTTATCGCTGGTGAACAGAGTAAAGAATGGGGAGGTACATCAGGTAGAAGATGGAGCGAGCGCAGGGATGAGGTGCAAGATGGGCAGGAGGAATGTGTGGTCCCTCCTAAGCCTTCATTTGATTTGTGGCAAGGGACGGGCAATAAGGGGAACAAGACGCAGGTAAGGAGTGTATTACTCAGGTTCTCGGTAGGGTAGGATACACTGACGTCAGAGGCACGGGCAGTTCTGCTGGTTTTTTCGTCTGTTCCCACAGAGGCGGATTCAAGGGCAAACCCTGGCACTTCCCAGCAAGAAGCAAGGAGGAACAGAGCCTTTTCGTGCCTGGATGCGAGGACAGAGAGAGGAAGTTGACCGCAAAGGGACAGGGAATCGGCAGAGCTGGACATTCCTTTTCATGGAGCAAATGTGGGTGAGTTAAAAAAAATAAAATGCGTGAAGTATAAAAAAAAGAAAGAAGAGGGCGAAGACGTCAAGCACAGAGTCAGACAGTAGTTCGGAGGATTCGGCCTCTTCGTCTTCTAGTGAGTCAGATTTGGAAACGAAGCCAGGTCCATATGCAGGCCTAAGGCAGGACAGGGGGCACACGGCATTAGCTTTTTTAACGGAATTATTGGAGGAAGTGCTGCGAGGAATGCGCCGGTGCATTAGTAAATGTAAATGTGTAAATATATTTAAATTGCTAAAAGGGAGAAGGAGAGGGTGGAAGGACAAGATAGAGCAAGAAAAAGGACAAAGAGAAGGAGTCAGGCCCCAAAGTTTCTAAAAATATTTTAAATTGGGTAAGAGGTTTTATGCATTTGGCAGCATAGTAGGGCATTTCGAACCTTATCAGTATGGGTCGTTGTTGGCATACGCTGACAGTATCAGGAGCATTTGAAGATTATGAAGGTTGGGCTTGGCTCCACTATGATGTGAGGTTCCACGATAAATTGGGGGGAAATAGACACATGTTGTGGGGATACAAGATATTAATTTGCGGCCGACCCAGATGACAAATAAGAGTGTCGGTGCCCTAAAAAGCATTGGCAGTAGTGGCAGGGTAAGAAGTATGGCAGGGAGGAGCGAGTTCTTTTCGGGGTGCAGGGAGCTTAGCAGAAGGGGGGGGGGCAACAGGCAAACCGGCTGTGGGAGGGATGAATGGGTGGTGGCAGTTTAATAACACCAGCTGCTTGTTTCTTGACTGCAAGTTTAGGCACGTCTGCGCAGCCTGCAACAGAACGCACCCAGCAGTCAAGTGCCCATCGAGTCAATGCGTTACTCTGCATAGAAGGGATAAGCAATGAGGTGAGGTTAGGGAAGGCGGAATCTCCAATAGTCTTAACTGAACTTTTGCAGGGTTTAAAAGTTTACCCAAACAAAAGCAACTTTATTAGCAAAGGTTTCAGAAGGTTTTCCAATTCCATACAAGGGTCCTGGGGAAGGGGGTAGAGTTAGAAATGCTAGGTCAGTAGCGCAGTTGAGAGAGGTAATGGCCAAAAATTGCAGAAGGTGATAGAGCTGGGGCACGTAGCTGGTCCGTATAATGAATCGCCTTTTAATAAGATGCATTTCTCCCCTTCAGCGGTTATTCCAAAACAGGTTCCAAAAAAAAATTCAGGTTAATTCTGAATTTTTCTTACCCCAAAGGTGCGTCTGTTAATGATTTTATTCGAATATGCTTTAGAACTGGTTAAAAAGTGGGAAAAGGGGCGCTGTTAGCCAAGGCTTACATAGAGTCAACTTTAGATTACTGCCGATGCACCCAGATAGTGTGCCTTTGTTGGGGTTTTTCTTTTGAAGGGAAGTTTTTTGTGGATCGGAGTTTGCCAATGTGTTGTGCTATATCCTGCGTGTATTTCGAGGCTTTTAGTTCTTTCTTGCAGTGGGAGACGGAAAGCAAGACCGGTGAATAAAGTATGCTGCCCTACTTAGATGATTTCCTGTTTTTAGGAAAAGGAAAGTCGGAACAGTGCGGTAGGCAGATAGAGGGTTTCCTGGAAGTTGCGTGCAGGATGGGGGTGCCTATAGCTCAGGATAAAATGGAAGGACTGACTACAGAGTTAATTTTCCAGGTATAGAGCTTGACACAGAGGCTTTGGAGTCCAGACTACCTCATGATAAGGTATTGAAGTTAAGGAATTTAGTGCACGAAGTGGGCAAATCAAAAGAGATCACATTGCAGAAGATGCAGTCCATATTTGGGGTATTGATGTTCACATGTAGTGTTATTCCAATGGGAAGGGCAGTCCTTAGGAGGTTGTCTATGGCTACTGCTGGACTTAGAGCGCCTCATCACTTTATTAGGGTAACGCAGGCCATCAAGGATGAACTGGAGTTGAGGGAGTTATTTTGGAAGATTTCAACGGGGTGCGTATAATGCCAGATTGAGAAGTTACAAATCGGGAATTGGAAATGTTTTCTGTAGCAGCGGGGTCTTCGGGTTTGGGGTTTACTTCCAAGGTAAATGGTGTACGGAGCCATGGCACAAGGACTGGGTGGCAAAGAGCATTATAAAGAATATCATGTTCCTTGAGTTATTTCCCATAGTTGTGGCACTGGCACCAGGAGCACATTTGACCAGGAAGCAGTGTCCGGAATACCTTTGGGAGCTAGGGAAGAAAAAGAGTAGTCACTGATATAAAAGTCGGTAGTACCAAACACTTGGGCAGCATATATTGTAGGGCATTGGGTGGTACCAGAATTTTGCTGTTTATGGGATGGAACGGAAGGGCCGTGTGAAAAGAGGCAGTAGTTGATTACATCTTATGGGCGAAGTCCAAGGAATAGTCTTTATCCATAGTCAAGTCTCATATAGCAGGGTTTGCCTTCTTTCAGAAGCTTAGGGGTTGGAGGAACCTGGCCTTACGTTTTTGGGTGAAGCGAATTTTGCAAGGCTGGCGAAGGGAGCGGGCTTGGGAAGGGGATATGAGGAGACCCATTAGGTTCACAGATTTGTTAAAGATGGTCAGCTGTTCAGGGTGGCCTTCATACTAGCCTTCTGAGCCATAAGAATCAGTGAGTTGGTAGCAAGTTCTAAGGTAAACATATGTAGGACAGGGTTGATGGTGGAGCAAGTTTGTGTACAAAGGGATTCGTCTGGAAAGCAAAGACGGATCAATTAGGGAGATGGTGTTGGATTCGACTGGGCAGAACGGGCCAAGGATTAGTGTGTTTCATAAGAAATTTGAAGGAGTATGAGAGGGTGCATCCTAAGGTAGCAGGCTCCTACTTAGTGCAGGATGATGGCTCGCCTCTGATGAGTTTTTTCATTTTTGAGGGTATTAAAAAGGTAGTAGAGGCAATGGGAGAGGATGTGAGTTATTACAGCTCACACTCCTTTCATATAGGGGCAGCCACCACAGCGGCAGACACCGGCATGGCAGAGGACGAGATTCAGGCAATTGGAAGATGGAAATCTAGGGCTTTCAGAAGTTACATGCGGAATTAAAGGGTGGACAAGGGGGAGAATTTGGTATTAACTGTTGTCTTTTTTTTTGCAGAACCCAAAATGGTAAAAAAGAAAAAACAGGAGTGTGCTTGGGTCGTGGGCCTCTCCTTCATGCATAGGATGGAGCAGAGGGACAAAAGGCAGACTTATGGAGAAAATCTGCAATTGGAAAGGCTGAATTGGAGGATTTGCTGAAAAGGAAAAATGGGGCATGCGATGGCATGAGCTTTTATCCTTCTTGTAGGAGCAGGTTAAGTTAAGGGGGTCCTGCGACTTTTATTGGTGCATCTGGGCGGGAATGACATAGGTCGAGATTCTTGTAAAACTTGATCTCGGCAATGGATAAGGACCTAGTGAAGGTGATGACAAAGTGGCCAGAGATTAAAGTGGGGTGGTTGTTATGGTTAAGTGTGTTTTGGTGGATCCTTGGGTCCTGTGGGAGATTACCACGCCCACGGGGAGGAGCCCCATGAGGAGCCACAGCACTGGGCTAGATTCGTAATGCACAAAACACAGTTAGTTCTTTATTAAACAGTTTGAAGAGAGCCACCAGAGGTGGCAGTAGTGAGGCAGTCTAGTAGTTGCAGTCTCAGGGACCTCGACAGAGGAAGCCCTTCTCTCCTTGATGATGTCAGGAGGTTCCGCAGCAGGTTTCCCAGCTAGGAGATACTGTGGATGAGATAGACTGAGAGTTAGAGTACTCACTAGGTGTTTGCTGTTGGTATGCGATTCCGCCAGGTATGTTGTAGAAGGTACAGACACCGAGGCAGGGAGAGCAGGCCCTCGAGGAGCGAGTACCTTTTCCCTGTAAGGCACCTGAAATAAAGCAGAGGGCCCCCGAGGAGCAGGTACCCAGGTTAGCAGTTACCCTGAAGGGCAGAGGGAGAGCTTCCAGCGGCAGCATGGAAGTGGCAGAGTAGCGTAGACAAGAATGAATTTGAGTCTTTGTTAACTCAATAAGCTAGCAAACTAGTGAAGGTAATATACCCAGATGGCGTGATGACAGCATGAGGGAACACCCTCAAGATTCGCGCCAAGGGTGGTACAAAGACGTGGGTTGCGCGCGTGCGCACACCCTAGTAGGTACCTGGGAGGAGCAATGGTGGGAGGCTGCACCATAGCTGTTCCGGGGATGCCGGAGAGGTCGGCTTGTAGACGCTGCAGTAGCCATCTTTCCTAGGTAAGCGGGAGGAGCCGTGAATAAGGTGAGGCAAATGGGGTGAAGCTGTCTAGTACCAACGGACGCAACAGTGGTCTGAATTTATAGTGCGTTTTAAATGCAAGGATGAGGCAATATGGAAGAGAGGAGTTTTAAAAGTAAACAGGCAGCTGGTGCGTTGGGTGGTGCAGCAAGGGTGGGTTCTGGGTTAGGCACGGATGGGCTTGTGAAATATTGGAAGGGTTTTTCAGATGAGATGGTGTGCACTTATCCGACGTGGGGGATAGATTTATTTAACATTGCCTTGCAAGAAGGATTGGAGGCAGCAATGGAAGGTATATAAGGGGCCACAGTGGGGGAACAATGAAGCATAGCTTCCTTGTTTGTGGCGGAAACCCGAGCCCAAGTTGAATGTTGCAAATATATTGGATATTTAAAGGACACAGGGGCGGGGGGGGGGGGGGCGTGTCTTGTGCAGTTGGAGGGGCTGCTGCACGAGAAGGCCGGAATGAGCTAGGGAGCTAAAGCTCAAGGCCAAGTCCTACCCTCGCTGGGACATGGCGGGGTAAGACAGGGGGGGGGGCACTTAGTTTACCACTGGGATGTGGTGGGAGCTAGAAAAAAGGAGGGGGGGACCACTGTTTGGCTGACATGTGGTCAGCATGACAGATATTGTGTTCGGGCGCGGGTATGTTAATAAACTGCGGCCTTTTATAAAGTCAATAAAGTATTGTGTTTTATTGGGGGGGGAAGGTAAGAGCCAAGCGCAGATCATGACTCCTGACGTTATTATGATTAAAACTTCATAAACTTTTAAATAAAAAGAAGAGCTGAGTCAAAAAACCTGTTGTTTGAAGCCCTGGAAGAGTTTGAGCACCTTATGCAAAGTGACTGGATTTTTATTTATTTATTTTTTTAAATAAAAGAAATGGTGCCAAGTAAATGTTGGATGCTCTGAATAGTTTTCATTTATTCTCTCAAGAGA
This sequence comes from Rhinatrema bivittatum, assembly GCF_901001135.1. Classification (NCBI taxonomy): domain Eukaryota; kingdom Metazoa; phylum Chordata; class Amphibia; order Gymnophiona; family Rhinatrematidae; genus Rhinatrema; species Rhinatrema bivittatum. The sequence continues at coordinate 307,418,162 of NC_042618.1, forward strand.
TAAAGAAAAATGTTTTGGGGATTAATAAAATTTTGTAAAGTTTGGGCACTGTTTAAGGTGGTCTTAACACAAACCAGAAGTCCAGTGCACAGCATGTCTATAGCATCTAATTGAAAACAAGGTTGTCATAGCAACAGTGTTCACTTTTAGGAGATCCTCCTGCTGAGAGGAAAAACAAACAGAAGGTCCTTATGCTGGAGAAAGAGAGGGCTTTTTGCAGTGCCGTAGTGGGTGTTGGCAGAGAGAGTAAGTGGTTGCCCAGTTCATCTGCACTGTTCCTATAGAGTTCCTCAGATTTGAACAAAAATTACCTGAATTGTAACTTAAGAAGCTGTTTGGAAAAAAAGTGCTATTTGGATTTTCTGAAGAAATCTAATGATGTATTAATTCCAAGACTGGATTTAAATGTGTGGATAATTGTATGTGAAGTTGGGCCTCTAACAAGTTGTCAAGCTGGAGCAACATGCAGGAAGAAATCATTGCCTCAATAGAAGTTGTCTGACAAACAAGCTGATACTGTAAACTGCGCTCGGCTGAGTGCGCTGGGGTTTGTTTTTTTTTTCGTTTTTTTTAAATCAAAATACTTTTATTGGTAAGAAATACCATCTTGCTGTCTGAAACCACAGCATGAACATGTTTAACATGCTGTTGATGTTGGAAGCATGTTTTGGACACGCATCCACAACCCCTTATACAATAAGGGGTTTAGCACATCCATAACGCGCTTCCAACCCCTCCTGAAACTAATAGCACTCATCACATGCAAATGCATGTTGATAAGGCTATTAACAATTCATCCCAGATACTGTAAAAAATGTTTACCCGATTCGTATATTTTAAGCTCAGAAAAAGCAGGCGTTAATTTCTGAGCAGCTGAGAAAAATGTATAGAAAAGCAGATATTAAGTGATATTAAGTCGGAGAAACCAAGATTAAAAATATATTTTTTTTAAATTAAAAAAAAAATGTGCAGGCGGGTCAGGTTAGGAAAACGGATGTTCAATTTCACGAGCGTCCATTTTCCTAACCCTTGACTGTCAGCAGGTTCGGAAAACGGACGCTCATAAAATTGGGCGTCCATTTCCTGAAACCGCTGACCTGGGTTTCCATTGCTAAGGAGATGCTAGGGACCCGCTATTGTCCCTAGCATGTCCTTTTTAGCACGACCCCTCATTTAAATACAGTATCGTGCGTCCAGGAAAGATGGCTGGGCATGCATTGGGAAAGTAGGCACTCACTGAGTACCCGTTTTCCTGCATACTTTACAGTATTAGCCTGAAAGTATCTTTTGGACAGTAAAAAAAGTCAAAATGGGAAGCTGATCAGATAAAAAACTGCTAATCTATCTTAACATAAGAAGTTCAGAGTGATTATTTTGTATCTCTCTTTGGGAGTTATGGTTGGCTACAGCAGGAAAACCTTACGGGTAGATTTTAAAAGGAGCGTGCACACGTCCATGTGCGTGCGGTTCCCGGCGCGTGAACATAGATGTGCCAATTTTCTAAAATGCGCGCGCCAGGGCACGCATGTTATAAATTCAGGTGGCCGTGTGCACATGCGTGCCGAATTTTAAAATCCACACGCGCATGTGCAGGCAGCACGCACGGTGGGGGGGCGGCGCGCACAGGGAGGGCAAATTTTTGCTAACTACACGCGGCGACGCAATCTAGCCTCCCCCAGTTTCCTCCCACTCCACTCCAATTAAGGAATGGACTGGGAAGGAACTTCCCTACTCCCCTACCTAAACTTTCTCCCTCTTCCCATCTCCTCCTCACCCCCTAAACCCTTCCCAGCAACTTACGTTTTTATTATTTTACTACTTACTGCTCCCCTGGAGCAGAAGTAGTTTGTGCGCGCCGGCCGGCTGGCGGTGTGCGCTTCTCCCTGGGACAGGGGCTGCCACTGTCCTAGCCAAAATGCGCCCTGCCCATCCCCACCCCTCCCTGCCCAGACCACACCCCTGGCACACCCCTTTTTCAGGGCCCAGTACTTATGCTCGTATCGGCACTTATGCAAGTGCCCGGGCCCTTTTGAAAATGGGTGCAGCGCACAGCCATGTGCATGTGTCGATTTTTATGCACATGGCTGTTTTAAAATTCAACCTTTAGTTTACTAAAAAAAAGTGTTCCAGCAAAAACAGGCTAAACACTGTAGCAATATTCGGTTTCCTTTGGAAGAAAATGTTGCAAAGTTTTATTTGTTTCCTTGTAAGCTGAATATACATTACCTGTAAACCCGTGGCAGGGTACATAAAATTATGGGTGAAAATTCCACATTGTTTAAGGGTCATTATCATCATTATTTCCAGCTTTTGTGTGGATTCTTCAAAGTATTAGAGATGTGAATCGTGTCCTTGATCGTCTTAACAATCGATTTCGGCTGGGAGGGGGAGGGAATCATATTGTTGCTGTTTGTGTGTGTAAAGTATCGTCATAATCGTTAAAATCGTGAGCCGGCACACTAAACCCCCTAAAACCCACCCCCGACCCTTTAAATTAAATCCCCCCCCTCCCGAACCCCCCCCAAATGCCTTAAATTACCTGGTGGTCCAGCGGCACACTAAAACCCCCTAAAACCCACCCCCAACCCTTTAAATTAAATCCCCCACCCTCCCGAACCCCCTCCCCAAATGCATTAAATTACCTGGGAGTCCTCCGTAGCGGCGGTCCGTGGCTAAATCTGGGGAAGGGGGAGAGCACGAAAACCTGGCACACTAGATCGTGAGGTCTTCAGCCGGCGCCATTTTTCAAAATGGCCGCCGCAAAATGGCGGCGGCCATAGATGAAAACGATTCGACGCAAGAGGTCGTTCCGGACCCCCGCTGGACTTTTGGCAAGTCTTGTGGGGGTCAGGAGGCCCCCCCCAAGCTGGCCAAAGTTCCTGGGGTCCAGCGGGGGTCAAGGAGCGATTTCCTGCCGCGATCGTTTTCCGTACGGAAAATGGCGCCGGCCATACGCGTATGGCCGGCGCCATTGTCCATACGGAAAATGGCGCCGGCAGGAGATCGACTGCAGGAGGTTGTTTCAGCGAGGTCCGGAACCCTCGCGAGATTTCCGGACCTCGCTGAACGACCTCCTGCAGTCGATCTCCTGCCGGCGCCATTTTCCATACGGACAATGGCGCTGGCCATACGCGTATGGCGGCGCCATTTTCCGTACGGAAAACGATTCGCGGCAGGAAATCGCTCCTTGACCCCCGCTGGACCCCCAGGAACTTTTGGCCAGCTTGGGGGAGCCTCCTGACCCCCACAAGACTTGCCAAAAGTCCAGCGGGGGTCCGGAACGACCTCTTGCGTTGAATCGTTTTCAGTCTATGGCCGCCGCCATTTTGCGGCAGCATTTGAAAAATGGCGCCGGCTGAAGACCTCACGATCTAGTGTGCCGGTTTTCGTGCTCTCCCCCTTCCCCCGATTTAGCCACGGACCGCCGCTACGGAGGACTCCCAGGTAATTTAATGCATTTGGGGGGGGGTTCGGGAGGGTGGGGGATTTAATTTAAAGGGTCGGGGGTGGGTTTTAGGGGGTTTTAGTGTGCCGGTTTTCCTGCCCTCCCCCTTCCCCGATTTATGATTTTTTGACGATAAATCGGGGGAATTGGTATTGTATCGTGGCCCTAACGATTTTTGACGATTTAAAATATATCGGACGATATTTTAAATCGTCAAAAAACGATTCACATCTCTACAAAGTATGTCTTGCAGATGGTAAAATCAGCCTGATGGGGACAACATTCTTTTACCACAACCCTCCTTTTATCACTTACTGTATGAATAGGGAGGATATCCCCTCATAAGAATATAAGGACATAAGAAGTTACCTTGCTGTTGCACGCCCCATCTGCGCTTGGGCCCTGCTCAACTTTCCAACTCCTCTGCAGGTCCCGGGTCGGCCTCCCCAGCAGCAGCCGCAAGCTCCTCCAGGTCTCGGCGTCCCGCCGGGCCTTCCTCAGTGCACCAGGCCTCAAGGCGGGGCTCGGCGTCCTCCGTGGCATCAGCCCCACCCCTAGGCGCACGCGCGCCTAGGGGTGGGGGCGGGTCCTAGTTCCGCGGCACGCGGGTCCTAGTTTCGCGGCACGCCCTGATTGAACGCAGTACAAGAGGAAGTGCCTGCCTGTTTTTCCTTGCCTTGGCAATCGGGTTGACACCGTGTGTGTACTAGTTTTCCTCCATGTCTCATCGCTTGTTCCAGTCTTCTTCCAGTCTTCTTCCAGTCTTGTTCCAGCATCCTCCTGTTCCAGCATCCTCCTGTTCCAGCGTCCTTCTGTTCCAGTGTCCGTCTGTTCCTATGTTCCCTTAGGTAGAACCTCTTGCACTGACTCTCTACTACTGACCTTTGCATGTTCTTGACTACACTGACCGCTGCCCAGATACTGACCCCTGCCTGTTACTCGACCATGTCTGACCTCTGGAACCTGACCTCTGCTTTGGCTGACTACTCTCGGACTGACCTTTGGAACTTGACCTCTGCTACTCCTGACCTCGCTTCCTTGATTCTGGCCTTGATCCTAGCCTTGTCATCTCAGACACTGTTCTGGCCTTCTCTGGTTCTTGACTGTGCACCCTTGATCCTGGTGGGCACACCATTGAACTTCCTTTCTGGGAGACCCCACGAGGCCCACCTAAGTCCAAGCAGCCCGGGTCCCCAAAGGCTTCACCTGGGGGGATCGCGGGCTTCCAGTGGTGAAGCTCCAGCCAGCCTCCTGTGCTCCGCCTCCTGGTGGCAGGTGCTTCCTGGGCCCGACCAGGGAACCTACCAACCCTGCTCCAGAATAAGGGTCCCCCTCCAGGCGCAACAGATTGCCAAGGCCATGGATTCGGAGGAGTCTCCCACCTCCCGGGCCCTACAAGGTCTGGCTGCCACTGTCCAAGAGCATCGATGAGCCTTGGAAACATTGGTTTCTTCAGTTGAAGAGCTCCTTTCCCAGTTGCAAGATACAGCACTGGCCAACCCAGTGGGCCTATCTGCTACCCTACTACCCAGAGTGTCACTGGCTCTTCCAGCACCTCCTCGATTCAATGGGGATTCACACCTCTGTGGAGGCTTCCTCAACCAGTGCTTCATACAATTTGCACTGCAACCCTCCTTGTTCCCGATGGAAACCACGAAAGTGATTTTCATCCTTTCTCGCTTAGAGGGAAAGCTCTAGCATGGGCTTCTCCGTTGTGGGAATGTGCCAACCCAATGCTCTCCCAGATGTCACAGTTCATCACTGTATTCAAGCGGACATTCGGAGAACCGGGCTGTCAAGCAGTAACCAGCCATAACCTTTTCCATCTCCGTCAAGGGTCGAAAACCCTCTCTGAGTACACGGTGGAATTCAGAACACAGGCTACTGAGCTCGGGTGGCAAGAAGATTGTCTTCCATCCAGCTTCCTAGAGGGTCTCTCTAGCACTCTCAAAGATGAACTCACAGTCTGTGAGACTCCCATGTCTCTAGAGGACCTGATCTTCCTAACCAGGAAGATCAATCATTGACTCCGGCAACGGCGCCTAGAAGTAAAGGCCTCTCGATCTCCTACTCCATGCCTTCCATCTAAGACTTCATCGGCACCACCGCTTCCTGATGAAGAACCAATGCAGGTCAACCGTGGATGACTATCTCTGACCGAACGTCTTCGGTGGAGAAAGGAGGGTCTCTGCCTTTACTGTGGTGCCTCCGGACATCTTCGGCAGTCCTGCCCGGTTCGACCAGAAAACTGCAATGCCTGAGCCTGGTGGGGGTCCCGAGCTTGGGTGCCACTGTTACCAGAACCCAACTTCTACTTCCAGTCTCCCTTGTCATTGAGTCTCGCTCCTTCGCCACCACTGCCCTTGTCAACACTGGGGCAAGTGACAGCTTCATCATGGATGACATCGTCAAGCACCTGAACATTCCTCTGCAGCTCCTAGAGGTGCCTCTCCACATCGCGTCCATTCAAGGGGAACATCTCCCAGGACTCATCACCCACAGAACGGCGGCCGTCCGCCTCACTGTAGGCACTCTCCATGAGGAAGAAATATCCTTATACATCCTGAAATGTTCCACACATCCAGTCATCCAGGGGCTGCCTTGGCTCCAGATACATGGCCTCAATTCGACTGGCATTCTCTACAGTTGGTGCAATGGGGTTCCAAGTGCCAGAAGACTTGTTTAAGGCAAGTGTCTCCAGTGGTAACTGTCCTAAAATCCACCACCCTCACCGGATTAACAACTCAATATGCCGAGTTTGAGGACATTTTCTCGAAGCAAAAGGCAGATACATTACCTCCACTTCCAAACTGAATTGCCCTATAGAGCTCCTGACTGGCACGATGCCTCCCAAAGGTAGAACCTATCCGTTGTCACGTCCAGAAACCTTAGCCATGTCCGAGTATATGAAAGAAAACCCAGAAAAATGGTTCATTAGACCCTCCGATTCTCCCGCAGGGGCAGGTTTCTTCTTTGTGAAGAAAAAAGACAGAGGATTGCGCCCTTGTATTGATTACAGAGGGCTTAATGCCATAACAGAAAAGATCACTACCCGTTGCCCCTCAGCGAGCTGTTGACTGCCTCCAAGGGGCTCGGATCTTCACAAAGTTGGATCTACGGGGAGCATACAATCTTGTACACATCCAACCGGAAGATATTTGGAAGACCATGTTCAACACTAGGGATGGCCACTATGAGTACATCGTGATGCCTTTTGGCCTCTATAATGCCCATGTAGTCCTTCAGCATTGTATGAATGAAATTCTCTGAGATCTCCCATACTCCTTTGTAGTCGTATACCTGGACGACATCCTGATCTTCTCAAAGGATCTAGAGTCACATCATGCTCATGTCAAGACCATACTTCAACACCTGAGAGAGAACCACCTCTACACCAAACTGGAAAAATGCATTTTTGAGAATAACCTCCTGCCCTTCCTCGAGTATATCATCTCTGATCGAGGATTTTTGATGGATCCAGAGAAACTTCAAGACATTCGGGATTGGCCCCAGCCAGTCGGCCTCCATGCCTTGCAGAGATTCCTCGGCTTCACTAACTATTATAGAAGCTTTATAGCCAATTATTCCACCCTAGTCGCTCCACTCACCACCATGACAAAAAAAAGGGGCGAACACCCGTGTTTGGGCTCCCAAAGCATAAGCCACCTTTCACGCATTGAAAAAGGCCTTTTGCTCTGGTCCATGCCTGCGACATCCAGACCCAAGATGTTCATTCGTCGTGGAAGTCGCGTCCGCTATCGGAGCCGGAGCGGTACTAAGCCAATTTTCTCCCAAGGGTACATTGATACGATGCTCATTTTATTCGCACAAGTTCTCGCCGGCAGAACACAACTATACAATCTGAGATCAGGAACTCCTGGCTGTCAAGTTTGCCCTCCAAGAGTGGCGCCCATGGCTGGAAGGGGTGCAACATAAATTTACCATTTTCATTGATCATAAAAATCTCGAACACTTAAAAGAAGCACAACTCTTGAATCCGAGGCAAGCCTGATGGGCACTGTTCTTTGAACGATTTAATTTTGAACTGTGCTACTGACCAGCCTCAAAAAACCTCCGCGCAGACACGCTCTCCAGGTCTTTTGAACCGGAAGACATCCCTGATGTTCCGAGACATATTATTGATCCAGCCTGTGTAGCTCTAGCAGTGACCACCATGGTACCCGCTGGAAAGACCATCATCCCACGTCGATTACGTGAGTGTGTACTCTGCTGGGCCCATGATTCCAAGTTAGCAGGACATCCTGGCTGTACGAGAACCCTTGAAATGTTGTGGAGGTTTTACTGGTGGCCCAGTATGGTGAAGGACTCACGCAACTACGTGGATTCGTGCCCCATCTGTGCCCAACAGAAACCTCCAATGTGACGACCATGGGGTCTCCTCCAACAGCTTCCAGCTCCCACTGAACCCTGGTCAAGTATATCGACGGATTTCATCACGGACTTATCTCCGTCTCAGAACAACACAGTTATCTGGGTCATCATTGACCATTTTTCTAAAATGGGTCATTTTATCCCTATACGAAGCCTCCCATTGGCCCCAGAGCTGGCCAAATTATTCTTGATATAGTCACACACAGGTCAAAAAACAAACTACCTCTTCCTTACTGTAATATACAATGTACACAAGAAGAGGACATATCCAACAATTAATTGTGTTTATTAATATGTAACCCAATTACCTAACTAACATTAAAATCTCTCTAGCACACTCATCCATCACACATATACACACATCTAAAAACATCTAAAAACGCGGTATTGGTCCTTGAGTATTTTGTGGATTATATGTTTATTGTATCTTTATTAATGTTTGTTTAGATCCTTGTGAGGCTGATGAAGATACTAATGATGTCTGTTGGAAGTAGTTAATCAGGAAGAAATATAAATACTGTCTGGGAAAGTTATTCTGGATGTTTTTTGATGTTAAGTCCATCCCTGAAGAAGCCTTTAAGACAAAACGGGCGAAACGAAGATCTTTGTTGGACATCAGGACGAACATCAGTGCTTTGTAAAACCTTTAGAAATTATATTATAACATATAGACATTATAAAGAATATTTCATGTTATTGATGAATATTGTTTTTAGATGTGTGTGTATGTGTGATGGATGAGTGTGCTAGAGAGATTTTAATATTAAATAGGTAATTGGGGTACATATTAATAAACAAAATTAATTGTTGGATATGTCCTCTTCTTGTGTACATTGTGCAAATTATTCTTGAAGCATGTCTTTCGCCTCCACGGACTCTCAAAAGAAATTATATCAGACCAAGGACCCCAGTTCACCACAAGGTACTGGCGCTCTTTATGTAAGAAATTCGACATCACACTGAATTTCATGTCAGCCTATCACCCCCAGGCCAACAGCCAAGCAGAAAGAACCAATCGGACCCTGAAGACCTTCCTCTGTTCATATGTGAATGATCAACAGTATAATTGGTCCGATCTAGGGGTGTGCATTTGTTTTTGACGTATTGGCAATCCGCAACGTATATGTCCCTATTCATTGTATTCATGGGAAAGCGAAACGTATCACAACTCCCCACAAATATCACATATCATCCGTTCCATATGTTTGGCGCCGCACGCTTTTCTTCACTGCCATTTGCAATCGGAGAATGCCATTTGGGTGTATCCAGAACCAAAACCAGCCCTTTCCTGTGAGTCATTAGTGACCTCACAGCCCTGTCAGAGTGGGTCGGACAGGTTGGCAAGGATACCAGAATGCAATGTATCAGCGATAAGATTTTTTGAAATGCACTGAATGCAGCCAATTGCGCTGTCATTCAGTGCTCAGTGACACTTTTCCTGATGACCCAGCATTATATTTACTTAAGCACGCGGCATGCCATGCACTTTCTTTGCAGCGGTGGTGTGGGGAGGTGGTCTCTGTGGAAGGTGGCTGCACGCAGAGCTAGTCAGAGTTCTGAAATCTGTATTGAATTGCTAGCTAGGCTAGTTACTTAAGAGAAAAATATATTTATTCTTTATTTGGCTACAGTGCCAGCTAACCCTGTTTGTTTTTTAAGCAGTTTATTTAGGTGATCTGAGATGGTCTCTCTGTGCCAGGGAGAGAAGCTGCTAGCAGTGCCATTTTTTTAATTCACCCTCTCGGCTAGGCTGCAAGCAAGCACCATTTGAGTGTTGTGGGTGGGAGAGATATATACAATTTTTAGCTAGTTTGCTAGAATTTCCATTGGAAAATATATTTCATCGATTTTCCTGCTGTGCCAACAATTCCAGCTTTTTTAAACTGAATTTGTTTAATTGAACTCACTCAGTCTCTCTGTGCACTAGGCATCAGTGCCAGTGAAATCCCTAGTCTGCCTCTTTTGTAGTTACAAGCAAGCTCTGTGTGTACATACCACACACATTACATTAGTGCATATCAAGGCACTGCAACAGTGGGCACTGGGTAATTTAGCAGACTCAAGTTTATTATTGGGACAGTCTGTGCAGTGAAATCCCCAGTCTACCTATCTTGTAGTTACAAGCAAGCTCTGTGTGTGCACACCACACACATTACATTAGTGCATAGCAAGGCACTGTGACAGTGGGCACTGGGTAGTTTAGCAGACTCAAGTTTATTATTGGGACAGTCTGTGCAGTGAAATCCCCAGTCTGCCTCTTTTGTAGTTACAAGCAAGCTCTGTGTGTGCACACGACACACATTACAATAGTGCATATCAAGGCACTTGACAGTGGGCATTGGGTAGTTAAGCAGACTCGAGTTTATTATTGGGACAGTCTGTGCAGTGAAACCCCCATTCTGCCTCTTTTGTAGTTACAAGCTCTGTGTGTGCACACACATTACATTAGTGCATATCAAGGCACTGTGCCAGATGACATCCAGTAGGCACTAGGCAGTGACATTAAATCCATAATGTCAGGGAAAGCTAGATGTGGTCGAGTGATTGGAACTGGCAGAGGAGGCACTTCAAAAGGCACTAGTGCCAGTCCCCCATTAAAGTTAAAAAGGAACCTGTTGCAATCTAAACTCTTTGGAGAGGCAGGCAGTTCCATCTGGAAAAAAATGAAATCTAAACATGATGCATCTCCACCACCTGTTTCTGACCCTGTACTTTTGGAGGTGAGGGAAGGGGAGGCTGAGTCATGTCAGACAAAATGTCGACATCCAAAAGCAGCAGTGAGCAGAAGTCTCGACTAACACTTAGCATTGACAATGTAGCACAGTCACTGTTTGCTTCTGATTCAGATGAAGAATCATCTTGTGTGGGATTCTCATCAGAAATGGAATGACAAAGTTTTAGGAGGATCAGTTAGTCCTGTCTTAGCCTCCACTTCAGTGCAGCAGGGGAGAGATGAAACTGATGAGGAGGAGGAGGAGGAGGAAGAGCAGTCAGCGCAGGCACAGAGGGTGACTGAGGTCCCTGGCATTGCTTCTCAGGGTGCCCCACTACTTCAGCTCCAGTGCCAACATCCACCCCCAAGGATATAGAGAAGGAAGGATCACAAAAGACATCTGCAATCTGGAGCCACTTTAAAGTGATGGATGACCCGTGTTTTGCTCGGTGTAATTACTGTGGCAGGGCTATTAGCAGAGGCAAGCAAATGGGACATCTGTCTAATTTTGGCATGACACATCATATGAAAAGGCAACACCCAACAACAGTACTGCCATCTGGGGATGGTGGCAGTACCAGTCAGGGGACCCCTTCCAAGCAGCATAAAGTGGTTCAAAAGCAGCAGAGTCAGCTCACGTCCTCATCTCTTTCTAGCAGTCAGGTTGCAGGCCAGCAACCCCCTGACATGTGGCAGAAGCGACAACCCACCATGGAGGAAATGGGGTGGAGCCTCAAAGGTTGTAACCAGGAGCATTGGGAAATGATTGCCCTTGATGACCAGCCCTTGCAATTAGTGGAGAATGTGGGTTTTCAAGCATTTTCTGAAGGTCGTAGTTCCAAAATTACAAAGTCCCCTCCAGAACCACATTTAGCAGAAATGTCCTCCCCAGCCTGTACAAGCAGTGTCGTAATCGCATCCAAGCACGGCTAGCTAAGGCAGAGGGGTGTGTGCATTTCACCTGCGATATCTGGATCGCCATGAATGCTGCATACTCTTACCTCTCCCTGACAGCACACTGGTGGGACCTGGCTGAGGCAGGAGCAGGCAGCAGCTCTATTACTGAACAAGTATCAGGGTGGATGTGGGCTTTACTGCACACTCACCTGATGGACCAGGGCCATACCGCAGCCAATATTCTAGCATGCATCAGACAGATGCTGGAGGGCTGGCAACTACACCAGTGAGATAGGAATCCTCATGCAGGGTTCTTTGTTGCAGACAATGGTGCAAACATGGTTAAGGCAATAAACGACGGGCACTTTAAGAGATTTGCACACACTCTGCACCTGGTAGTGAAGTCAGCTCTGGGGTTGGATTCCAATGACCAAGAGAATGAATACCTGCAAAGGTTAATACAGAAGTGCAGGAACAGAGCAGCACACTTCCACAGAAGTGTAAAGGCAGGGCAGGTTCTCTGACAAAAGCAGACTGATTTGGAGATGCCTCACAAGCGTCTCATTCAAGACATTGCCACCCAGTGGAATTCCACCTTTATGATGCTCGAGAGGTTAGTGGAGCTGCAGACACCCCTTCATGAACTTTCTGGTACAATGGACATAGGTATGCAGAATCCCCTAGGGCATCATGATTGGCTAGTCATGAGTCCCTACTTAAGGATCAATGGTGCGCACATGTGCCTAGGGAGGGGCGCAGCGCGAGTAGCAGCATCTCTCCGCAGATCACATGGAGAGGCCCGATGAGAAGTGGTAGCAGGACCAGGAATGCTGGGGACTGTGGCAGAGATGGAGGCACCGGAGGTGATCCGAGGATGGAAGAGATGGCCCACCACCACCAGCGAGGAGGAACCAAAGGCTGGAGTCACTGAGGGGGCTGTGCCGCGGGTCTGCCGCAGATGGCACGTGTAACAGTACCCCCCTTTTTGCCCCCCTCTTGGAGGTCGTGGTTTGCCCGGATGGGCACGATGAAAGTTCAGGTGGAGGGTTTTGTCCAGGATGTTCTCAGCTGGTTCCCAAGAATTTTCTTCGGGTCCATAACCCTCCCAAGAAAGGAGGTATTCTCACTGGTGGCCCTATGGCAGACATCGAGGACTTCATGTACCTTGTACGTCGTATCAGTTTCAGCCACGAGTGGAAATGGTTCAGGAGCTTTTCGGGCAGGCCAGAATAAGACCACAGGTTTTAAAAGAGATAAGTGAAACGTATTATGTATTCCCAGTGTAGGAGGCAGCCGAAGCTGGTATGTAACTGGTCCAATGTGTCGGATGACCGTAAAATTAAAACATCCAATGTACCTTGGAGCGAACCTTTGAGAAGGTTTTCTGAGTCGGAAATACCAAGTACTTATCCAGACTTTCTGGCCAGGAAGGAATTCAGGAGCCAAGCGTCATTGACTGTCAGCAGTTCTCTTGACATAAACGAAGATTTGTCTGTTCCCATAAAGTCTTGAGAGCATCCGCAGTAGCCTGCGCTGCAGGGGATGGCACTGACAAGGTATGGGCAGTGGTGTCGTGGTTGCCTTTCCATAGATGATAGAGAATGGTGACATGCCTGTAGCAGTGGCAATGTGGGAGTTGTGAGAAAACTCCGCCCAAGGGAGAAGTTCAGACCAATTGTCTTGGCGGTCGTTGATGTAAGCGCGCAGGAAAGTCTTCAAAGAGCGATTCATTTTCTCAGCTTGTCCATTGGCTTGGGGGTGATAAGCAGTTGTTAAACTGATATCCATACCAAATTTTCGGCAAAGAGCACGCCAATATCTAGCAATGAACTGTGGACCTCTATCAGAGACAATGTCCTTGGGTAGGCCATGGAGTCTGAAGATGTGGTGGAAAAATAGGTGTGCCAGTTTTGGAGTGGATGGTAGGCCTGGGAGAGGGACGAAATGGGCCATTTTTGAAAATCAGTCTATGGTTACCCATATAACCGTATGCCCCTTAGATGGAGGCAAATCCATGATGAAATCCGTAGACAGATGGGTCTACGGTTTCTCGGGAGCTGGAAGTGGTTGCAGGAGACCCCATGGTCGACCAACCGGGGGCTTTTGCTGGCACAAGTGTTACAAGATTCCATGTATGCTTTTACATCAGAGACCATAGTAGGCCACCAGAAGAACTGCTGGAGCAGTGCCAAGGTTCGTGCTCACCCTGGGTGACCAGCAAGCTTAGAATCATGGGCCCAGTGGAGGACTCTTTCTCGGAGTCATTGGAGCACGACAGTCTTCCCAGTAGGGACTGGGTGAGTATCAGACAGACAGATACAATCTGGGTCTATTATATGGCTGGGTTCTTCCGGAGTGTGTTCAGGCTCGAAAGAGTGTGATAAGGCATCTGTCCAGAGGTTTTTATTGGCTGGATGGTAACAAAACTCAAATTTGAACCTGGAACAGAACAGGGCCCATCAGGCCTGACAGGCATTGAGGCGCTGGGCATGGCTCAAATGTTGCAGGTTCTTATAGTCGGTAAACACAATGAGCTTATGTTGTGCACCCTCTAGCCATGGGCGCCAGTTCTGTACATTTCAACCTAAGAGAAAAAAGTGTGAACTCAAAGGGTTGCCACCATACAGACTGCAGAGCTTGTAGTATATTTCAGGCGTGTAGTCAGTTTATAGAGGCCTGGCAGCAATTATTACCCAATCAAAAAACACACCACACTGTTCCTCAGTATAGTTTTATCACATTAGATCAGCTGTATTTTATATCAACTATTTTTGTAGGACCTTCATGGGAACAACTTTAAACTTTGTGGATTTTTGAGCAATTGGATTTGTGGATTTTTGAGCAATTATTACCCACCAGTGTTTCCAGAAAATAAAAAATAAGATAAGCTTGGGGTTATGAGTGGCTCTATGACAGAGTACTGTAAAAAAGCAGATGGATATAGAATAAGAAAGTGGCTATATAATTTGTACCAACGGCCTTTCATTGGGGAAAGAAAATCTTCAAGAGGGTCTATGATAACTAGGGATGTGAATCGTTTTTTGACGATTTAAAATATCGTCCGATATATTTTAAATCGTCAAAAATCGTTAGAGGCGATATTTAATAGGAATTCCCACGATTTATCGTCAAAAATCGTAAATCGGGGGAAGGGGAGGGGAAGGGGGAGGGCGGGAAAACCGGCACACTAAAACTCCCTAAAACCCACCCCGACCCTTTAAAATAAATCCCCCACCCTCCCGAACCCCCCCCAAAATGCCTTAAATTACCTGGGGTCCAGAGGGGGGGTCCCGGTGTGATCTTTTACTCTCTGGCCTCCGGTGCATTGTAGAAATGGCGCCGGTGCTACCTTTGCCCTGTCATATGACAGGGCAACGGTAGCGCCGGCGCCATTTTGTTTTTTGTACCCCGACGTCAGGAGCGTAGGAGATCGCTCCCGGACCCCCGCTGGACCCCCAGGGACTTTTGGCCAGCTTGGGGGAGCCTCCTGACCCCCACAAGACTTGCCAAAAGTCCAGCAGGGGTCCGGGAGCGACCTCCTTCACTCGAATCGTTTTGCCGTACAAAATGGCGCCGGCCATACGCTGTATGGCCGGCGTCATTTTGTACGGCAAAACTTCCAGGGCCTGATGTGACGGGGTGACTTCTTTACACATTCCCTTTTATTTCCCCAGGGGAGATGTTGTTCTTAATATGGGTGCAAAGAGTGCAGAAGAAATACTCTGGAGTCACTTCAGTAGTGTCCAAAATAAAAGTCTTTATTAACAATGGTGATAAATTGCACAAAAACTCAAACTGCAGCACCACATAATTCTCTTATCAGTTTATCACAATTTACTTTCTCTGTGCAGGATTCACTTGTGTCGGGACAAGGGAAAACATTCACTCTCTTAGATTAAGTGAAGTGGAGCTCCCAGATGGACAGGGTCTTTTAAACTGGTTAAAACTCCTTCCAAACCAACAAAAACTGGTAAAATGTCTATAGTACAGAGAGTAAATCCTCTCTTTCCTCTCCCCAGGGTAGTGAACACTGGATGGGGTTGATGCAACCTGTCCCCATCATCAGCTGGTGGAGTGGGATGAAGCTAGAGGCCGCTGGAGCTTCACCTATACCAGCCTTCATTCCCTTCGGGCTGAGCCTTTGGGTGCCGGGGCCGGCAGGACTTAGGTGGGCCTCAAGGTTGGTTAAAGATGAAATCGTATTCAGCCCAGAGACAGCAGTCTGTAGATGGTGCAGTTCTATCGTGGACTGGATTCGGTACGGAGGCTCAGGTGCCAAAGGAACAATGGGGAACTGGAGGCACCCAAGCAATGGAAGGCCTAAGCCTTGAAAGTCCATGTCAAGAGGATAGGCGAGGAGAGGCGTCACTGACAGGCTAGGTTCAGAGCCGGCGATGAGTTGAAAGTTGTGGTAAGCAACATGGAACTCTGGACACAGGAAAGTCTGTAGCGTAGTCGTGTAAAGCAAGGGTCTGGGCACGGAGAAGGCAGGTGTAGTAAATCCAGGCCGTAGTCAAGGTACGGAGAAGGCAGGCGTAGTCAAGCAAAGCGATGGTCAGGGCATGGAGAAGGCAGGCATGGTCAGACGTAGCGGAGGTCCGGGGCTGGAGAGAAGTTAAAGACTAGTCAGATGTAGCAGAGGTCCGGGGCTGGAGAGAAGCTGAAGAGCAGTCAGGCATAGTAGAGGTTTGGGGCTAGAGAGAAGCTGAAGAGTAGTCAGTGAAGATTTAACAAACATAGACAGCAATATCAGCTTAACACAGATTAGGTATATATAGAACATTTCCAGGTAATACCATGGTTATACAGTAAATTAACACAAAAAAGAAAAATCTTGCAAGAAGCATTTTATCATTGCATAGCCATATATACATATAAAAGAAAACCCCCCGTTATAAGGTAATTGGGGATCCAAGAAGGTAATAATTTGAGCAAAGCATAAAGCACAACAACAGAGAATCAGTAGGTTACATAGCGCTTATATCATATCCCTAGACAAGGTTTTAGTGATTAGGTAATTTTGCATCAAGAAATCTACGTAGTTCAAGCGGCTCTAGAAACACAAACCTATCATTCTGATATTTAACTACACATTTACTAGGATAGTATATTATAATCTGAGCCCCGAGATTTTTTGCCTCTTGGCTCAGCTGAAGAAATTTCTTCCTACGTATTTGTGTAGATTTCGTTATGTCGGGGTATGTCCATAATTTTTGTCCCAAAAATAGCTTGTCTCTATTTCTAAGAGACAATTTAAAAATCTTGTCTCTATGTGTTACATGTGCAAACACACACAGAGTCCCTCGATGTTCAATTTGTTCAGACATGCTTTGTTCTAAAAAAGCTGTGATGTTATTTAACTCCTGCTGTTGCTGTATATCACTTTTATCTTGATCTTCATTTTCTAATTTCCCTTGCATAACAAAGAAAATCTTTGCAATAGTTGGTATCTCCTCTGGTGTTAACAACAATACTTCAATTAAGTATTTCTTATATAGTTCATAAGAGGATATTAACTTCACATTTGGGAAATTAAGTATTCTTAAATTATTGTATCTGGCTTGATTTTCTAAGGTCTCAATTCTCCGTGCATTTGCCATTTCTCCATGTATCAACCCCATTTGGACCTTTTCCACTTGTGTTACCCGATTTTCCAGGCCTTGCAATTTTTCTTTATGATCAGTCACAACAGGGTCTATCTGAGAAATACGATTCTGTGTTTCTAGCATAGTAGTATTCAAGCTCTCAATCAACACTTAATTCCATTAGGGCTGCCCAAATATTTTCCAAAGTTATAGGCATATGTGATTCGCTTGAAATGTTGTTTAAACTCACGGTTTCCTTCAAGCGGCGTTCTTGCCTCTCGCTCGGGGCCACCGCCCGGTCCTTAAACTCCTCCGGTGTTGAAGTCTGGGGCATTCCTTCCCCCCCCCCAACTTTCATACCCACTTCTACTTCCCTCAGATTTCCCTCGAAGGGGTCTGGAAGCACCGGCATCTGTGGTCGGACTCCCGGACCCAAATCCGGAGTTGGAGCGAGGGAGGGAGATAAGGGCTTCAAGGGAGCCCTGGGGCTCAAAGAGGTGTTTAGGCCCTGCAGCGTCAGTGCTTGCTCTGCATCGACGCCGATATCAGGCACTTCTCCCGGGGTGCTTGTGCTAGTCGGCGAGAAAAAACTCCCGATTAAAGGTTGTGAGAGTGCAGAGGCCAGGGTCGTCGGGGTCTCTACCCTGACCCTGCCTTTCCTCTTTGTGTGCGGCATTTAGAAGAAATTGTTAAAAATCAGGAGCTTGCTCTCACACAACCTACTTCACTGACACCATCTTGGATCCTCCTTAATGAGGATTTAATGGGGTGGGCCAGCAAGGTGTCTCTATATGCTGACCTCACCGATCTGGAGGGCATGTGAAGTCGAAGTGGGAACTTAAGATCCAGGGGGGTGATATTGTGAATGGCTTTATGATCATTAGAACTTTGTATAAGATTCTGAATTTGATTGGGAGCCAGTGCAGGTTCCGCAGGATGGGTGTAATATGGTCTCTTTTATTGGTCTTGGTCAGAATCCTTGCTGAAGCGTTTTGTAGCATCTATAAGGGTTTGATGGTATTAGCTGGGAGGCCGAAGAGTAGGGAGTTGCAATAGTCCAATTTTGAGAAAATGATAGCTTGGAGCACTGTTCGAAAGTCATGGAAGTAGAGGAGAGGCCTCAATCGTTTTAAGACTTGAAGTTTAAAAAAGCAGTCCTTGGTGGTGGTGTTGATGAAACTTTTGCAGTTCAGTTGGTTGTCCATGATGACTCCTAGGTTTCTGACTTGGGGGGGAGAAGCATGGTTGATTAGCAGGGAGTGTGTTGGACAATGAGTAATTTCCTTCTTGGGCAATGAGGAGGATCTCCGTCTTCTTGGTATTCAGGATCAGGTGAAGGGCTGTTAGAAGGTTGTTATGGATTGAAGACATGTGTTCCAGTATTCCAAGGTTTTAGAGAGGAATTCAGTGATCGGTAATAAAATCTGAACATCATCAACTTTCTCTTAGGTGTGTACCTGTATAGCACTGTATATGTACAGTAGTGCTATAGAAATGATTATTAGTAGTAATTGCTGTAGTACCATACAGTATGTTTATGAGATCCCCTCAGACATGAAGATGGAGATCCAAGATGGTGGCAATCTGACTGGACATGAATTTTGGAGCTCCATCTTTGGGAGATTTTCCTTGGTTTATTTCCTAAATATGCTGCATAAAAAAGCAGAAGAACAAGTTTAGAGTGTAGACCCCAGTGCCTATGGAAGCTAGCCCTGGTCAGTGAAAGATGGTTGGGTTCCTTGCCTCAGCATATGGGGAGTAACCAGGGAAAGGTCTGTAGCAGTAGATGCTTACTGCTACTAGCAGGTGACAACCCATCTGAATGAGGTTTGTCTAAGCCACAGTGCTCTGACATCCCCTTCCTCGTCACTCTGCAGTGTTTCTGAAATGAAGGTCTCACAGAGGTGAAGCACATTGATGATAGCATCAGAGCCACTAACATCTGGGGAGGCAAACCTTTGAGATCCTGCAGTATCCAAGGTTTGAGCTATGGATGCTGGGGGTACAGCTGCAGGGGAAGACCATGGGAAACTGTAAGAGATCAGAATTGATTTTGGAGGACAGTCATCCGTTGCTTCATTTCCTCTGGAATTTGGAGACATATGCGGGGTAAGCAATGTGCAGCTGGACCCCTCTGTTAAGGTAATTACAAGTTCCTTTAATTGAGTCATCTTGAAGAAGCCCGATGTTATAATAATGGATTTGATTTGCTCATTTTTTGTGTCCTTCGAACAATCAATCTCCTCCTTTACTTTAACTTTTGATATATCTCAATGAATGCAGATTATTGAGACTATTCTTGTATAGTCTTGTATAGTCTATAGCTTTAGAATACTGGGTGACTCAAATGCACTGTACTCGAATGGGATTGTTATAGAGAGGTAAGATGCAGGCAAGAAATTTAAAAAGTTTGTAAGACATTTGAACACTCGAGCATTGAATTTTCCTAATTTCTGTGCTACTTTCCCACTGGATCAGCCTAGTGGTTAGAGCAGTGGACTATGAACCAGGAGACCAGGGTTTGAGTCCTGCTGTCGCTCCTTGTTACCTTGGGCAAGTCACTTTACCTTCCATTGCCTCAGGTACAAAAACTTAGATTGTAAGCCCTCTGGAGATAGGGAAATACCTGAATGTAAACCAGTGTGATATCTCAATTGAGATTGAATGTTGGTATATAAAAATAATAAATAAATAGATTTTAGATGTTATAAATGCAGTGGAGGTGATACCACATATTGTCAAGGCCTATTTTCTTCCTACTGGGTAGCAGGGAACCACTCAGGGAGTTTTAACTGAAGATGAGCATGTCTTGATAGACAGCCTTCATTTGACTGGTATTTTGGAAAAGCTGGGAGAAGACAAAGTTGTGAATAGAGGGATGCTTTTGGTGTCTTTTTTATTTTCTCAAGACTGTGATTCTATTATTAGGCTATTATTTTGGAATAGACAAGTGCTGTATTATGGTCAGAAAGTGTGGTTTTTTCCAGATATTTTTAGAGTTTCAAAGGATTGTTAAAAAAGATAATTAATTCAATATATCAAGAGGCTCAGTCCTTGGGTATGTAATTTATTATTCATTATCAGGTGAATTTTAAAAGCCCTACATGTGCCAAAGCCAGGAGATACACACGTATATCAGCCCAACACATGCTGCACAGATTTTAACAGATGCCCAGATACGCGCAAATTTCCCGGTACGCGAGTAAATATTTTTTCATAAAGGGACAGGAATGGGCATGGTCTGGGTGGGGTGTGGCATTCCAGAAAATATGAATGAAACCAGCTGTAAGTATTTACATACACCAGCGGGCGTCGGGGTCTCTATCCGCATAACATTACTTCTGCTATGGACAGCATGTAAGTCATGAAACAATAAAAACTAGGCTACTCAGTGGGGTTTTAAGGATCAGAGCTAATAAGGTAAAAAGGATGGAAGTTAGCTAGAGGGTTTTGGAAGTCCTCTCTTTTACTGGGGCGAACTGGGAACAAACTGGGGAAACAGATAATTGCATTGGTGCGCCTATCTACTAAAATCCCCCCACTTATGTGATCGAGGCATTTGCACGCAGATGCATGTCAGTGTAAAATTGTGCACACATGTACACACGTATAGCCGATTTTATACCATGCACACATATGCGTGCTTATGTTATAAAATCCCCGCGTACATGTGCACAAGCCGGAAAATGCATGTAAATGTGCTCCCACATGCAGTTCTTAAAATTCACCTTTGTCCATGTAATTGTGTTCTGAGATAGCACAATATCAGGGGTGTTTTTTTCAACCATTGCACATTTGCTTTTTTTTTCTTTTTTGATTCAAGGAAAACTGAAACTGAAACAAGCTGGGCTACCTAATTATGATCTACCCAAGCTGTCCCTTTTTCCATTTCCTTTACTCCATGCTCGGAACATCCTGGGATCTTCCCCTTATATTTCTTGTTTTACTGTTTAGGGCAATATGTTAATTTGGTTGGATATTTGGTTTGGTTGTAACATTCT
The DNA here is from genome assembly GCF_901001135.1 of Rhinatrema bivittatum. Classification (NCBI taxonomy): domain Eukaryota; kingdom Metazoa; phylum Chordata; class Amphibia; order Gymnophiona; family Rhinatrematidae; genus Rhinatrema; species Rhinatrema bivittatum. The sequence continues at coordinate 307,439,195 of NC_042618.1, forward strand.
TCTGGATGCTTTTCACTCACAAAGTATTCTTGTGTTAATTATTAAATGCTAATAAAACAAAAGATGTGACGAGGAGCCATACGAAGAGACCTGGGTGGTTTTAAAAGGTACAATTTGGCTTCTCCTTAAACTGGTCCCAGAAAAGATATAAACAATCTAAATAATTCAGTCTTCTTCAGGACCCCCATGGCTAACAGAGCTCTGTATTTCCCCACAAAGAATTCATGCCGAAGCATTCTTTTTCAACAAGTGTGAAGACGTGGAAGGATGGACCTAGTGCCAGAGCTTTTCTACTTGCACAGATTAAGGATTTAATAGGCAGCAGATGGTACCATCAGTGTTATACAAGCTGTCCTCTAAACCTATCATTCCCTGGCACCCGTGCTGTAGGGCAGGAGTCCAAGCAACGTGTTCACAGGCATCTTGCCATCTTACCAGCTGGCCATGACTATAGTGTCTGGAAGCATGAGACTGCTGATTGCATATGCATGAAATAATGATATTAAAGGGCCCCACAGGTGCTTAAACTCACTTTGTGGTATTGAAATCCAAGTAGATATTACCAAGCGGTCATAGAGCAACCACACATATTAAAGGTACCCTAGAGATCTTACTTTATGTAGTAAAAAAGGAATACCCTGTTAGCCTGCCAAAAAGCTTTCCTGAACATTGTTCCTTCTCCTGTTTCTTTCAGAATCTTTCCTATGATCCAGAGGCCAGCAATGTTTAGGTTTATTATTGCTTGATTAATCATAATTAATTACATTGGTAAAATAAAGTGATTTACAAATAAAATTCGAACAAGCTAACAAGTTAAACTGACAAGAAATATAGCATAAAACATATCAATATAAATTATTAGAGATGTGAATCGTGTGCCCGATCGTCTTAACGATCGAAATCGTCTGACAGGAGAAGAAAATTGTGTTTGGCACGATTTTTTAGCTAAAAAATTGTTTTTTCCGATTAGTGCGCCCTAACGGGAGTTAGGGCGCACTAACCATTGTTAGTGCACACTAACAGAAAATGATACAATTTGACACTTTTCAGATCAGTTAAGGTCAGTTTAGGAATGAATATGTATTCCTATTGGCTGCCCTCTTATTTATTCATGTTACCAAGGTTCCCACTGACAATATATGGGGGATGGGAAATGGAAACAGTTGGTAGCTTGACAAAAAAAGTAATGTGATCAGTCAATGTGACTAGAACTTGTGCCCTGCCCTATCCCTGATACCGGGAGTGTTGTGATCTTCCTGCACACAGTGCCCTATGCCTGATACTGGGAGTGTTGTGATCTTCCTGCACACAGTGCCCTATCACTGATACCGGGAGTGTTGTGATCTTCCTGCACTCAGTGCCATATCCCTGATACTGGGAGTGTTGTGATCTTCCTGCATGCAGTGCCCTATCCCTAATACCAGGAGTGTTGTGATCTTCCTGCACACAGTGCCCTATCACTGATACCGGGAGTGTTGTGATCTTCCTGCACTCAGTGCCATATCCCTGATACCGGGAGTGTTGTGATCTTCCTGCATGCAGTGCCCTATCCCTAATACCGGGAGTGTTGTGATCTTCCTGCACGCAGTGCCCTATGCCTGATACTGGGAGTGTTGTGATCTTCCTGCACACAGTGCCCTATCCCTGATACCGGGAGTGTTGTGATCTTCCTGCACTCAGTGCCATATCCCTGATACTGGGAGGGTTGTGATCTTCCTGCACGCAGTGCCCTATCCCTGATACCGGGAGTGTTGTGATCTTCCTGCACTCAGTGCCATATCCCTGATACTGGGAGTGTTGTGATCTTCCTGCACGCAGTGCCCTATCCCTGATACCGGGAGTGTTGTGATCTTCCTGCACTCAGTGCCCTATCTCTGATACTGGGAGTGTTGTGATCTTCCTGCACACAGTGCTGTATCCCTGCTCAGTGCAGGAAGATCACAACACTCCCAGTATCAGGGATAGGGCACTGTGTGCAGGAAGATCACAACACTCCCGGTATCAGGGTTAGGGCACTGTGTGCAGGAAGATCACAACACTCCCAGTATCAGGGTTAGGGCACTGTGTGCAGGAAGATCACAACTCTCCTGGTATTAGGGATAGGGCGCTGCATGCAGGAAGATCACAACACTCCCAGTATCATGGATAGGGCACTGTGTGCAGGAAGATCACAGCACTCCCAGTATCAAGGATAGGGCACAAGTTCTAGTCACATTGACTGATCACATTACTTTTTTTGTCAAGCTACCAACCGTTTCCATTTCCCATCCCCCCCAACCATCACCTCAGTGGGAACCTTGGTAACATCAATAAATAAGAGGGCAGCCAGCCAATAGGAATACATATTCATTCCTAAACTGACCTTAACTGACCTGAAAAGTGTCAATTTGTATCATTTTCTGTTAGTGCGCACTGACTCCCGTTAGTGCGCACTAATCCGATTTAACGATTTTTAACGATAAATCATTAGAATTCCTATTGTATTGTGTTCTTTAACAATTTAAGACGATATTAAAATTATCGGACGATAATTTTAATCGTTGAAAAACGATTCACATCCCTATAAATTATTATACATGTAACAAAATCATATTATAAATAGCCAACTTGCCAAAATGGAGTGATACTGCATATAATAATATATATATATATACCAGCAAAAAGTTCACAAAAAATTGGAAGTAAAGGGACGTTAGTAAGCTGGGAAAATTTTAAAGTTTTACTCTCCCCAAAGCATGTATAGCTAAGAGACGGAGAGATAGATAACCCGGTCTTCTCTATCATTCATCCCTTAAGCAAATCAACGCAATAACTTTGCACTATAAAAACCCAATGAGCATGCTCATGATAATGCGCACTAACTCATTCAGTGCACACTAACACCTAAATAGTGTGCGGTAACCAGAAGTTAGTGCACTCTAAAAATACCTATTGAGCATGCTCACATTAGTGCACACTAACTAAAGTTGGTGCACACTAACTTCCAGGTAGTGCACGCTATCAGGGAGTTAGTGCGCACTACAAAAACCTAATGAGCATGCTCGTGATAGTGCGCACTACCATATTTAGGGCCGGATTTTCAAAAGGTTACGCACGCCGGGTCTATTTTCAAAAGGCCCAGAGACACGCATAAAGCCCCGGGATGCGTCTAAGTCCCGGGGCTTTACTAAAGTGGTGGTCCAGGGATGGAGAGTAGGCGGGGCTGAGCGGTCAGGGGCAGGGCGGAGTTGGGGGCCTCCAATACAGTGGCCATTTGCCGCTGTGCCGGGGATCTGCGCCAGCAGTTAGCTGGCGCGCGCAACTTACTTCAGACCCAGGGCTGAAGTAAATTTTAGAACAAAAGCCTAAAAAATAAAAAGGTAGGAGGGAAAGGGCGGGGGAGGTAAGGGAAGGGAAGGTGGGGTGGGGATAGGGAACGGGTGAAGGCAGCACGGCTTGGCGTGGGCTCGGCACGCACAAGGTGCACATGTACGCCCGCGCTTACATCTGAAAATCTACCCCTTAGTGTGCACTAACACCTGAATAGTGCGTGGTAACTGGACGTTAGTGCACACTAACGCCAAAATTTGAAAAAAAATAAAAATAACACCTCCCCGAACCATTTTACCCATGAAATGGCCCTAAAAACAAAATTTCCTGAACACAAAATGAAAAAGAACCCCACTGCACATCTCTAGTAATAAGGACAATTTTTTAGATATTTTTGAATGCACTTTAAAACCAAATGTCACACTCAATCTCAAACAATATGAACATAAGAACATAAGAAAATGCCATACTGGGTCAGACCAAGGGTCCATGAAGCACTGTTTCCAACAGTGGCCAATCCAGGCCATAAGACCCTGGCAAGTTCCCAAAAACTAAGTCTATTCTATGTTACCATTGCTAATGGCAGTGGCTATTCTCTAAGTGAACTTAATAGCAGGTAATGGACTTCTCCTCCAAGAACTTATCCAATCCTTTTTTAAACACAGCTATACTAACTGCACTAACTACATCCTCTGGCAACAAATTCCAGAGTTTAATTGTGCGTTGAGTAAAAAAGAACTTTCTCCGATTAGTTTTAAATGTGCCCCATGCTAACTTCATGGAGTGCCCCCTAGTCTTTCTACTATCCGAAAGAGTAAATAACCGATTCACATCTACCCGTTCTAGACCTCTCAAGATTTTAAACACCTCTATCATATCCCCCCTCAGTCGTCTCTTCTCCAAGCTGAAAAGTCCTAACCTCTTTAGTCTTTCCTCATAGGGGAGTTGTTCCATTCCCCTTATCATTTTGGTAGCCCTTCTCTGTACCTTCTCCATTGCAATTATATCTTTTTTTAGATGTGGCGACCAGAATTGTACACAGTATTCAAGGTGCGGTCTCACCATGGAGCGATACAGAGGCATGACATTTTCTGTTTTATTCATCATTCCCTTTCTAATAATTCCCAACATTCTGTTTGCTTTTTTGACTGCCGCAGCACACTGAACCGACGATTTCAATGTGTTATCCACTATGACACCTAGATCTCTTTCTTGCGTTGTAGCACCTAATATGGAACCCAACATTGTGTAATTATAGCATGGGTTCTTTTTCTCTATATGCATCACCTTGCACTTATCCACATTAAATTTCATCTGCCATTTGGATGCCCAATTTTCCAGTCTCACAAGGTCTTCCTGCAATTTATCACAATCTGCTTGTGATTTAACTGCTCTGAATAATTTTGTGTCATCTGCAAATTTGATTATCTCACTCGTCGTATTTCTTTCCAGATCATTTATAAATATATTGAAAAGTAAGGGTCCCAATACAGATCCCTGTATTGTAAGTGTGACAATGGGGTCATTGTAGCATTACAGATGCTGCAATGACCCCATTGTCACACTTAGTCAACCACATATTCAAAAAGAAAGCTCCCCACAAAATATTTTAAATCTTAATGTATTCACTTTTTGTTGATAAACATTTTTTTTATCAGAGGAAAAGACCTCAGAATTCAGCAAGACGGATTTAATCTTGCCTTGGATATTTCAACCACAGGTCAAAAACCGACCAATATTTTATTTACTGCAAATATATTTTTATATTGTATTTTTGATTGTATAAAATTAGTCAAAAAGACTTATCTCAAATGGTTTTTATAAATTCAGGATTGATTTTTTAACTGAACTTCTATGCTGCCGATGATGGCCAGGGTTTCGTAATACTGCTGATTCAGGGCGATATGACTTGTGTGGCGGATTAGTAAATTGGATTCAGCAAAATTATTTTTCACTGTCTAGATGAAATCTTTGTCAACTGACATTTTTCAAGCAAATATAATTTTGTAATGACATCAAACAAAATAGAGCAATGAAAACCCCATCAGCTGACGTTTCAGCACTATCCTTCATCAGGGGGAAGTATTGAAACCAAAATTATCTGGCATGGGCTTCCATTTGGGTAGTGCCGAAACATCAGCTAATATCGGGGTTTTCGTAGCTTTATTTTGTTTGAAATGACACAGGAAGCTACATTTTAACAAGAGACTTTAAGCTGAATTTCAGAGTGGATTTATGCACATCCGTTTTGAAAATGTGTGTGTGTGCACAGAACTCCCTGTGACATATATGTACAAACTTACACCTTTGAAAGCAGGTATAATTTGAGCATATGGATTTACCCTCAAAGTTCTGATAATCAGAAGAATGTACTTAAATACATGCAAATTACATGCAAATTTCTGATAATCAGATGTACTTAAATGCATGTAAATTACATGCACATTTCTGATAATCAGAAGTATGTACTTAAATCCTGATCCAGCCACAAATCCACCCCTCTGGAATGCCTATTTAGTAAGGATGTTTACCCCCCAAGTTTTCAGTTCAGTTTTTTTTGTTTTGGACTTTCTTTTTTCATTGTATTTGGTACTTTTAATGTGTTTTGGGTTTTTTTTGGGGGGGAAGGGGGTCATTTCCAAAACATATTAAACAAGAAAAAGAAAATCAAAACTGAAAAAAAAAAACTAAACCAATTTTAAAAAATGAGCTTTTAGCATCTCTGGCTGGGCTTTTCCAGGACAAAAAACTGCCCTGAGCCAGGCCCAGTGCTGAGAACTAGCCCCATACCAGCTTGATGCTGGAACCCAGCCTTGAGCCAAATCAAGTACCAGGACCCAACCCTGAGCTAGCTCCAGCATTAGGGCTTAGCTCTGAGCCAGGCTGTGTGCCAAAACCTAGCAAATCCTAGCCTTGAGCTGGGGCCTACATGGATCCAGCCGAGAGCTGGGTCCCTCCCCCTGATGAAAAGTGCTAGAGCCAGGGAGCTCCCATCCCGGTCCCCACTTACCCCCTTCTCAGATCCTGGTGATAGTCAGCACTTTTTTGTATGGGATAGGTCCTAGCTCAGGGCCAAGCCCTTGTATAGGGTCAGGCTCAGCATTAGGCGCTGGAACCTGCCCAGCTTGGGGCTAGGCCCAGACACTGGGACTGGTTTAGGGAGGCACAGCCTGTACAACTGTAGGCCCGTTAAAAAAAATGCCACAAAAATGAAAATGCTCAAAAATGTATGGGTATTTTCATAGGAGGCTGTTTTCAGTTTGTTCCATTTGTAATGAACCTAAGCCTCTTTTATTGCACTTTTGGCATTCGTTAGAAGTAAATGCACATCCCTACTATTTAATATACAAAATTGTGTATCACATGTGCTTTTACACATCTACCAAGAGGGACTCTTTTTACATGCATAAAATCAGGTTTTATACATGCCTTTGAAAAGTACCCCCTATATGAAACAGCCAGTTTTTGCATTTTCATGTAATTTCAAAATGAATGCATGGTCCTAGTTATTTGTACAGCAGGCCAACATTCCATTTAGGAAAAATGATTGTCCTCTTAGCAGTGGTCTCTGTAAACAGGGAATTGTCCTTCAGGTCTTAAGCATGCTTTTGACTTTGATTCATGAGTTTTGGCTTAGGTCAAAGACTATTATCTGTCAATCATGTCTATCTATTACCATGATGAATTCCTATCCTACTCCCCATTGAAGAGTGGCATTTAATTGCAGGGGAATCCAAATCACTGGAGATGTCTATACTAACTTTTCCATATTTACAAAACTAAAATCATGATACTTTATAAGGGCATTTTTCAAGCAATTTTAATTTTTACCCAGCTAAGAAGTCACCCAAATAAAATGGTAGTGCTAATAATTACTCTCTCCCACATTCCACAGCATGGGTACATTTAGCCACTGAAAAGAGTCAGGTCTACGGGAGGAGGGTGGTGGGCGGTGGGCAGTGGGGAGTGGAAGAGAAGAGCCAGCAGACAACATGCAGGGATTCCAATTTGAAGTATTTGTATATGATTTTATGCCACAGAATTTATACCTGCTGCAAAATTGGTGCAAAGTTTCAGGCAAGCCTCTGCCTTTTCAAAGGGGAATATCACAAGGCATTTCCCTTTCAAATGAGTTTTCAGGCCCCATGCAGATTTTCAAAATTGCCTCATATAAGCAACTATAATGAACACTGCTGGGATCTGGAGGTAGGAAGTTTATTTTTTTCACCAGTTTTAGGACGTGTAGACATGCTGCTCAGAAACATGGGGACAGAGTAAGGGAAACACTTCTTTAGATCTTGAGGAAGCAGAAACTACCAGGCTGTCATAACCGAGTCAGAACCAGGAGAATTAATTTGGGTATTCACTAAGTTCACTGATTCCCACATACCTGGTCCATGGACCTGATAGCTTAACGTCAGCAAAGGCCACAATTCAGAACTGTCCCAGGTCCCATACTGGAATGTTCCTGAAGATACCTCTGGGACTACATGTATCAAGTTACTTTTTCAATATATTACTGAATTGCAATGCCAAAAACAAAATGAAAAAATGTTATAGGCATAATTAATCAATTAAAAAGTGCAGGGAGAAAATACTTACTATTCTCATATTTCTGATTTTGAATAAGGAAATACAAAAGAATAAATTCTTGGGTAATGGGGAGGAACAAGATGACAAATATACTCTAGCCATGCTGGGGACAGGAGGGCCACTGACTTCCTTGGCTTTGGAGACCTCCTTGAGGCTGGAGGATAGAAGGATGCCCGGAGGTCTGGCAGGCCAATTACAGGGTAGAGTGAGCCTCGAACAGTTGCTTGAAGATAACATCATAGCTGCTAAGAACTCAGCCAGGGTATTTTCAGGGATGGCTCCCGCTGGCTCCAGTGTACCGGGATTAAACATCAGTGTCAGTCTTTTAAATGGTACCTGGAGAACGTTTATCCAGAACTTAGAACTACTGCTTAGATTGGACCCCAAGCACCTTGCCATCACAGCATGTTGGAAGCATGCAGTATCACTGCATCCCTCCCTGACACTGTGACTCATTCCACTGGCATCATCACACCAAGCGAGCATCATCGGTCATTGCCCTACATTACGCAACCGAAAAATCATTAAAGATGTTAAAATGTTCAGGAAGAAACTTAAGGGCTTGTTGTTCATAGGAGTTGTTAGTCTATGGGTTTTAACCATGCATTTTTATTATTATTTTGTTTGTATGAATTGTTTATATTTTGTTTTATGTTTTTTATTGTAATCCGCTTGGAATGATCCAAATAGGCGGAATATAAATGTGCTAATAAATAAATAAATAAAAATAAATAAATGCTCTAAACCGCTTTTTGGGGTTTTTTTTGCTATTTTTCTTACTAATTTACCATGTTAAAAAGGAAGGGAAAGCTTTGAAAGTTTTCTTTGGAGCCCTTCGTAACATCAAATCCTTGTGCCATGGTTTGTTTTGTGGTGTGTGGGGATGGGATACCCAGTGCCTCTATGGGATCAACATTAGAAGCCATTGGGGACAGGAGGGCCACTGACTTCCTTGGCTTGGGAGACCTCCTTGAGGCTGGAGGATAGAAGGATGCCCGGGGGTCTGGCAGGCCAATTACAGGGTGGAATGAGCCTCGAACAGTTGCTTGAAGATAACATCATATCTGCTAAGAACTCAGCCAGAGTATTTTCAAGGATGGCTCCCGCTGGCTCCAGTATACCGGGATTAAACATCAGTGTCCATAGAATGAAACTTAACCCTGGAAATCCTTTACTACATCAAATTTCACCAGAGACCACTGCCTCAGCATCTGGTCAAACGAGATATGCTATATCCAAACCAGAAGTATTTATTTAACCTAGAGATGTTAGGGTTGTTTTTAAAGGGTTGGGTAAGTCTTTATCAGGGAAATTTACTCAACTTTCAGCTCAGATTGTATCTATAACAGTGAAAGTGACTAATTATGAGAGTATTTTGTCTGATGTATCAGAAGGATGGAGGTTATAAGAACATCAATTGCTAAAGGCCAACAGGAAAATGTTTTGCTGATGGAAGATAATATGTTCCTTCACAATAAAACGGAACACTTTGAAAATAATTTAATGCATAAAAATCTTTGCCCAATCAATTTTCCTAAATCAGGTAACATTTCTGCTGGAGAAATGCTTAAAAAATATATTTTAGAAAAATTACTCCAGAAGCATTGCCTCCTATGGCAAGGGTTTTCTTACACTCTTTTCTTAAATAGATCTAAGTCTGGAAATAAAGTTGAGGAATCGCAAAGTATATTAGACTCTTTGGATCTTGCTACTTTTTTTTTTTTAGAGAACTCTGGAGGAATAACCACTACTCCGGCAACCTTCGTTGTGAATTTTGTACTTGAGCCAGATAGTGACTGGATATTGAGATTATTTTTCAAACATAAAGATTTGTTTCAAGGAATGAAAATTAGAATTTTTCCCAGATATGGTGAAACATGTAAAAAAAAAAAAAGAGGAGACATTTTTATTGTTTTATCCTAGAGTAATTCAAATCGGCACATATTTTCTTTTGAAATTTCCATGTTAATGCAAGGTTAGATTTAGCAGATGGAAAGGGGGGTAAGGAAGGTAAGGGGTATTGTTCTTGTTTGTTATATTAAAAAGAGTATACGTATTGTCTTGGAATTCGACAATTTGCATATTGGCAGCAAAGAGTAGCAGGAACCACTCTTTGCCGCTGTCAGTTTTGCTAGTTGACTTTTATGATTTATTCAAATAATTGAGTTTGTAAAGCAGTTGGATTATTATATTGTAAATATCAATAAACAGATTTCAACATAAAAATATGAACTATGGGTCTGAATTTCAAAAGCATTTACATGTTTAAAAATGGGATTTATACGTATAAATGCACTTTACCCATGTAAGTGGGCTTTTGAAAATAGCTACAATATATGCCATTGAATTGTCCATAGGATTTGCCCATGTAAGTGTACTTTACATGCCTATATGGCTTTGAAAATTGCAAGGATAGTATGTTGCATTTATGTTCGTAACTCCTTTGAAATTTCTCCTATCTTTTTTGATTCTGCACAACTTCTTTCTTAATGACAAAGTCACTCTAGTGACTAATATATCTGATCAGTTATACTCTCGATTGAGTTTGTTAATATCCTGTTGAATTGTCAATGTCTGCCTGTGTTTCTTGCAGATGTCTTTTTTTTTTTAATTTATTGCATTTGAACCCCCCTTAAATGGTGGACTATAATAATGGGGGTTAAGAATTTACTTTTAAATGTTTTTCCTTCAATGGATTACTTTTCTGTACAAGATGCAAATTCTTGGGTTTTTTTAAATGCAGATAAAAATTTAAAAAAAAAAAGAAATGGTTAAATGGGGACTCATTTGGAAGCAACTGCTAGTGACTCATGAGGCAGATATGAAAACATTCTGGCTATACCGATGGTGTTGGCATTCTTCACTAAGAACATTTTGCAAGGCATGATACAGGAGAGCATTAAGTCATAGACTGGTGGGATAATCCAATACAAATCTGATCTACAGCACGGAGAACATTCAGTGATATTTACTGTATAATTTACCTGTTAATCAAAGGGCCACTGTCCCCTTCAAATGGCAAGCCTGTATTGGCAGCAGAGATCGAGGGAGGTATATGGAATGGGAGGATTAGTGGGATGGAGGGTTTTGAGTGAAGAGATTGAAGAGGTTTGGGGGGCTGAAGCTGGTGTAGGGAGTGACTGAGGGGATCAAGGTGGATTTGGGATGTGAGTGTGTGAATCAGGGGGACAAGAAGAATGAGAGAGGAGATTGGCGGGAACATTGGTTGTGCATAAGTGTCTCAGAGGGAATGAGGATGGTGTGTGTGTATGTGTGTGTGTGTGTGTGTGTGTGTGTGTGTGTGTGGAGGTGAGAGAAAGGATCTGAGGAGGTATAAAGTATGTGTGAATAGGGATTGGAGGAGGTGTGGCATGTGCATGGGTGAGCATTTATTTATTTATTTTATTTATTTTGAAAATGTGTATTCTGCTAATCCATAGTAAGCCGATGGGATAGCTTCATATCATTATAGGAGTGAAATACCCAGTTACACTGGGAAATTTTGGGGTACCACCACTATTTTGAAAAATGTTAGAAATGAAATAGAAGAGGCAGGCACCTGTGCCATGGCATGGGGAAGGCTGGTCAGCACAGAATTAAGGTCTTTGATAACTTTAAGACTGGTACTATTTTTGTGACGTTCCTCTAAATCCTTCTTGTACAAACATTCAGGCCAATACAGTACAGTGCGCTCCATGCAAATAAATAGTGCGTTTTCGACGCACTATTTTTACCCCTTATACAGGTGTTAATTTCTGCCGGCACCGGGAAAGTGTACAGAAAAGCAGAAAAAACTGCTTTTCTGTATACCCTCCGACTTAATATCATAGCGATATTAAGTCGGAGGCCCCAAAAATAAAAAAAAAGTTAAAATTTAATAAATAAAAATTTTAAATGTGCCTGTGGCCCGCAGGTCGGAAGCCGGACGCTCAATTATGCCAGCGTCTATTTTCCGAACCCGTGGCTGTCAGCGGGCTCGAGAACCAATGCCAGAAAAATTGAGCGTCGGCTGTCAAACCCGCTGACAGCCACCGCTCCTGTCAAAAAGGAGGCGCTCGGCAGATTTTAAAAGGAACGCACGGACGTCCATGTGCATGCGCTACCCGGCATGCACACATGGATTCCCGATTTTATAACATGCACACGCCGGTGCGTGCATGTTATAAAATCCAGGGTCGGCGCATGCAAGGGGGTGCACATTAATGCAACTTGTTCACTCCGATGCCTGCGGCCTTCCCCCGTTCCCTCCAGGGCCACACCAATTTTGTACCCCTTTCCCTAACCTTCCTGCCACCTAGCCCTATCCTAAACCTCCCCCGACCTTTATCTTATCTTTTGCACCTTTCTCTGTGCCGGGAGCCTCTGACCCCGCCCCACCCCTGGACTGCCTCCTCCCCACCCCTTTTCTGAAGCCCTGGGACTTACTCGCATCCCGGGACTTTACACGCGTGGCTGGGCCTTTTTAAAATAGGCCCGGCATGCATTAGCCCTCCTACGCGCGTAAATCCTCTGGATTAACGTACATAGAGCTTTTAAAATCCGGGCCTTAATATACAGGTGGAGTGGTATACTTTAGTATAAATCACAATAGATGCGGTGGGATTATTGAAATATTTTAAGTAATATGTAAATGACATCTAACAGTGGTGGGCTAGAAGTGCAGCACTGACTGGTTATTTCAAAAATAAAAAGAGTGCATGCATCTTCCTTTCACAGATTCCATTTCTTAGTAACATCCTCCGGATGCAGAAAAAGACTTTCTGAAAAATGACTATGATGGGAAAGCTACATGCATCTAAGGTAGGTTAAGGACTTTCTGGACATTAATAAAAGATTGATAACAAAATGTTGTTCATTATTAAAGTAGTAAGAACCTATCATTATAATACAGGCAAAATAAGCAATGAGCATGTGTTGGTGCTTTCCAGAGAACATGCTGCCCACAGAGATATGAAGGTCCTATTTCAGTGCACAAGAGGGTTTTAGAAGAAGTTTCAATTTTTGTATGTATTATCATTATTTTATTTTATTATTTATTATTTTATTATTTTATTATTTGTAAGGGCTCTGCCCAATGGTTTTTTGTTCACTGTAAACCGATGTGATGTGCGAACGGTCAACGGTATAAAAGAAACGTTAAATAAATAAATAATAAATAAATCATTAGAAGCATCCTTAGCAGAACTATTTTTATAAGATCATCAGAGCAGGGATCTGTTCTCTGAGGACAAAGAGTTTTAGGGAAAAAAAAAGAAGGATATAATGGGTTTGGCTGGACTTAGGCAGAAGTGCTGTACTGGCCCTGCCATACTCCAAGAGGAGAAAAAAAGAACTCAGAGTATTCAGCCACCAATTTAAAGTGGAACAGCTAGATAAAATAATATACCAGTGCTAGTGTGTGTCTTAGGAAACTAGTAGAGGCACACAAGGGTTTTTTGATTGAAAGTTAACCTTGATTCCTTATGCCAAGGTAAGGGGGAAGGATAGTTATTGGTAAAGTGTTGAAAAGGACCGCGGTGATATTTACTGTCCTTATTAGAGTGATGGGTAGAGATTTGTGAAGGTGGATGTGTGCTGTACCCCTTTAAATAATATCCATGATAAGGAATGTTTGATTATCCTTTTATTCTGCCTAGCTAGCAAATTAGTTTAATTCGCTTGCATAGGATTCTCAGTCCAAGGAGTTAGTCTCTCTTATTGATATGGTATAGTCAGGAAGTAGGAAATCCTCAGAGACCAACACCCACTGCTACAGATATCACCGCTCTGAAGAAGAACCAGAGCTAAGTATGCACACCCCCAGGACATACAGTACACTGGCCAGTCTAGTATACAGAAAGATAACACAAGCTAAGATAGAAACTTATATCCAGGGACACTGTATGTGGAGAGCTTGTAAAGAAAAAAGACAATAAAAGAATAATTTTTCTTAAAAATATCAGTTTTGAGATTATACACATGGTTAGAGTAAAGCAAAGAGATATACAAATACGATACTTATCTGATACTTAGTTGGACGTGGTATACAGTTTCTATGAGAAAACAAATATAGAGTTCCAGATTCAGAGGCTTTTAGCCGGATAACTCACAAATTATCCAGCTAAATGCTGACATTTGAACATTTCTTCCACTTATATGGCTAAACTTTAGCCAGATATCTCATTGTCTGGCTAAAACATCTACAGTATCAAACACTGAATTTCCTGTGAAAGGAAGTAAAACAGACCGAGTCAAATAAGTGGTGACAAGAAAGAAGTCTGGAAATATAGAGGATGAGAGGCCAGACCTCCCAGTATTCGATGGAAGAAATCCAGACATCATGTTAGAAGTGGAAGAGCTGCCCCCTGTATCTCCATCTAAGGTGAAGTAAGGAAGAAGGAAGGGCAGAAAAGGAGCAGATGACAGAGACAGTCTCAGAGAATACCCTTCCAGCAGTGGTAGAGAGGAGGCCCATGGTATTGGACTTGCCATAGGAAGACTTGTATATGGAGGAAGAGACTCTTTTCACAGTGATGCTAACTGAATTGTTGCCTGCAGAATCCAAAATTGAGAAGCCTTTGGCTGCAGAAGTGGTCTATGTGCCAGGAGTGGAGTTAGTAGAAATGAAGACACAAAACTAAGCTTGCATGAAAATAGAATCAAAAGGGGAAAATATCTTCACAAGGGACCCAATCCATTCCCAGAAAAGGAGGGGGGGGGGGGGGACGACAACTGCAGAGGGACTCCTCCTCTGGAGCAAGAGGAAGGCAGAGGCTGTGGAGTGGGCTGGTGAGCACAATTTAAAGGCTCCCTTCGACCGGTGATGACCCCTGTCCGGACACCCATCCCCTAGACCCTCAGGACAGAGACCCGCTGACTGGAGCCCTACAGGCCTCAACCCGGCCCTACCCCCACGGTAGGACCAGGAACCACAGGCCGGCAAACCTCGTGGCCCACACCCCAGACCCTAACCCCAGACAACCCTCAAACTCCGGAAGTGGCCTACCTCCACAGCAGGCCGCAGAACCCCCACGTCTGGACCCACCTCCAAGGTGAGCCATTAGCGACCGTGACTCCACGCCCGCGCACCGGATCCAGGCCCCCTCCTGCTCTGACCCGACTAGACTCCATCCACTGACGCTCCCTAGGTGGTGACGTGGGACCTGATTGGGGCATTTAAAACCCCCTAAAGCGTGCCTCTGGCACCACGCGCAGGCGTCGCATGCCAAAGGAGCGCGACAAAGTGGCCTGCCCCTTGTCGTGCCCCTTAGCGTGCCCCCTCCACCACATCCACAACTAAGACACACGAATCTTGAAAATCCCCGACTCAAACTCACTACCCTCCAACGACCAACCTAACGAACTCCGTCGACCCTCACCATCACCACCAGACCCAGCAAACGTCACAACTCAGAAACCAACCACCAGCCTCAAAATCACAACGCCTCGTTCACCAACAGTCTGAGAAAACACCATTACCCAGAACCTCACGCAAACCAAGATCCACCAAACCAGCAACCCCGATCCTGGCTCAGAACCCCCAGGCTCAGAACCACCATCCTATCCCCCCTCCCATATCTCCCACTTTCCCCACAAACTTCACCACTGCTGCTAGCTGATAACACCCAAGCTCTAGTATCCACCCCCAACCCGATACCCCCATAACAACAAATCTCACCCCCCTCACTAATCTCATTCAGTAGCCCAAGTGCATTCCACATCCACAAATACACCAAAAGAAAGGCAATGACATCTAGTAAAGATTCCTCTCACTGAGCCTATAAAAAGCTTGTTCTACCTAACCTTCCTTCTCATAAACGCACAAGCTCTCACAAAGAAATTCATACTTATCTCAGACATCTTTCTGGATCAAAACCCAGACTTCATCGCAGTGACTGAAACATGGTTCAAAAATACCGATCACGTAATAAAGAACCAAATAACTAACAACACATACGAACTATTCTCAATTCCGAGGAAATCCCAAAAAGGAGGTGGATTATTACTAATCATCAAAAAAACACTTTAACATGAAACAAATCCCTCACTCCCCCAGCAATTTAAATTAGCCCTCTTCGACTCAGACATCCTCCAGATATGCCTAGTCTACTGCCCCCCCAAACTTCTGGACAAAGACATATCACCTCTTATTGAATTCCTCATAACAAATATCAACAACAAAAAACCTACAATCATCCTAGGAGACTTTAACCTCCACACCGATGTCACCCCACTTTCCCAACCATGCCAAACCCTGATGGACGTCCTAACCACCCTCCAAGTCACTCAACTCATTAACAACCCAACACACAAAGCAGGGCACACCCTGGACCTGATTTTCACAAATGACAACTTCTTTTCAAATTCAACCATATCCTACTCTCAAGTCCCATGGTCAGACCACTTTCTCCTAAGGTGCAAGACCCACATCAATGCTATTAACAAGAATGAAGCCAACAAAACATGCTCATTCAAGTACAGACCACCTTTCACACCCGATTTACTCCAACACGAACTGGAAAAACAACTGTCGAACATAGATCTCACCAATATAAGCAATGCCACCCAATCCTGGCACCAAATCACAACTGAAACGGCCAACACCATAAACCCTGAAAGAACGAAACTAATCAAATCAAAAAGACAAAATTGCAACCCTTGGTTCAATCCACAACTAAAGGAGACCAAATCTACAATAAAAACCTGGCTTTCTCATAATAGGCTAAAATTAAACACAAACAAAACAGAATTAATCTATCTATCCACTGTTCCAGACTCAATTCACAAACCCCCAGCAACATTTACTTTTGAAAATCAAACCATCCCAATAAAAACACATGCAAAAAATTTAGGAGTTATTCTTGACTCCAAATTATCATTGACAAACAACATATCCGAAATTGTAAAAAAATCTTTTTATAAAATTTACATGCTCAAGCAATTAAAACCATTACTTCTGCCAAATGATTTCCGCCTGATCACTCAAACCCTCATCTTGTCTTCATTAGACTATTGCAACGCTTTATACCTTGGCCTACCTCAATCAACAATTCATCCACTTCAATTAATTCAAAACGCGACTGCCCGTATGCTATATAATATCCGTCGAAGCGAACATATTTCTCCAATTTTACAACAATTACATTGGCTTCCAATATCATATCGCATAACATACAAAATCTTATCCACTATACACAATCTGATCTATAACAATGACTCAATCTGGCTATGCTCTCTGCTACGAATTTATAAACCTTCCAGACAACTACGCTCTTTTGACAAATGCTTATTAGAAATTCCTAATGTAAAATCTGTAAGTTTATCATTGATTCGTAAACGTGCTTTTTCAGTTGCAGGTCCAACTTTATGGAATGCTTTACCTGACTATATCCGACTAACTTCTAACCGTAGAGATTTTAAAAAATCGCTGAAAACTTACTTATTTATCCAAGCTTTCTAGCTACAATAATTTGTATAATATCATGTTTTTCAATTAATCTTTAACAATTGTTTGTATTTTAAATTATGTATGTCTTGACCATGTGTAAACCGCCTAGACGGATATATATTTATCCATTGTGCGGTATATAAAAACTTTTAAATAAATAAATAAATAAATAAATAAGACGAAAAGAAAAAGACTGGGTGAAAAAACAAATGCCCACTAACACTTGAAAGACATCGTACTCACCTTGCCTACTATAAAAGCTTGATAAACAAATCAAAGAAAGAATACTACAGTAAAAAATTCCTAAATTCCACAAATAACCCAAAATCCCTCTTCAACATAGTAAACAACCTAATTGCGGCGAACAACAACAACACTCTCCCAAACAAAAACCTGAGCCAAGATCTCACAATCTTCTTAAAAAATAAAATCAGCGGAGGGTGCAGAGAGAAAGAGCTGGTAACATTCTCCTGATCAGCTGTAGAGTACGGGGCAGAGGACAGCGTTTTCGCCCGTAAGTGAGCTCCAGCTGAATCGCCGACGCCGAGACGTGGAGGGGCGGACCCGAGAGGCGGAGTCTCGAAGTTCCCTTCTTAAGTGAGGTACCTAGCGGCGCGCCGCAGAGCCGGCGCGCTGCTAAAGCCGCGCGCGCTTAAGGGGCGCGCAGCGATACGGCTTTGCCCAGCTTCGCCCGGAATCGCCAGACGACAGCAAACATCTGTTGGATGTTACCAAGGTATTGTTAGATGTTTTGCTTATTTGAATGATTACCTTCTCTGCTTACCATCTATTGCACATAGAGACTAGCGGCGTCATAAATTGTGAGAAACTGCTCTTTACCTAAAATAACGTGATAATGCCTCCAAAACGAAAAGGCAAAGTACGAGTGTTTCCTTCACTCCCTTTGCCTTCTCCGATTCAACAAGAAATTAGCAGATTTCTCCTCTCACCTGCGTCAAATGAATGGATGTCTAAAGACTATGATGTGCCTCTCAGTCAGGGAGGGCTGAGCGGGCCTACAGACGAGGCTTCATTGAGCCCGAACATCGGCATTCCCCCTGCACAAAGACCGGCAGACAGTAGCCATGAGGCTATTGTAGAGACTATCGTAGAGGGGGCGTCTGCTATTGTGGACACAACTTCAAGAAGTGGAACGGGAGATTTGAAGTTGGAAATCCCTGAGGAAGGGAAGTTAGATCAAAAGTCCCAGAATAGCAGCAGTAGTGGCCTCCCTACTCGCCCAGCAGTGGTAACTCTTGATTCACTTTGGGGAATGATGGAGGGAATGCTTCTAAATATTAAAGGGTTAGAAAAGAAAGTTGATAGTTTAATAATAGGAACTCAACAAGACACGCTACGAACACAGAAACAAATTAAAGAGTTGGCTGACAGGACTAAAGAATTGGAGAACTCCCAAAAGAAAAATATTGAATTTCATGTAGCTGTCATTAAAGACAGAGACATAATCTCTAGGAGACTAGAATCTCTAGAAAACACAGCTAAGAAATATAATTTGAGAATTATGAATTTTCCTAGAGTAATAGGGGAATTACCCTATATTACTCTAAAAAGTTTGCTTAAGGAAATACTTGGCTCTGTTGCTGGAGATAAAATAACTGTAGTTAATTGTTATTTCATACCTAAAAAAAGTAATCCAGAAGATAGATTAGAACAGCCCTTTCAGGGTGACTTGACAAATTTCCTTGAGTCTAGTAATCAAATAATTGATTGGGGAACTCTTTTGGTTAATTTCTCCATATTAGAGGATATAAACTAGGGATGTGAATCGTTTTAGGACGATTAAAATTATCGTCCGATAATTTTAATATCGTCTTAAACCGTTATGGAACACAATACAATAGAGATTCTAACGATTTATCGTTATAAATCGTTAGAATCGTGAGCCGGCACACTAAAACCCCCTAAAACCCACCCCCGACCCTTTAAATTAAATCCCCCACCCTCCCGAACCCCCCCCAAATGAGTTAAATAACCTGCGGGTCCAGCGGCGGTCCGGAACGGCAGCGGTCCGGAACGGGCTCCTGCTCCTGAATCTTGTTGTCTTCAGCCGGCGCCATTTTCCAAAATGGCGCCGAAAAATGGCGGCGGCCATAGACGAACACGATTGGACGGCAGGAGGTCCTTCCGGACCTCCGCTGGACTTTTGGCAAGTCTCGTGGGGGTCAGGAGGCCCCCCACAAGCTGGCCAAAAGTTCCTGGAGGTCCAGCGGGGGTCAGGGAGCGATTTCCCACCGCGAATCGTTTTCATACGGAAAATGGCGCCGGCAGGAGATCGACTGCAGGAGGTCATTCAGCGAGGCGCCGGAACCCTCGCTGAACGACCTCCTGCAGTCGATCTCCTGCCGGCGCCATTTTCCGTATGGAAAATGGCGCCGGCCATACGCGTATGGCCGGCGCCATTTTCCGTACGAAAACGATTCGCGGCGGGAAATCGCTCCCTGACCCCCGCTGGACCTCCAGGAACTTTTGGCCAGCTTGTGGGGGGCCTCCTGACCCCCACGAGACTTGCCAAAAGTCCAGCGGGGGTCCGGAAGGACCTCCTGCCGTCAAATCGTGTTCGTCTATGGCCGCCGCCATTTTTCGGCGCCATTTTGGAAAATGGCGCCGGCTGAAGACAACAAGATTCAGGAGCAGGAGCCCGTTCCGGACCGCTGCCGTTCCGGACCGCCGCTGGACCCGCAGGTTATTTAACTCATTTGGGGGGGGTTCGGGAGGGTGGGGGATTTAATTTAAAGGGTCAGGGGTGGGTTTTAGGGGTTTTAATGTGCCGGTTTTGCGATTTTTAGATTTTTAGATTTTTCACGATTTTTCACGATTTTTCACGATATTTTACCCCCCCCCAAACGGCAACAATACGATTCCCTCCCCCTCCCAGCCGAAATCGATCGTTAAGACGATCGAGGACACGATTCACATCCCTAATATAAACTTGATAATGAAAAACTATTTCCAAAAATACCCTGTCAATTTTAATGGAAAACAGATTAAGATATTTCCCGATCTTGCTCTCTCAACACAATTACGTAGGAAAGCCTTTCTGGCTATACGCCAGGAGGCAATTAATATGGGATTTACCTTCACTTTAAGATTTCCGTGTAAGTGTGTCTTGAGAAAACAAAATGATTTATTTATCTTTTTCTCCCCGGATCAACTCAAAGAATTTCTGGAACAGAGAAAAATTCCAGCCTCATCCCCAATATAGAGTTAAGAAATAAAGGAAATAGAAACTAAGCAGGTATATATGTGCCTTTATTGCTTATATTTGATGTAAAACTCCTAATGGTTTCCATATATAGTGCAATGAGCCCTCAAATGTGATTAATACTGAATGAAAACTGGCTGCGGTAAAATGTTTGTAGTTTTTTTATTTAATGGAGGTGAAAGTCCATTGAATTTATAATATAAATGTTTTCTTGTTTTTTGTGAACCGCAATCAGATCATGTGTTTCTGATGCAAACTCAGTTTGTATTTATTGAAAATGATAAATAAAATAAAAAAAAAATAAATAAAAATAAAATCAGCAAAATATCTGAAAAAATAACTAAGACCACAAGCAACAAATCTCACCTGAATCGCAAAGATATCATGCCTTGGGCCAACTTTGAACCTATATCAACTACTGAAATGGAGAAACTAATCAAATCATTAAACCCAGCCCGTCACGAACTTGACACCATACCAACATGGTCACTAAAAGAAATCTCCCAAACCATCATGCCAACCATCACGGCAATTATAAACAAATCGTTAGAAGAAGGAGAACTACCGGACAAACTAAAAATTGCCATCATAAAACCCATCTTAAAAAAAAAGAACCTTGACCCTAATGACCTAAGCAACTACCGCCCTATATCAAACCTTTCGTTCCTTGCCAAGCTAACCGAAAAGGCCGCCCTTAAACAACTGAATGATCATCTAGATGCAAACAACATCTTATACCCCACCCAACACGGCTTCAGAAAAAATCACAGCACCAAAACGCTACTCATCAATCTATCAAATACTATCTTAAGAGGATTTGACAATGGTCAACGATACATCCTCATCCTACTCGATCTATCGGCCGCCTTCTACATGGTGGAACACAAAAGCCTAATCTCCAGACTATCTGAAATTGGTCTAACAGGGAAAACTTTAAACTGGTTCACATCTTTCCTCCAAAACAGAACTTACAAGGTAAACTTCAACAACAACACCTCCGAAGCCATCCCACTCGAAACCAGAGTCCCCCAAGGCTCCTCTCTATTGGCAATCCTCTTCAACATTTACCTATTACCACTTTGCCAACTTCTTTCAAGTCTCAGTGTCACCTACTTCCTGTACGCCGACGACATACAGCTAATCATCCCAGTAACAAGCACCATAGAGAACACACTGAAAATCGCAGCCAGGACCATCAACAAAATTAAACTCCGATTAAATCAACTGAAACTATGCATCAATACAGACAAAACTGAATGTATGCTGATAGAAACAACTCTGGAGATCACCAGAATCACTCCATTTTCATTGACAACACCCCCATCAAGCTAAAAGAATACGCTAAAGATCTGGGAATCTGGATTGACCCACAGCTCAACCTTAAAAAACACATCACCATGAAAATAAAAGAAGGTTTCCACAAGCTAGCAATTCTCAAACACCTCAAACCTTTACTAAACCAAACAGACTTCAGAATCATTCTTCAATCCTTGATTTTCTCAAGCATCGACTACTGCAACTCACTCATGATAGGACTTCCCAAATCAACCCTACACCCTCTACAAATATTACAAAACAGCACCGCATGAATTCTCACTGGACACAAAAGAACAGACCATATCTCTCCTGTCTTAAAAGATCTACACTGGCTCCCCGTAGAAAAAAGAATAGAGTACAAAACTCTATCAACCATCCACAACTCAATTCACCACAATGATTACGACTGCCTCAACACCCTAATCCAAATACACCACAATCAATGCAACACCAGATCAACTAACAAAGCATGACTAGAGATCGCATCAGTAACCACAGCCAAACTTACCACAACCAGAAAAAGAGCATTCTCAATAGCTGGACCGCATCTCTGGAACACCCTACCAGTCTAAGACTTCAAAGCAATACCAACATTTTCAAAAAACTGCTCAAAACGTGGCTCTTCAAACAAGCATACAAGGATGGGATAGGCTAAACCAACCAAAGGACAGTACCCACCAGTCTCACACTACCCCATTACCTCTCCCTTACCTATTACCATAACCCTCCTCCCTCATTCTTTAACCTCCCACGACTATATCCATCGATCAACCCTAAACTATATAAGCACTCTCATCTATACCCATCGATTATCCTATACCTCTGCTTAATGCCCTCATAACAATGTGTTTCAAGCTGCTACCATTGTCATTCTATATTAACTGTTTTTTTCTATTGTTATCCTGAAGTTCTAATGTTAATCCCTGTTATAGTTGCTTCTCTGATTTTTAATGTATATCGTTGTTAGAAATGTAAACCGGAGTGAAGGCCAACACCAATACTTCGGTATATAAAAACTTACAAATAAAAAATAAATAAAAAATAAATAAAGGTGGGCTGCCCAACCTACCAGCCTCTTCTGGTTTTTGGTGGTGAAGATCTCACCATGCAGATTCCCATTTATTTTTCTGCTGGTGAGTCCTTGGCTTGGTTTAGGTGGGTCTCCAGCTCCACTTTGCTGGCAGCTCTGCATTGTGGGCCCATCTCCATTCTCATTGGCTGTCCACAAGCCCGGGGGTAGTGTCCACAATGCATGCTTTTCAGATGGAGTCCGGTGGGGAGGCTAGGTGGGAGCATCCACAGAGCGGGCGCCTTGGTTCCCTTTAGTGGTGAGTAGAGGGCCTGTGGGCTACAGGTTGCCTTGCAGTGCCTGGCCACAGTTTAAAAGAAAAAAAGAGAGAAAAGGCAGCACATTTTACTTAGTGAATCGCGCGGGAATAACTAATAGGGCCATCAACATGCATTTGCATGTTGCGGGTGCTATTAGTTTTGGGGGGGTTGGACACGCATTTTGGACGCGCTATTACCCCTTACTGAATAAGGGGTAAAGCTAGTGCGTTGAAAACGCACGTCCAAACGTGGGTTAACAGTGCACTCCACTGGAGCACACTGTACTGTATCGGCCTGACAGAGAGAGGAAAGGAGCATTTAACCAAGTCAGTGCCATATTAGATCCCCTCCAAATGATAGTTATTGCATCTCTCAACCCTGAAAGACAACTGTTCCCTTCTGTGATACATTACTGTTTTATCGTTGCAAAATAACTTGAAAAAGAATTTGATTTTAATGATTCATATGGAAAAGGTTACCAAGAGCTCTTGATCCTCTGACAATACAAATAACAATTTTTTCTTTCTGCTTATGAAACTTTCCAGTTAAGGTACATTGCCAATTTTGACAATGGCTGTCAGAAGAATGGAGCACAAAGGAGCAGATATCCCAAAGTACAGCTGTCAGTCATCATAGTTAGCCAAATAGAAGCAGCACTAGAAGAAAAAAGGCATCTGGCTAGTCTGGATCAGAGATAGTCACACAGTGCTGAAAGGACAAAGGTCAGCACAGCTCAAACTGTGCATTTTTATCACACTGAATATCAGCTGCTGTAAAGCCTCTTTACCTCATGAGGTAGTGTAGCCAGAGGATATATTGTCCTTGCTTTGATAAGCTATAGAAAGAGACTGACAACCTGTTTTTTTTCCTGGCTTTTAGTGGAGGAATGTGTTTGTCAACACAATATAACATTTACTGAGCAGATATTTGGTTCAGTGATATCCAGGAACAAACTGGTATTACTAGCCCACCCATTCATTTCAGGTAGTGCTGAGATCAGTTTACTAAAGAACAAGGTTGCTGATACAAAGTGAAAAAAAATATGTGATTTCATGTTTAACCACACAATATCAGCTCTTATATACCTTATGTATTCCGGGTACCCTAATTGTAAACAATACCTCAAAAATATTGGTACACCTGGTATTTTCTTTAAATCATTCAAATGTAGCTACTATATATTTGTAGGACCTCTCCTCACAGGGTCAATGGTATTTTTACCAGACTCTCTCTTATGGTACTAGGTCCTTTTTACTTTATATTTTTTTCAAGCATTTTTCAGACATTTTTTTTCAAACTCATTTCACCTCACATTTTTAGTAAATTAAACCTTCAAACACAGTCATATGTTGGAAAAGGTCACTTTTCTCATTTGCCGAGATCAATATATTCAGCAGTACTTATCTGCATAACCCAACGCGATCGCGTTTCGGACCCCCGCTCTTAAGGTCCTGCTTCAGGGGACAAAAATTTCCATCTTATTCTGTGACAAAAACAACCAGTAAGAAGAGTTCAATAGCAATATTCTATCATTATATTTTTTAGCCGCGACCCCAATGTTGGAATTGCTATTGAACTCTTCTTACTGGTTGTTTTTGTCACAGAATAAGATGGAAATTTTTGTCCCCTGAAGCAGGACCTTAAGAGCGGGGGTCCGAAACGCGATCGCGTTGGGTTATGCAGATAAGTACTGCTGAATATATTGATCTCGGCAAATGAGAAAAGTGACCTTTTCCAACATATGACTGTGTTTGAAGGTTTAATTTACTAAAAATGTGAGGTGAAATGAGTTTGAAAAAAATGTCTGAAAAATGCTTGAAAAAAATATAAAGTAAAAAGGACCTAGTACCATAAGAGAGAGTCTGGTAAAAATACCATTGACCCTGTGAGGAGAGGTCCTACAAATATATAGTAGCTACATTTGAATGATTTAAAGAAAATACCAGGTGTACCAATATTTTTGAGGTATTTCATGTTTAACAACATATAATGTGCATCAAAGATTAAAATGCGATATCTATATGCATTTTTAGTTTGTGAAATTCAACACATGGAAACTGTATCAAATAATGGTGCAACCTCATTTTTTAAAACATCTATCAATGCATGCACATTTTCAATTAAAACTCACCTTAGGATGCTATATCTGCTTCACAACAGGTGATTTTAAGAGACAAACCATTTAGAAAAAGCAGGAAACAACATTGCGGGAAAGCTGATCCTTTCTGAGCTTGGGTGCAAAAAGCTACACAAGTTTGATGTAGTGGGTGGGTACTTGATTTTGCATGCTGTAATTTAGACCACCACTACTAGAACACTCCTAATGGAATGAATATACCAACTGTGAAAAGAGTCAGGAAGAAATTATGAGCTGGTTTTCTAACTTTTTGGAGCATAAAGTGACTGCCTGTGAGAGCCACTGCTGCATTCACACCCAGAGAGGATCTGTTCTGCTATTGGAATTAGTTGAAGGATACATTCAGACCCTGGAAGAGACCTGTTGTGTTAAAATATTGGGAGACAAGTCAGTTCTTATTGGAGATCTACTGCTGAAGTAGTCTCAGACTGCTGCTGGAACCAGATAGCTGGAACTGTAAAAACATCCCTGTGCCATTTGTAAAGCGAAAGAGAACCACTGATGTCTATCTGATGAGGGTTTAGTCTGAGGATGGAACAGAAAATAATATCCACAGCTATTCATCATTGTCTCCTCATGGTATCTGATCCATAAATAACATCTACCTTTGGGATAGGAGTGGGAATCTAGTTAAAACCATATTGATTTGGGATAAAGGTGAACATCCTAGAATCTTGCAAGGGAGGTATAAAAAGAGATATTGTATTCATCCATGTGTCAAATATGAATATGATGTGGAGAATTTGATGCAAATAAAGATATTTCTTACTTATGACGTTTACAAGTGGACTTATTTAAATAAATGAACAAGTGACCATCATACAGCACTGGATCCAGTATATTTTATCTGGTAATCCTTTGGCATAAGCTTCAGAGTGCTGAAAGATATAATCATCAGTCGCTTGAAAACTGAACAATTTTTGTTTTTGTTTTTTTGTTGAAAAATATTTCTCTTTTATACTGAAATCTTTTTTTTTAAAGAAAGAAAAACACACTTGTCTGATGATTTTAGCTGTAGCTTAATGCTGATCCAAAAATTCTTGGCTTCACAAAGGGGTAGATTTTCAAAGGCTATGCGTGTAAGATACGCGAGTAACCCAAGAAAATCTGCCCCTGCGCGCCGACCCTATTTTGCATAGGGTCGGCGGCGCGCTCAAGCCCCAGGATGCGCGTATGTCCCGGGGCTTCGAAAAAGGGGTGGTCTGGGGGTGGGCCCAGGGTGTCAGGGGGCAGTCCAAGGATGGGTCTGGGGTGTGTGGTGGCAGTCCGGGGGTGGTCTGGGGGCGGTCCGGGGCGGTCCTGAGTCCTCCGGCACAGCGGGGGATGGTGCCGGGGGATGGCGCGCCAGCGCGCACACAAGTTACGCCTGCCTCGGGCAGGCATAACTTCTGAAACAAAGGTAGGGGGGGATCTAGTTAGGGCTGGGGGGTGGGTTAGATAGGGGAAGGGAGGGGAAGGTGGCGGGGAGCAGTAGAAAAGTTCCCTCCGAGGCCGCTCCGGAGCGGCCTCGGAGGGAATGGAGGCAGCCTGCGTGGCTCGGCGTGCACAAGTTGCACAATTGTGCACCCACTCGGGCGTGCCAACCCTGGATTTTATAACATGCGCATGGCAGCTCATGCATGTTATAAAATTGGGCATAGATTTGTTTGTGCCGGGTTGTGCGAACAAATCTGTGCCCACGCGCAGGTTTTAAAATCTGCCCCAATGCATTTACTTGTGCTGGTAATGAATACATATTTCATTGATCTCCCTCAATGCTATGTAAAACGCCCAACATTGCAGCATTTCCGTTTCAGAGAACACTCCTTCTTCAGGGGAAACAGCGAAAATGTATTTCCTCACAGCGTTCAGACGCTGTGCTTTCAATACTAGCGAGAAGCGCTGAATGCTATCAAAAAATCAAGAAGCTGGTCGAAGAAATTTATGCTAAGGTCGAGTATGTGAGGAAAGACATTTTCGCTGTTTCCCCTGAAGGAGTGTTCTCCAAAACGCTGCAGTGTCGGGCATTTTACACAGCATTAAGGGAGCTCAATGAAATATGTATTCATTACCAGTGCAAGTAAACGCATTGTGAAGCCAAGAATTTTTGGATCAACATTAAGCTACAGCTACAGTCATCAGACAAGTGTGTTTTTCTTTCTTTTCAAAAAAAAGATTTCAGTATAAAAGAGAAATATTTTTCAGCACAAAAGAGTAAAAAACAAAACCAAAAATTGTTCAGTTTTCAAGCTACTGATGATTATATCTTTCAGCCTATGAAGGTTATGACAAAGAATTACCAGATAAAATATACTGGACCCAGTGCTGTATGATGGTCGCCTGTTCATTTATTTAAATAAGTCCACTTGTAAACGTCATAAGTAAGACATATCTTTATTTGCATGTGATTTATTTTTTTTCTTACATTTAGAGGTTCACACGATATAGTAGTGGAGAATTTGATAACATCTGCTGAATAAGACTGCAAAACCTGTTTGTGTTACAATGATAGAGCTATGTTCTTTTTCTTTTGTCAAGTACCAACCTCATAAAATATAGTAACCCCCAGGAAACAGCCAGTGTTTGTTTGAACATAGATCATTTGCAACTGTTTACACAGTGCTGATTCCCCACCAAAGGCTCATGAGATAAAATTTAAGAGCCTAATTTTCAATAGTCTGCATAAGTTACCAAATATACTTGCAAGTGGGACCATGGTGAGTTATGCTAGAATTTTATGAACCGTGTGGCAGGAGCCACACGGTTCATAAAATCCTGCATATTTCTGCCGCAAAAGTATGTGCTTATGTTTCAGTATGCACGTATATTTGTAATGCAGAAAAATGCATACATTCTCTACTCATTTTTAAATTTCATTTATATATGTTATGCGCATAATAACCCTGAGTTATACACAGAGGCATGTATTTTATAAAGACTTCAAATACTCCTCTTTTGAAAATACTCATTTGTGCACATACCTGCAATTTGTAGTTTGCCGACACCTCCACCTCTTAACCCAGATTTCCCACCCAAAAATTGCAGAGAAAAAAACAAGTGCAATTTCACTTTTGTGACTTAGGCCTAGATTTTCTAACCTACTGCGGCGTCGTGAATCGTGCGGTATAGGGGGCGGCGAAGCAGGGGGTGGCTTGCGAAAGCCGGCAGCAATCACACCTCTGCTTTCGCACCCAATAGCGTCATCATAAAAGGTGGTGCTATTGGACGCAAAATAAGCAGCGAAAAGGCTCCTTACCTTTTCGCCATCCACGCTATCTTTGCGGCTTCCACCCCGGTGCCGCCCCGACTCCTCCTGTTCCAGTCTTGATGCCACCCCTTTTTAGTGATCGCGTGCGATTGCTTTGAAAAATGACCCCCTTAATTAGTAGGTGTAAAGGCATACAGAAAAGTTTAGAAATGTATTCACAGATATCACTTCAATAGTAACTTGCATGCATACTTCCGAGCTTCACTTTAATGCTCCTAAACTGCCCTATTTTTTCATTGTTAACATTTCTGCATGACATTGCAAGTTTGCGCATACTCTTGATGTTTCCAAAATAGCATTTACAGATGTATATGGTACTGGCATGCGTATTTGCCGATTTTCCACGTGGAAATCTTTTGAAAAAGTTAACTGCTAAGAGGGTCATTTTCAAAGGCATTTCCACAGGTAAAACAGTGCTGTAATTACAGGCATAATCTTTTCTAAAATTGCTTACCTGATATGTGGATAATCTTATACAGGTGTGTCCCTGGACTGAGTAAAGTCGTTCCTGGGGTAAAGTAGGGAGGAGAAGTTTGCACTTATGCTCATACGTTTGCCTTGTCCCTGTACATGTAATTTTGTACAGATAAACTTTCATGGCATCATTTTCACATCATTCTTCTGCACCTATTTCACAAGCCCGAGGTGGGGTTGCTGCTACCTGAAGGTTTGGACCCCACAGGTCCCCACCGTCGGGAGGCGAGGCTGGCCGGGAACAGAAGTCTGCTTTAAAAGCTGTTGTAACTTACTGCCTAGTTTAAATAGGGAGTAAATTTTGAGAAAGCCCAAGTATTAAAATAAAATATAAGCACCTCCTATGGCTTCCGAACTCACCCTAGGGAAACAGGTCTTTGGGATGCAAAAAATGTATTAACTAAGATCAATTAGCAGGACAAGAATTTGAAACTGTCAAACAAGAAAAGAATCTAGGAGTAAACAAAAATGTAACAAAGCAACTTGGAGAGTTAATGGTATATAAAAATATCTCCCCCCCCCCATTGCTACAAATACAAGTATCTGCATTGTGTAAAGGCATGCATACTTTTATCCACAGAAAAAAAGTTGTTGGGGTTAGGGCTGGGAAACTGCATGTGGTGTTTGCATTTTCAAATCACCATTGTGCTACTTTCCAGTGCCTACTTTACACATTTATTTATTTATTTATTGATGAATTAATCTATTGACATTTGGTATTGTACCTTCTTCAATACAGGCACAAAGTACGTGGGTGGTTTGTATCCATTCTGTGCACACTGGCCCTCATTTCCCCCATGGGGCGTTTCCTTTTGAAAATGAGCTTGCAGGCCGATGGATGGGTTTCAAACAGATCATAGACAGTCCAACACATAAAGCAGGTCACACTCTGGATCTAATATTCCTAAACGAAGGCCTCTCCTCCGCTGCTAAACCCTTTTGTACACCCATCCCGTGGTCAGACCACCAGTTGATTACGATGACCCTAGAGTTCACCAAAACAACTCTCCAACCATCTCACAAATCCACAATCCAATTCAGGAAACTGTGCACTTTAGACACCCTCAGCTCCCACCTCTCTAAAGAATTAGATCATCTTGATCTCTCAGATGCAGATGCGGCCATCACCTCATGGTTCACGATAACCAACAAAGAAGCAGATCTAACCTGCCCTACAATCACCAAAGTACTACACCCGAATAATGACAACAGGAAACCTTGGTTCACATCTGAATTGAAATCCCTTAAACAAGACTTAAGAAGCAAAGAACACAGATGGCAGAAAAATCCTTCCACAATGAGGCAAGCAGCCTTCAAAGATACTATGCACCGTTACAGGAACACAATCCTCCGAACAAAGAGAGATTTCTTCGCACAAAATATTCACCACTTCATCTTTGACTCCAAAGCTCTGTTCTCGTACGTCTCATCTCTTACAAAATCTTCCCCACCAACTATTCCAGATGACCAAGCTTTAACTAAGGCTACTGAATTAGCTACATACTTTGAAAATAAAATCTCCAACCTGGTAGCACCACTTATTTCCAACAATAATCAACCCTATCTCCCTTACAACTCCACAATTCAGCAAAACTCTAGACTTGAAACATTCGAGCCCACTTTTTCATTGGAGATTGAAATCCTGCTCAAGAAGCTCAAGCCATCCTCTCACCCCTCGGACCCAATACCGTCAAATCTCCTCATCTGTATCCCAAAAATCATTGCCAAGCCGATTTTGGAAAGCATTAACTGCTCGCTCACACAAGGCCTAGTACCAGACGCTCTAAAATAACGATTCTCAAGCCGCTTTTAAAAAAACCAAACCTGTCACCAGCAGACCCAGCCAACTTCCGCCCGAAAGCCAACTTACCGCTCATCACAAAACTATTAGAAAAAATTGTCAACAAGCAACTCTCAGAATACCTGGACGATCACAAGATTCTTGCTCCAGCATAATTCGGTTTTCGCAAATTGCTAAATACGGAATCCCCTTTAATCTCACTCTAGACTCCATCATCCTCAGCCTAGAAAAAAGACAACCGTACCTTCTCGCTCTTCTAGATCTTTCTGCAGCTTTCGATACAGTGAACCACTCAATTCTATTAGATCACCTCTCAGACATTGGTATCTCTGGTACAGCACACAGATGGTTCAAGTCATTCCTGAATAACAGATGCTCGAAGGTCAAAATTAACAACAAAGAATCTCATTCCGTCTGCTACACCCTGGGTGTCCCACAAGGTTCATCTCTCTCTCCAACCCTCTTCAACATTTATCTTCTTCCCCTCTGCCAGCTTCTTACCAATATTAAGCTAACCCACTACATCTACGCTGACGACGTTCATCCCCATCAAGGACTCCCTAACCAAAACCCTCAATATCTGGAACAATTGCCTCCAAGCAATCAACAACCTACTCACTAGCCTTAACCTAGTCCTTAATACCAATAAGACGGAGATTCTTATCATCTCCCAAGACGACAATAATGGTCTAACCAACATACCAATCACTTCCCAATTGAATTTCTCCCCGCATGTCAGAGACCTGGATAATCAGTTTAACCTAAAAAAATTTGTCAACACTACAACAAAGGACTGTTTCTTCAAATTACAGGTTTGAAAATGCTAAGACCCCTCCTCCACTTCCATGACTACCGCACGGTGCTGCAATCCATAATTTTTTCAAAACTCGACTACTGTAACTCTCTGCTCTTAGGTCTCCCAGCAAATACAATCAGACCTCTGCAGAAGGTACAGAACTCTGCCGCAAGGATCCTGACCAACAGCAACAGAAGAGAGCACATCATGCCCATACTTCCCAACTTACATTGGCTACCAATTAAATTTAGAATTCTTTACAAAGTCCTCATGATAATTCACAAAGCCACGCACAATCTAATACCTCTTGATCTTATCTTACCTCTTCATTTCCACAAATCCTCCAGACCTGTAAGATATGCCTACAAAGGCTCTCTCTATGCCCCCCCAATTAAGACCGCCCTAAGGAAACGTGCCCTATCCACTGCTGGTCCCTCTCAATGGAACACTCTTCCCCCAGATCTCCGGCTAGAATCATGCCCACTAACTTTCAAAAAAAAACTTAAAACTTGGCTTTTCAAACAAGCCTTTCCTCATCCAGTTGATCCCCCCAAGAAATCAGGAAGATCCATCCCGGAACACTAATTGATACTGCTTCACACTCACAAAGAAGTACGTGCTCCCTCTCTTCTAGGTCATTTGTGCTCTATTCTCGCCCGGAATGGACTCTGCCATCTGGCGTGGTCTAGACTGAACATACTTTCTGACTTCCTTAATGCCTTATTATCATCGTATATTTATTCTCATTGCTTTAGTATATAATTTGATCTTACTATTTTTTTTATCTTATAGGCTTTTTATCATTGCATCTTTATTATCATATGTTTTTCTCTTGATTTGATATTGTTTAAGAGTCATTCTAATCCTCACATGGCTCACACTTTTTCAGTTGTCATTATTTACCTTTGTTTTTGATCCCTTATTCCCAGATCCATGTCACCCTGTTTCTATGTAATGCTATTTGCAACTTTTGTGTTTTCACTGTAAACCGATATATGTAAATTTTCTACATGAATGTCGGTATATAAAAGTCCAAAATAAATAAATAAATAAATGTACGTTCTTCAATACAGGCACAAAGTACGTGGGTGGTTTGTATCCCTGCTGTGCACACTGGCCCTCATTTCCCCCATGGGACGTTTCCTTTTGAAAATGAGCTTACAGGCTGATGGATACAAAAGCTCCCTGCACAGTATCATCCTGATTGAGAGGATGGAGGTAGTTCAGAGAAGTGTTAACAAATTAAACAAGCCCTATGACACAAACCCATCAAAGGCTTAAGAAGCTCAACATGCACTTGCTGGAGGAGAGATAGGAGAAGGTGGAAACAGCAGAAATTTTCCAATATTTCACAGGCTTCAAAAAAGTATGGGAAGGAGAAATCATCCACTGAAAAAAAGACACAAGGGATTATGATGTGAAGTTGCTGGGAAGGTGTAGAAAAATTGTTTGTTTTTTTGTTTTTTTTTTACAGAGGATGGTTGTACTATTGAAAAACAGCCTACTAGTAGACATTGTGGCAACCAAAACTGTGACAGAATTTAAAAACACTTGGGGCAGACACTGACCATAGTCGTAAACAACTGTGAGGTGTAACAAGTAGAATAAATGTTTATGTGTATTAAAATGTCTTATTCACGTATGCACTAGGCCCTAGGTGATGTACAAAGTCAAATGTGCATAATTCAATAAAACAAATTCATCATTAAAATATCAAAAGATAAAACAAAAACAAAATATAATGTGACACATTGAATTTGTCATCAGATATCACTACCTTTGTAACAATGATTTTTTAAAGAGTACAGTTTTCAGCATTGATTTGAAAGTTTTTAAGCAGTCCAACTACCTAATTTCTTCCAACAGTGTGATCCAAAAAGTGGGCTCAGCGACAGAAAAGGCACACTCACAAGTGACAGCCAAGTGAGCCTGTCAAACTGAGGGAACATCCAAAAGTTCATGTTGTTGCAACCTCAAGGCATGAGTAGGACAGTATAGTCTTACCAGGGCACTGGCCCAGGGAAGCTTGTGGGAGCTGATTGGTTTACAAACAATCATGCCCACTTTATATTGCACGTGTCGAGCCACAGGAAGCCAGTGCAGATCCATCAGAACAAGTGTGATATGATCCCTTCATTTTTTTTTCCTGTTATAAGATGGGCAGCAGAATTCCTGAGCAATTGAATAGGTTTCAAGGCTTCAGCAGGTACAGTACTTGGGAAATGGAGGTATTGCTTTGGGCAGAAGGAATGTGTGTGATCATCTACCCAAGACAGTAGAATACCAGAGAGGAAGAATCTTAATTTCAGCAGACCAGATGGGCCAATCGGTCTCTTTCTGCTGTCATTTACTATGCTACTGGATTACATCTAGAAGGACCAGGTTAGCAGGTGTCGATATCAGAAGGTTTATGTTCTCAGTTGTGGGCAATATCTCTTGAGTACCAATAGGCTTAATTAACAGGAATACTTTTGACATGGTGCCTATATAACATACACTAACCCCATAATTTGGCAGCTATCATTCAGCAATGGGTAGATGTTTCTTCCATAGGTAGAACATTCCCATACCAGGCAAGTGTAATCAGGATTAGAGTAACATAAGGCAAGCACAATGACTCTGATTGTAGCTGGGTATGTCCCCTGTTGTGAGTTTCCAAGCTTACGGATGATGATGTTTTGAGTGCTGATCTTGTTTCTTATTTTTTCTATATGGAACTTGAAGTATGTGCTTCAGATCTACTATGAAATATACCAGATTTGTGCAATTGCAATTGATGTAAAATTGTTTTTTTGCATCACAATTCTGCAGATGGTGTCATACTGGGGGATAGTGAGCTGCTGTTAAGTTTGCACTGCCTATCTTGTGCGAGCACAAGGTAGGCCTTAACCGATGCCAGCTGACATACCATGAGAGTAGGTTTTCTGCCAAGCCAACCACCTCCCCCTTGGGTTGAACCCTCAGGTTCTGGCGGCTGGCAGGACTTTTCTGTCGTGATCCAAAGGTGGTGACAGAAGCTAGACAGCTGGCTGAGCTGAGCGAGAATTGAGTCTGGTCCGAGGGTGAGATAAGCAATGCAGGAACAAGCACCAGGGAAGACAAGGCAACAGAGAGTGGAACAGGGAACCACTGGACTCACAAAGAGGGCACCAGGTGCAAAGCAGGAAGCAGGAAGAATATCAGGAACACAGAGGCCATGCAAGACCATGCTGGGTCTGACACTGTAAAAAAAGCAGGGGACCTATTGCGAAGGCACTGGGTTGTAGTTCTGAGCCTCTCTTTATACAAGGCAGGATGTGATGTCTTCAGTATGTGTCACAAGAAGTTCTGCCAGTAGGACCTATAAAAGGACTCACGAGATGCAGGAAGTTCAGCCATCTTCCTTGGAATCAGGATGATGCAAGAGGCTATGCTGGAGGTGCTTCAGACCACAGGTGAGGTTGACCTGTGTCTTATTTAGATTTGGTCAAAGAAAATTAATGATAAAATAGTCAGTCAGTCTACTAGTGTAGCTGTCAAAGTGCGCTTGATCTGGGTGAAGTATCCTGCTTGCATTGCTATTACTAGGCCATTGGCATAAATAAAGCTGTATTTATTCAGATGGGTTAGTCAGTAATTAACATAGATGTTAAAAATGATTGGTGCTAATACACTTTCCTATGGTAAGCTTTTACATTGTAGGCAGTGGCACCAGTGTCTGCTTTTTCCTCCAAGTATGACATAGAAATGATGGATTTCAATATGTTTTTGGATGATACTGCTAGCTGGTAGCCATTCATAATTTTGTAGATCTTCCAAAGCAGCATTCAGTGTTTGACAGGGTCATATGCTGCTTAGAGGTCAACAAAGATGATGCCAGAAAATTGGAACTAAAAACAAGTGTCAGATCTCATTGGCATAACATCTATCTATCATATTAAGGGGGAATGAGGTCTTTGGATATCACACATGCAATGCCTCTTCTTTCATACTCTCTGGAAACAATCTTTAAGGAACCATGTCTTCACTTGCATTAGGTCATGTGAAGCTACTTTATAACCAAAACATTTGTTTAATGTCTCTTATATTTCACATCAGTGCGGCTCTGCTAGTTAGCCAGGCAGTTATGTATATCAAGTTAGCTGGTTAATTTATCTGGCCAACTTGACTCTTCCCCAATCTGCCCATTCCCCGCCCCTGACATGTCTGACTGAAAACGTAGCCAGCTAAGACATTTAGGCATTTAAGTGGCACATGCTGACTGTAGCTGAATATTGTGTAGTGCCACTTAGCCGACTAAGGGCCTCATTTTCCAATATCGCAGTGGTAACGCATGAGGGGGCGTGTCCCATGCAAATAAGGCATTTTTCGTGCAGTGGGGAAACATTGTGTCACGCGATGTTTTCGCCATTCACGATGTTTTCGCGATTTGCGAATCCATTTCCGCAAATGGCGAAAACATCGTGCACCGCGATAAAACAACCAATGAATCTTTGCAGTACACGAAACTGTCCCCAAACAGCCTATTTCCACTCTTAGGTGCTGCAAGCAACATGTTATATGACTCACACGAGAGAGAGAGAGAGATTTGGGCAACGTTCTCTCAACCTAGCTTGTTGTTGCCCAGGTAGAGTGTCCATCAAGCCAGGTTGAGAGAACGTTGCCCAAATCTCTTCTTGGAGTGAGTGTCCTCACTCTGACGGCCAGCAAATCTTCACTAGAGACCACTGTTCTTTCCGTATGTCTCATGTTGAATGTGAAAGTGGCCCCCAACCCCGAACGCTCATACCTAATCCCCACCTCGAGTTACTAGGTGGCCCTCCGATAGGGATACAAATACCTGTCTAGGGCATAGGCACTATAGCAAGTGTCTCTCTCTCTCTCTCTCTCTCTCTCTCTCTCTCTCTCTCTCTCTCTCTCTCTCTCTCTCTCTCTCTCTCCATTGAAAAAAAGGGTAGGGTTTTTTTGCCTTCCCCCGATTTATGATTTTTTGACGATAAATCGGGGGAATTGTTATTGTATCGCGGCTCTGACGATTTAAAATATATCGGACGATATTTTAAATTGTCAAAAAACGATTCACATCCCTAATATTTACATTTCCCTTGCTTATTTTCTGATGAGCGGTGTTGTGTAATGCTTTCTATGGCAGATGAGATCTGAGTGATGAGCTATAAAGAATGATGTGTGTGTGAGACAGTTACGGAGTGAATATAAGTAAAAGTATGCTTAGGTGAGGATAATACAGATGGTATATGCATGTCCTGAAAGGTACTGTAGGCATTAAGGTCAGAGTCAAGTAGAAAAAGTTTCACTTTCCCTTAAAATGTTATTTTTACAGAAATCAGTATTTTTAAACAGCAGAAAGTTGTTGCAGATGTCCTTCTGATAGCATATATTGCAGATGCAATCCTCGGGCTAATGTCCCATCCCAGAACCCCAAAGACCACACCTCAAATAAAGGTTTAAGTTATTAAAGTCACCTCTTGATGTTAATCCAATCTGATGACCAAGATTCCCTGTTGGGGTGAGATGGGGTGGGGGGGGGGGAGATTATCTTCTAGGTTCTGAGCAGTGTTCAATAGTCAATCCTGTATCAAAGTTTCTTGTATACAGCATTAATCACTTTGCTGTAAACAGCAATAATACTTACACTAGAAGTTGAATGTGGTATCCAACTTAACTTGTACTGATTAAAGATGGAAAGTTGATAAAAATGTTCCGCTACAAGTTCTTATTCTCTGTAGTCCATTTACAGCTTTAGTTCTTTAATAAATATGTGACTTTATGTCTCCAATTAATTTAAGTTGCTACTGAAGTCAATTGATTCTGTTAATCCAAATGCTTTTCAATTTATGGGGTAGTTTTGGAGCTTCGTCCCAGAATGTAATGGATAGGATGATACTTAAAATGTAGGTGCTCTAAGTCAAAGTCCCATATTTCATACCTTAGTCCAGTTGTCCAGTCACTCTCCTTACTTCCCTGTGGGTACGTAGAGGGTACCTCCATTCAGGGGCAGTTCTATAATGAGGCAGGGTGAGGCGGCCTCTTCAGGCAGCAGAATCTTGAGGCGGCAAAAAATGCCTCTCTCAGAACACCGCTGTGGCATCTGTCTCACCCTGCCTGCCCCTGCCGTAGCTGCTGGGGGCCGCTGCCAGAGCTCAGGCCAGCGGTGGCCGAAGAATGGAGAGAGGCTGGGGACTGCTGTTGAACCTCAGGCAGGAAAAAGCTGAAGAAAGAGAAGAGGTCCCACATGATAGAGAGGCAGCTTGCATGTATATGTGTGTGTGTGCTTGTATGAGAGGCAGCTTGTGTATGTGCACGTGTGTGAGGCAGCTTGCTTGTGTGTGTGTGTGTGAGAGATTGCGTGTGTGTGTTTGTGAGAGATTGCGAGCCGGGGGTGAGAGAGCATGTGTGAGGGTGCTTGGGGGGGTGTGAGGGAGAGTATGTGTGAGGGTGCTTGGGGGGAAGAGGGCATGTGTGAGGGTACTTTTGTGTGAGTGCTAGAGAGAGGGAGCCTATGGGGGGACGGGGGGCGCCATCTCATCCTTTGCCTCAGGCAGCAGATTGCCTTCAGCCTCCCCTGCCTTCATACTCCAACACCTTGATGATGTATTTGTAGCTAACACCAGATGGATGCCACAGATCTTATTTTCCTCTTCCTCCCCAGGAATGAACCCAGATTCATTCCTCCACAGGACTTCCAAAAGTCCATCCATGCTCTCTGGGTGAGACCCACTCCTCTTGCCTAAGCCACACTGAACCCCTGTGCCCTAGGGTACTCAGGCAGGTTGTAAAAAGAATAAACCTTAGGAAAAGGGAAACCAAAATAGAGAAAGGAAGGGTGGACAAACTTCCTCCTCCAAAAAATAAAAGGTTCCCAAGCAGATATCTTAAGGTTAAACAAAGTCACCCTTTCTACTTTACTAAACCCATGTCTCAGCCTTTGAAACCCAAGGGCCCTTCCCTAAGAAAAATAAACAAAAAGGGAGCAAGCATAATGACACATGCTGCCCCTACAAGAGATAACTCAGACTGCACACCCTAAGATGGTAGCAGGGGTTTATATGCTATGACAGCTCACCATCTCAGGTACTCACATAGAGGAGCTAAAACCCACCGTACTACTACTCTGTTCCCCCTGTGACAAACGGATCATTCCTCTTTAGTAGATATCCACAGGGTTCTCTACACAGACAAATGGCATCACTTCCTTAGGTAGGTTTCCTATTTGCCCCATGACAGAAAAAAAGATGACAAAATAAATTCTCTTTGACTACAATGGGAGCACTGTGGCTTTGGGTTTCTGAGGCATAAGTGAATTCATTTGGGTCTAAAGGCTTCAGGAGACAAAGTAAAGGTTCATTTTTGTGGGAGTGAATAACCTTGAGTGGATAAAATGAAGGGTGCTGATGGGGAGTCTGTGGTGGCTCATCTTCCAGCTTGCTCTGATTATCTTAATTAAACTTTAAAAAGTATCTTTTTGGCTATCCAGAATATTGCCTGAATATTCTTTTTTTCACCAGATATTTACCCTCCAGAATGCATAAAACTAGGGGTGGGGAGGTGAGGGTAGGGATAAATTACTATTTAGTAAAATCCAAATATTTCCTAGCATTCACCCTCTGCAAGTCAAAGGAAATTTGTACAGTATTAATCAAACCTTCTGAGCACACTCTTGCCTATATATACTTTTGGATATGTTTCTGTCCACATTTTTCCTACTACAGTTTTATTTCCACATAGGGGTGCAAGTAGATTTTAATTCTTACTGGCACTGTTCTGATCCCACCTTGACCCTGACTCGGCCCCCTGGGAAGACTGAATGGGACAATTGACTGTTACCTTGGAATAAAGGTTAAAAAATAAAAAATAAAAAAAAAAATCTAATGTCATACTTTTTGATAGATTCTGTTCTAACCGAAGGAAGTGAATATTAGCTCCTGAAAGCTAGTCAAGAAATGTATTAAATTAGTCCAACAAAAAAGTACAACCTGATTTTTATTATTGATTGTAATTTTTTAACCTAAATTTCCATGTATTCAAATGGACTAACATAGTAACCACAGTTCTTTAAATCATTTACTGTGTTACTACAAAAAAAATCATTCAAATTGGATTGCTTAGGATTATTTTTAACAGATCTAGTTACAGCTGGATAATGTATGTTATATATGTGGTTTTATTGTAAACCATTCTGATGGTTCTGTTTAATGGAAGTGCGGTATATCAAATAAATAATAATAATATGCTTAGAAAGAGAATGTTCATAGTTGCCAAGTCACATAATTCCCAGAGGGAGATTTTAGGCCAGTCCTAGTTTTGACAAGCTCCATCCTGATGCATTCTGGTACCTGCTGCACTGCTTTCAAATAGAAGCAGAGACTACAATACCAGAATACATTGAGATGTAAGTTAAAAAACCAGGACTGATCTAAATTCCCTGCAGAAACTGTCAGCTCCACATTTCATTTCACTTCCAGTTCCAGTTCCTCAGCAGGCTGGTGAGCCCTGACCTGTTGATTCTGTTTTCCAGCTTTTGCATAGATTGCTTTTAAACAGGCCTTGAATGACCAAGACAAGCTCAATCTTAAACCAGGTGCTTACCGTTCCTTCCCCTGGTAGTGATTCTGTGTTATAAAAATAAGCAACATTTTACTTTAACACCTTTATATCACCTATTGTGTTCCTTGTTATACAAGTGACTCACCAAATAAAAACTTGCCATTCATTATTATTATCATTATTAGTCATTTGTATATCACATATTTTTATTTATTGTATTTATTTATTTTTATTTAAAAACTTTTCTATACCGTTGTTTAGTGATATACCATCACAACGGTTTACAAATAAGCACATAAATAAGTTCGAAATGGATTTACTTTAACCAGAGGATGCCATATCAGATGCACATAGCACTGTACAGAGACACAATGCACAGTCCTTAATCTTTGGAGCTACAAACTATTCAAGACAGAAAGACAAAACACACAGCAAAAACATATGAGAGCTTTTGGCTATGACTGAGGAGATTTAAAGTAGTAAGAAACTACATCAGGAGGCTTGTAGGTAGACTTAAATAGTAAAATACTTTTAATAAAGTAAAGTGATAAATAATCAACAGCTCCCCTGATTGGTAGATTAGCCAAAAATTAAATCTTTTCCCTAGAAGCAATCTATATAAAAAAAACCAACCCAAGATGGATGCATGGGTGATGGGAGGGAGCGGAGAAAGAAAGGAAGAATATAGACTATATTTGAAATTGAAAGAGCATTTTTAACTACTATGAACAACTTTCTCATATGTCCTATAAGACTGTCTACAGTCCTGTTGGTGTTGACATGGGGACTGTGGGAACATGAGGAGAGGAAGTGAGACTTAATACATAACAAAGAAGAAAACAATTGCTCTGTTCCTTTAGGATACCTTCCCCTGCTGTGTCTGCCATTCACATTTATATATGGTTCTTATACTCTATAGCAAACAGAAGCACATGGCATTATAGTAAATGGAGAATTTATTAGCATTGGAAAATTAAGGAAATTTGCTCTTTTGTAGGTTATAATAGAAAAACATAATACCCACCTTGTCTCTCTCTGTTCCAGTTCAAGCAAATTAAGAATGAGTTTCCAAATTTCCCACCTAAATTCTGGACAGAATATTAGCATAAATTCTCAGTTAATATCACATCATTTTCAAATACTTTAGATGAAATTCTCTGTGGTCTAGATGGTAGCTGAAGCAATTACTGATGCTTGGGAAATCTGTGATTGTTTCCAGCACTCCAGTAGGTGCTTCATGGAGAAGTCTGACAAATTTCATTACATTTAACTAAAAAAAAAACCTTCTCTATTCTGAATAAACTCACAACAAATTTTCTGAAAACATTTTTTCCTAACACTAAAGAATCCCACCTGAACACTAATACTGTTCAGGTGGGATTCAAGAGAAAAATAAGGGGAGATATGCACAAAATAGAAAACAAAGGAAACTCAGAGATGAATATCCTCAATATATAAAGCATTCCAGGACTGGGCTATATAAGAAGTCCTGATAGCTATTACAAAGTATCAATAGGCAGACTAACCCCAGAACTTC
This sequence comes from Rhinatrema bivittatum, assembly GCF_901001135.1. NCBI lineage: Eukaryota > Metazoa > Chordata > Amphibia > Gymnophiona > Rhinatrematidae > Rhinatrema > Rhinatrema bivittatum. The sequence goes on from NC_042618.1 coordinate 307,480,929, forward strand.
TGGAGTCAATAAGGCTATGACGTTGAGAAGGTTCAAAGAAAATAAACTTTTCAGTAGAAAAAGAAATAATACATTTACATGGAAATCAAAGGTGAAATCTAGGTTATTTCTAGATGGAAATAACCTCCTGCTTCATAGCTAAAAAATGTTTCATACGTTCTTGCGTAGCTCTATGGTAGTCAGGAAAAATACGAACTTTATAGCCTATAAACAACAAGTTAATGGAATGAAATAAAAGGCGAAACACCAAATCCCGATTTTGTAAAGATGAAAAAGTCACTAAAGGTGGCGCAGTCAGCTTCATTTATAACTGTAGATTCTAATAAAGCAAAGACAGACAAATCATCATCTACAGCACATTGTAATTCTACTTGAGTTACTTCTTGAGCTACTTTTCTTACTTCAGTGTTACTCCTTACAAAAAGGTAGAAAGCTTTACAAATCTTAGGCATAGATCCATGAGAAATACCCAGTATATCCCTCATATATTTTAAATAACTCAGCAGGAGAAATCATGGCCACCACAGGAAAGTTAAGAACATTCAGGTTTAAGCTTTTTATAGAGTTCTTTAAATTTTCAAACCTGCGATGCATCACATTACATGTTCAGTATCAGAAAAGACTGGACAGAAGACTTTTTCTCTGTAGCTTGTTTCAGTTTATCAGTTTGATCTGTATGGGCTGCCAGTATTTCTTGTTGAGATTAGGTCTGGCCATAGATATTGCTAATAGTGCCAGTTAAGGTAAAAAGAGTTGGCTCAACTGAAGATAATACAGTCCAGATGCTATCAAGAGTAATGGGAGAGGGCTTCAACTTACATGGTCTAAATGCCGTCAGCAAAGGGATTGATCCTCTGATCTTACTTGAGGGTTATGGGAGCACACACAGGGTGCTTAACACAGGGGAATTCTGGTCACCATCCATCCCAAAGGACTCACCATTCTCTCCTAATTGCTGCTTGCTATCAGCTCCAACTCTAATAAGGCCAATCAATCTTTCCCTCGATGTCTCTCAGCCCTCCACGCCTCCACCCCGGTCACTTCCCAAAAGTCTGAGGTGCCTGATGATGATGTCATGACAAGCATCACCAGAGAGGGAGGCATCTTAGTATCGGGGGCTGAATGAGACTTCAATCTCTGTCTCAGGCCACTGGTCTTCTTCCTCAAGGCCAGTAGCAACAAGAGTAGCTCCCGATATCATTTGAGAAAGCTGAAAAATCTCAGGAATTGCAGTCTGCCACATCCCCTGCGTGTTTGAAGAGAGATACACCCACAGCTTTCCCTTCTGCTTAACCATTGCCAAGGAAAAGGTAGAAGAAATCAAAACAATCATGATGAGCTCTTTATAGCATGTCCTCTCTGAGCACCATCTTGGATCCTCCGATAATGATTTAATTTTAAGTTTGGATTTATCTTCCACCTTTTGCGATTGTTTAGCATCCTCAAATAATTCAAATCAAAAACATGCATAAGTTACTCCAATTTTCAAAGCAAACTTACACGGATAAGTTTGCTTTAAAAATTATCCCACCAAATCTGCCATCACATAATTATTCCTTCTAAGTTGTTTGCAGATTGTTCTCAGAAAAATATACCAACATTCTTGCAATGCAAAAATATGTACATAAGTCCAAACTGTTCCATGACTTATCCCTGGGAATGCCTCTTCTCAATCCGGGTAAATTTGCTCATGCACACATGATTAACATACATGCATATGTTTACCTGCATATTGTGTGGGCAATTTTGTAAAATGCCACTTCTTTTTTACCCATGGAAATGCCTTTCAAAATTACCCTCTAAATTTCCAGACTCCATCTTTATTGTTTTTTATCTTCAAATTCCCCTGTATCCATCTCATTGGGGGGAGGGGCAGGGGTGTCTTCTATTCTTGACTCATAATCTGTGCTTCATACCATTGCCATAATGGGGTACATTTTGAATATCCCACCTAACTGCATGGAACATGCACATAGGGGCCGATTTTAAATTTAGCGCGCACGGGGTACATTTGTGTGCACTACCCAGCGTGCATAAATGTACACCCAATTTTATAACAGGCGTGCGCTGCCACGCGCATGTTAGAAAATCCAGGGTCAGCATGCACAAGGGGGTGCACACTTGTGCACCTTGCGCGCGCCAAGCCCTAGGGGAGGCCCGATGGCTTTCCCCGTTCCCTCCAAGGCCACTCCAATTTCGGAGCGGCCTTGAAGGGAACTTTTTTTTGGTCCCCCAACCTTTTCCTCCCTTCCCCTATCTAACCCACCCCCCTGCCTTACCTAAATCACCCCCCCACCTCGTTTCGTAGAGTTACACCGGCCTCTGGCAGGCGTAACTTGTGCGCACCGGCTCGCTGAAGACACACCAGGCCCCGACACAGGCCGCTGTGTTGGGGCACTCGGCCACGCCCCGGCCACGCCCCCAGACCGCCACCACGCCAAGGGACATGCCCCGGACCACCCCCAGGCCGTAGCCATGCCCGCGGCCCTCCCCTGGGCTGCCCATTTTTCAAAGCCCCGGGACATACACGCATCCCGGGGCTTGCACATGCCACCAGGCCTATGGAAAATAGGCTCGGCGCGCGCAGAGATAGGTTTTCGGGGGTTATGCGCGTATCTTACATGCGTAACCCTTTGAAAATCTACCCCATATTGTTCACACATAGCTTGCAGTTAATTTTCAAAGTGAAGTTTCTCTGACTGGATTAGAAATTGGTTGAGTAGGAGGCGACAAAATTTATTGATAAATGGAGTTCACACTGAGGAGAGGGGTGTTACTAATGGTGTGCTTCAGTTGTCGGTCCTTGGACTAGTTCTTATCAACATTTTCATAAGTGATATTATGGAAGGACTATTGGCAAAGGTTTGCTTTTTTGTGGATGATAACAAAAATCTGTAACAGGACAGACAGGAAGGTGTGGAAATAATGAGGAGAGATCTAGAAAAGCTTGAAGAATGATTGAGACTTTGACAGCTAAGATTTAATGCTAAAAAATGAAGGGTCATGTATTTGGGCTGCTGAAATCCAAGAGAGCTGTACCGTAGAGGGGGACTGAAATTCTTCTGTGCATGAAACAAGAGTGGGAATTGGGGGTGAAGTGTCTGATGATCTCAAGAAGACCAAACAGGCAGATTAAGTGACAGCAAAAGCATAGGGTACATAGGAAGATGAATAGTCAGGAGAAAAAAGGAAGTGCAATTAGCCCCCGTATAAGTCTCTGGTGAGACCTGATTTGAAATACTGTACAATTCTGGAGACTGTACTTTCAAAAGGATGTAAACCAGTTGCAGTCGGTCCAGACGGGGGGGGGGGGGGGGGGGGGCAGACTTAAAAATATAAGCATGTATACCCTACAGCAGGAGGTGCTTAAATTGGACCCTAGCCCCCCCCCCCCAACCAGTCGGGTTTTCAGGATATCTCTAATGAATATGCATGAGAAATATCTGCAGATATAGGAAGTAGTGCATGCAAATAAATTTCATGCATATTTATTAGATATCCTGAAAATGTGACTGTTTGAGAGGCCCCAAGTACCAGTTCCTCAAGCCCTAGAAGAAAGGTGAGATGTGGAATGCATGATAGAGACATTTAAATATCTCAAAGATAAAGGAGGCGGGCCTCTTTCAATGGAAAGGAGACTCTGGGACAAGGACTCATGAGATGAAGGTGAAAAAGGGTGAACTCAGGAGTAATCTAAGGAAATATCTTTAGTGTGAGGACAGTGGATGCATGGAACAGTCTCCCTTTGGAAATGGGGAGACAAGGACAAAATAATAGAGGATCTCTAATACAGTAGTAGTATTTGTACAGCTGAGCAGTTGTGTGGATGAGTAGACTAGATAGATGTTATGGTCTTTTTTGTTGTCATGTTTCTAAATTAACTACTGCAAAGTAGATGCATGCAAAATATGTGTATTTTGCATCTGCCTTTACCGATCCTAACTGAATCACAGCAACAACTATAGAGAGACTTTTCAGAACAATGTAAATAATTACTCCTCTTACTGTTAAGTTACTCTAGCTTTTTCTTCTTCCCCCAGTTCGAGCACCCTTGTTTTATTGTAACTTCATTGCTTCTCTTCACTTGTTCAGTGTTCAAGGTTATTACACCCCCTGTTACTTGTAAACCAGCATGATGTGATTGTATCATGAATGCCGGTATAGAAAAGCTCTAAATAAATAAATAAAATACAATAAATCTGCTAATTTTGCAGGCAGACAATTGGGGGCAAAAAAGTGTGGGTACATTTAGAGTAATTTTCAGCAGCTCATGGAGGACTAAAGTCTGGGGATAGAATCCCCAGACTTCAGTCTGAATTTTTAAAAAAGACTTCTTCACTTAAGTCTGCTTTGAAAATTCCCAGGTGCTATTGGTGAGTGTGGGGAGATGCATACAGCAAGTTACAGCTGCTGCTGAGTAGATGTTACTATCTGCTAGGGATGTGAATCGTTTTCCATATCGTCTTAACGATAGAAATCGTGTGGCAGGGCAAGAAAATCGTCTTAGGCACGATTTTTTAGTTAAAAAATCGTTAAAAATCGTTTTTTCCGATTAGTGCGCACTAACGGGAGTTAGTGCGCACTAACTGGGAGTTAGTGCGCACTAACTGAAAATGATACAATTTGACACTTTTCAGATCAGTTAAGGTCAGTTTAGGAATGAATATGTATTCCTATTGGCTGCCCTCTTATTTATTCATGTTACCAAGTTTCCTACTGACAGTATATGGGGGATGGGAAATGGAAACAGTTGGTAGCTTGACAAAACAAGTAATGTGATCAGTCAATGTGACTAGAACTTGTGCCCTAACCCTGATACCAGGGGTATTGTGATCTTCCTGCACACAGTGCCCTATCCCTATTAATACCAGGAGTGTTGTGATCTTCCTGCACACAGTGCCCTATCCCTAATACCAGGGGTGTTGTGATCTTCCTGCACACAGTGCCCTATTCCTGATACTGGGGGTGTTGTGATCTTCCTGCACACAGTGCCCTATTCCTGATACCGGGGGTGTTGTGATCTTCTTGCACACATCCCGATATCAGGGATAGGGCACTGCATGCAGGAAGATCACAACACTCCTGGTATTAATAGGGATAGGGCACTGCATGCAGGAAGATCACAACACTCCTGGTATTAATAGGGATAGGGCACTGCATGCAGGAAGATCACAACACCCCTGGTATCAGGGACAGGGCACTGTGTGCAGGAAGATCACAATACCCCGGAGGAGTGAGGGTCAGGCAGCTCCCCCCTGTCTGTGAAGCCAGCCTCTCACTAGTAATGCAGGGAGGGAGCTGTCTCAGACTTCACCATCCTCCCCCCCCCCCTTACCCACACACCATTCACTAGCTGGGACATGGGGGAAGTCAGGAGTGAGGGTCAGGCAGCTCCCCCCTGTCTGTGAAGCCAGCCTCTCACTAGTAATGCAGGGAGGGAGCTGTCTCAGACTTCACCATCCACCCCCCCCCCCCTCACCCACACACCATTCACTAGCTGGGACATGGGGGAAGTCAGGAGTGAGGGACAGGCAGCTCCCCCCTGTCTGTGAAGCCAGCCTCTCACTAGTAATGCAGGGAGGGAGCTGTCTCAGACTTCACCATCCTCCCCCCCCCCTCACCCACACACCATTCACTAGCTGGGACATGGGGGAAGTCAGGAGTGAGGGTCAGGCAGCTCCCCCCTGTCTGTGAAGCCAGCCTCTCACTAGTAATGCAGGGAGGTAGCTGTCTCAGACTTCACCATCCTCCCCCCCCCCCTCACCCACACACCATTCACTAGCTGGGACATGGGGGAAGTCAGGAGTGAGGGTCAGGCAGCTCCCCCCTGTCTGCGAAGCCAGCCTCTCACTAGTAATGCAGGGAGGGAGCTGTCTCAGACTTCACCATCCTCCCCCCCCCCTCACCCACACACCATTCACTAGCTGGGACATGGGGGAAGTCAGGAGTGAGGGTCAGGCAGCTCCCCCCTGTCTGTGAAGCCAGCCTCTCACTAGTAATGCAGGGAGGGAGCTGTCTCAGACTTCACCATCCACCCCCCCCCCCTCACCCACACACCATTCACTAGCTGGGACATGGGGGAAGTCAGGAGTGAGGGTCAGGCAGCTCCCCCCTGTCTGTGAAGCCAGCCTCTCACTAGTAATGCAGGGAGGGAGCTGTCTCAGACTTCACCATCCTCCCCCCCCCCCCTCACCCACACACCATTCACTAGCTGGGACATGGGGGAAGTCAGGAGTGAGGGTCAGGCAGCTCCCCCCTGTCTGCGATGCCAGCCTCTCACTAGTAATGCAGGGAGGGAGCTGTCTCAGACTTCACCATCCTCCCCCCCCCCTCACCCAAACACCATTCACTAGCTGGGACATGGGGGAAGTCAGGAGTGAGGGTCAGGCAGCTCCCCCCTGTCTGTGAAGCCAGCCTCTCACTAGTAATGCAGGGAGGGAGCTGTCTCAGACTTCACCATCCTCCCCCCCCCCCCCTCACCCACACACCATTCACTAGCTGGGACATGGGGGAAGTCAGGAGTGAGGGTCAGGCAGCTCCCCCCTGTCTGTGAAGCCAGCCTCTCACTAGTAATGCAGGGAGGGAGCTGTCTCAGACTTCACCATCCTCCCCCCCCCCTCACCCACACACCATTCACTAGCTGGGACATGGGGGAAGTCAGGAGTGAGGGTCAGGCAGCTCCCCCCTGTCTGTGAAGCCAGCCTCTCACTAGTAATGCAGGGAGGGAGCTGTCTCAGACTTCACCATCCTCCCCCCCCCTCACCCACACACCATTCACTAGCTGGGACATGGGGGAAGTCAGGAGTGAGGGTCAGGCAGCTCCCCCCTGTCTGTGAAGCCAGCCTCTCACTAGTAATGCAGGGAGGGAGCTGTCTCAGACTTCACCATCCTCCCCCCCCCCCTCACCCACACACCATTCACTAGCTGGGACATGGGGGAAGTCAGGAGTGAGGGTCAGGCAGCTCCCCCCTGTCTGTGAAGCCAGCCTCTCACTAGTAATGCAGGGAGGGAGCTGTCTCAGACTTCACCATCCTCCCCCCTCCCCCTCACCCACACACCATTCACTAGCTGGGACATGGGGGAAGTCAGGAGTGAGGGTCAGGCAGCTCCCCCCTGTCTGTGAAGCCAGCCTCTCACTAGTAATGCAGGGAGGGAGCTGTCTCAGACTTCACCATCCTCCCCCCCCCCCTCACCCACACACCATTCACTAGCTGGGACATGGGGGAAGTCAGGAGTGAGGGTCAGGCAGCTCCCCCCTGTCTGTGAAGCCAGCCTCTCACTAGTAATGCAGGGAGGGAGCTGTCTCAGACTTCACCATCCTCCCCCCCCCCCTCACCCACACACCATTCACTAGCTGGGACATGGGGGAAGTCAGGAGTGAGGGTCAGGCAGCTCCCCCCTGTCTGTGAAGCCAGCCTCTCACTAGTAATGCAGGGAGGGAGCTGTCTCAGACTGGTATCAGGGTTAGGGCACTGTGTGCAGGAAGATCACAACACTCCTGGTATTAATAGGGATAGGGCACTGTAAGAGATGACTGTAGTAGATTGAATAAAGATCTGATGTTTCTGCTCTCCTCACACCAAACAAAAACAACACACAAGCAGAGAAGCCCTTCTTACAAAGCTGAGCTAGTGAGTTAAGTAGGAGGAAAAGTAAACATACTGGTGCCAGTGTGGCTACTTAAAAAATACACTTACCAACAATCAATTACATATATTTGAACTGTGTACAGTTCCAGCCAGGACCACCTTTCTAAAATGCACAGTGATTGGCAAATTCAACATGCACTAGAATTTCAGGTGCCTGCTAACAAAAATAATAAACAAACAAGTTCTAGTCACGTGAGTGCTGATCATTACATTACTTTTTTTGTCAAGCTTCCAACTGTTTCCATTTCACATCCCCCCAACCATATTGGTAACATCAATAGATAAGAGCACAGCCAGCCAATAGGAATACATACATACATATTCATTCCTAAGTGACCTTTACTGACCTGGGAAGTGTGAACACTTTGTTTCATTTTCTGTTGGTGTTCGTTAGTTTCCAGTTCCATTTCCCATCCCCCCAACCATCACCTCAGTGGTAACCTTGGTAATATCAATAGATAAGAGGGCAGCCAGCCAATAGGAACACATATTCATTCCTAACTGACCTTCAGTGACCTGGAAAGTGTTTATTTGTATCATTTTCAGTTAGTGCGCACTAAATCGAGTTAGTGCGCACTAACGGGGAGTTAGTGCGCACTAACACGATTTAACGATTTTTAACGATAAATCGTTAGAATTTCTATTGTATCGTGTTCTATAACGATTTAAGACGATATAAACATTATCGGACGATAATTTTAATCGTTGAAAAACGATTCACATCCCTACTATCTGCATACACCTTTAGGTGTCTACTTTCGAAAATTGCAAGTATGCACATAAATGTTTTCCCTGCTGTGACTCAGGCCCCTGGAACAACTCACACTAGTCTGGAGAAAAATCTGTGCAAAATCATGTTCCCTGTGTATTTTTTCCCAGACTATGCCTATGAATTCCTTTGAACATTACCTCCTTGAAAATGAAATTACATGTTTGGCTTTCTTTCATCCCCTAGAAATGTCTTTTTTTTTTAACCCAGCTAGAAGTAGGATTGCTGCAAACCCCTGCACCTTCTTTTAGCTGGGCAGAGGAAGAAAACTTTCAGCCACACTGATTTGCCCAGGTAAATGACTTTGCACTCAATGAGGGAAATTTTCAAAATGTCTACAGTGGGACAAAGACTGCACCTGCATTTTACCTGTGGGCTTTGCACCAATTTTCTAAGCAAAAGTACGCACATAATTTTGCTATGAACCTTGCCATGGATTCAAAGCACTTGTGAGCATTTGTACCAGTATTTTTCTGCAGCTGGTTTGTTTCTGAAAAATGTGTGAACAGTTGAAAATGCTTCTACGTGCAAACGTTCCTCCGCCACCCTCGAGAGCACCTCTTCCCAATGTGGCTAAAAGCATGCATGGAACAATGCGGGGGCTATTAGCTGTATTGGGAGAGGACAATTTTCAGACAGCCTAAGCCTAATAACACAGGTCAAACACCTTTTACCTGCATACATCAGTTTTAGAATCATTCCTTACAGCATGTTTCATTGGGGATGGATTTCAGAGCTCCCACTTCCCCAATGCATTTTTCTTCACTCTTTGTATTCTGTGCGTTTCAGCTTCTCTGCCTCTCTCTTCTCATCTTGTTCCTGACCTTGATTCTCTGTTTTTTCTTCAGTCTTTCTGTTTCTTTTTTTTATCTCTGTCTCCCAGTCTCTCTTTCTGCCTAATCTTGAATCTATCTGTATTTTCCTTCTGTCGGAAGGCTTGAGCTTGGATTAATCTGACTCATTTGAGTTACAGAAGGCATGGAAATACCTAGTATGGTTTTGTCCAAGACTCTTCAAAATAAGGTCCCTGTAGTATTTACAACCACGCTATTTATGCATTCATATCAGATAGTTTTAGCCATATAAGAGCCATGCAAGAATGTCTCAAATACCTTACTAGTAGTAGTTGTATGACTAAATATTGTTCATGAAAGTTGCATAAAACTATTAAAATAAAATATTATATTATTTTAATTAGCCAGACATTACTCACGTAAGAACAAGATGTTATCTAGTTATCAGAGCAGTGAATTACACGCCAAGAAAGTGCCTTGTGGGTTCAAAGCCTGCTCTGCACTTGACTTTGCATGAATTTGGGTAAGTCAGGAGAAAATTAACTCCATTTTCTGCACTGATTGGCCTTCGTAGTATGTATGGTAGTTCGTTGTTTGGTAATGAGCAAAAATAACATTTTTCTTTGTTTCTTTTCTCTTTTTGAAGCTGTTAAATAGACCAGAAGACAAAACTACTACCCAGAGTTTCCACCCCAGAGGTGGCTATGCACATAATTTTTCAAATATTAAACTGAAAAGTGAAATGATCCTGATTGATGGAAAGGCAGCATATATTTCTAAATTATAATTATTGTTCTTATTATCATACTTGATATCATCATAGCTAAAGACCTGAGTCCCTTCTGACCCAAACAGAAGTGCATTGTTAAATCAAATCTCTGAGAGAGGTAAAGACAGGCAGGAGAGATGCAGTACGGTTAAAGCAGAATATGTCTGCATGCTGCTTTTATTGTCACTTGGGAGCTAATTTACTTTCTGCAGCTCTAGCATCACAGAATGCCTCACACTGTCAAGTTATGAGTGATCTCTTATGTCTGAATAGCATAAATGGTATGCAAAATGGTCCTAAGGGCCACATTTTTTGACCATGAAGCATTCTATAGCTGAACAAAAGTGTGCAGGTGTGCATGTTTAAGAAAGACATTACATTGCAAAAAAAAAAGCAAGTTGCACTCACAGGGGATGGATACAGGTAGCAGGGGACAAGAATGGACACAAAAACACAAACAGGCAAAACTTTGATTCCTTTAAAAACAATATGGATTTTTGATTTTTAATCTAAAAAAAACAAAAAACCGTAAATGCCATTGAAGAGAAGAAAATGGCATACAAACTAGGTTACAAAGTTACATTTAATAAGGTTGTAATTTACTGTACAAGACACACAGCTGAGATGGCCGAGTTCATGTGTTCAGTTTTGCTTTGTCAGTAGCTTTGAGATAATTTACAAAGTACTAATGAAGAGAACGGCATCCAGTCTCTACAGCAAGAGCTTGATGTAGTGAGCTCTGTTTAGCTGAGATTCCTGAAATAATGAACAGATCTGGGTGTCTTGCTTCCATCTGCCATATTTTTGATGAGGAAAAGCCTGGTTACTGGGAACATCCCACTCTCATGAATAAGCTAGAAGGCGTATTGCTAAGGAAACCTTTCCTACCCACATTTCAGTCCCATAACAAACACAAAGGAACATAAATTCATTAATCAGGATGATGCACTCAACTAATTAATATTTCTCTCTTTTCTTTTACCCTTATCTGACTTAAAATAGTGAAATTGCTTTATTACAGACAATATAGGACAGGGTACTTTGAATTTCATATAAACTGTCTTTATTAGGGAGATAAAATGTATGCAGACTATATTAACAATAATAGCCAGCAATATTTAAAAAAAAAAAAAAAAAGGAAATGTTCTTAAATCAGCTTTTATTATTGACTTGGTGAGACTTATTAAGTTCTACTTATCAGTTCTATAGCACTACTAGAGGCACACAGCACTGCATAGATAATACATAAGGGAAAGACATAAGGGAAAAACAAAACAAAAAAAAAGGAATCAGAAAATGTATGCAATAACATAAACATGGTTAAAATCAAGAAGGTTACAATTGGGAAGACAGGCTTCAAGTATTAAGAGCAACCTTGAAAAGTTTGTTTTTTAGGTAGGACTTGGATTTGGCCAATTTAGAAAGGCCATTCTGGGTATATGTACACTATGGAGGAAAGCATATAATCAGGTGGTATAAATGGAGGAGAAGAGCACAGATACAGTTTGCCCAATGAACAGAGCTCACGAGGAGAGGTATAGGGGGAGATAAGAGAGGAGAGGTAATGAGGAACTGAACAACAAACACATTTGTAATTGATATAAATGTATTTATTTATAACATTTCTAATACACTAGGCCTAAAAATATTTGTTCTCAGTGGCTAACAACTAAAACAAATATATCATATTACACACAAAGACATCAGATGTAGAACCAAAATAAATAGTTCAATATACAGCAACATGGTACAAAAACACAGGTCAAAATACACATCAAACAGTTTGAATACAAAATCAAGTAGACCAATAAAAATATATTAACATAAACATAAATTAGCACATAAAAAAACAACTTGAGCCTAACCAAAATCCTGCTGAATGAAAAAAATCATCACTTGATAACTGAATTGTTCTAGTAGTGGATGAGGAGCTGATATTGAAGGGGTGTGCGGGGTCATATGTTTGTAAACTCATTGGAATAAAATAAGGAACAGCTGAGTTTTGAACAGAGTATAGTAGAGATAGATGATTCAGTGGAGAGGAAATTGCAGTAGTTTAAATGGAAGGTGATGAAAGAACAGATAGGGGTTTGTATGTATTAAAGGATGGTGTGGTAACTCGAGTGGTAACAGCTTGGACATAGCCAGAGGAAAAAGGAGGCAGACTCTGGCTGTTCCTTAGGAGCACTTTATTTACAGTGAAAAAAAAAGGGAATTCAAAACAAAAAATGCAGCTCAGCTTAGCTCAGGAAATACACAGTCCTGAAAAGTCAATTCAAAACAAACAATGTGGCTCACCTTAACTTCAGGTAATACACAGTCCTTAAACATTAAAGATCTTAGCATACAATAGATCTCTGCCTGCTCTCTGGAACCTCTCTAATTCTTCTGGGCCCTGTCAATTTATGTTAGGCTGAAGGGATCCTCCCTGGACCCAGAATCCCTTGTGGGACTGATCCTTAAGGAAGACCTGGCTACTGGCTAGATCTCTGTGAAAGGTAGTTTGAGGGAGTTTCCAGTATACTGCCTCACAAATGAACTTTGTTGATAAAAAGTAAGAAATACCACATTTTAGCTGTTGTGGATGTGTGCAGAGAAGGCAGAACAAACAATGATAATCCCAAGATTTTAGGTTGAGGGGACTGCAGCAAAGAAATTGTTATCCACAAAGATAGGACAATGGGAAAGAAGGACAGTGTGATTCTGCAGAAAAATACAAAATTCTGACATGGTAAGGTTAAGTTTAAGGTAAAAGTGGGACTTCCAATCAGTGATGCTGGGCTAGCAAATTGAGATTTGGGACTAGATTATGGATGAAAATTTTAGTGCAGAAAGATAGATCTTGGAGTTATTTGCATAAATATGAGCTGAAAACCAAAAAAATCACTTACCCCTCTGACCCTCCTTGTGACTTTATCTCCTGTTTCCTCAGGTACCAACTTAAATGGTAACTTTTGAAAAGCCACTCGGGCGACCATGTACGTGCATATGCCAGCTCTCATCAAAGGACATGGCCACTTTATAGCTTATGCGTGTATATGTGCCCATGTTATAAAATAGCCTGGATGCACATACATTTGTGCACAATTTTAAATGGACATACGCATGTGCGCGCAAATCCCGCATCTACTGCATAAGCAGAGAAATTTTACAAGGGATGAGCACCAACACCATAGGTAGTTTTCCCAGTTCATTCCAAATTCTCCCAGTTTAGAGAAAGGATTTGCAAACCCCCCTAATTCTATAGCCACCCTTCCCTTCTGTTAGCCATGAGCCTTAAAATCCCACAGCGTGACCTACATTTTTTTATTTTAATACTTACACAACCTCCATAGCAGAAGTAAATTTATGCAGCAGGGGACCCTGGTGCACCTGTATGTATAAATGCAAACCTTTGTGTATATGTAAAAATTTATTTTTATGTTTCCTTTGTTAACTAAGCTGTTTCATTGTATTCGACTAAGGAATTTTTTCCTGCTTTTTCTGTTTCACTGTAAACCGGCATGATTTGCATTTAAAAGTTAAAAATAAATAAATAAATAAATATTAAATTCAATTAAATTCACCATCTATTAATGAGTTTTTTCATATAGAATACCACGAGTCCACCCTCATTTCTGAAGTGATTGCAGGCATCTCCTTATTCCCCAGGTCTCCAATATATTTTATCTTCTTGATGCTAATTCTCCCTAACCTTATTCCCTGTTGCAAATCACAACTACCATCAAATCCACCCTTTCCTATCCCTACATTCTCTATGTCACTTGGCATTCTGTCATCTGCACTGTCTAGAAAAGAAGGGAGAGAAAGGAGAAATAAAGAAGAGAAGAGAGCAATAATGCAAAACAAGTATAGAGAAGAGAAGAGTAAAGAAAAGAAAAGAGAAGAGAAGAGTTTGCTTGAGCGTGGAGTCTTTCCGGAAGCACCTCCCATTCCATCAGTGCAGTGAAGCTATATAATTATCAAGTGGTTTCCACACCCGACACCACGTTACTAGTTGGTGAGATTTAATAGCCATTGTTTTCTCATATTTGCTGTACAGGCAGATAGAGTTCCACCACAGGTGTTCAGAAAACATGTCACTATGTTTCTAGTTGGCCATAATATTATGAATGGCCACAGTTAATAAAAAATCTAACAATTTGCGTGAGGTGGTAGGAACAGTTATAGATGCATCAGCACCTTTAAGTATTATCAGCAAATAAGTAATTGGTTGGGAAAGTCCTAATACTGCAGAGATAGTCTTCCATACCTGTACCCAAAAGGTGGACACAAACGGACAAAAAAAGAGCATAAGAGATAAGGTGCCTTTGGCACTATTACAGGACAACACGCATGGGAGGTGAGTAAGCCAGCGAGATACAGCTTCCATGGGATCCAGACCGCCCTATGCATTACAAAAAAGGATGTCTGAGTTAAGCTGGAAGACAGTGATATGTGGATTGACATTTGCCATACATAGGAACAGTTAACTGAGCATGAGACATCAGGAAATTCCAGAGACCATACTGAACACAATCCTGAAATGGAGCGAGAAGGAATGTTTGCTTTAATTAGTTTATAGAAACTAGAGGCTAAATGACCTTGATTACCATAACGAGAGTACGCTGCTAGTATATAGGGTAAGTCCTTGTTAATTATATCAGACAAAGCAAGGGCCTGGAGGGCATTGCGCAGTTAGATCCAAGCATAAAACTGAGATGTTGGTAGAGCAAATCATTCTTGCAATTGTGCAAAAGGGAGTGGTGTATTGTCCTGGAGAATAGAGGAGAGAAACCAAATCCCCTTACTTTGCTAGAGAGGCCAGTTTAATGGGTGACCATCAATTTTAATCAGAGGGTTGCAGCAGAGAGAGGCAAAATGGGACGTTCACCAGGGGTGAAGGTCCGGTGGATGAACCAGGTCAAATTCCAAAAGGGCTCTATGTAGGGACCGTACTATAGGGTTAATTGTGTGCCGGGATAGCAAAGATACTCCCTGAAAGAATTCCATGGGGTAAGGATTGAGCAAGTGTCTTTCTAGAGGTAGCCATCTTGAGGAGTCATAGGAAGGGGAGGAAGGGGCATAATAATGGTAACCCTGCTGTAGCATAAATGATTGCCGATATGAGTAGAAGTCTGGAAAGTTCACTCCACCATATTGGATAGCATACTTCATTTTTGACAAGGCTATGCGAGGAGCTTTATTGCGCCATAGAAAACGGGATAGAATTTGGTCAATATGTCTATAAAAGTCCTTGGAAAAATAGTTGGGAATCATTGACAGAGTGTATGTAATCCGAGGAGCTAGAACCATCTTAATAGTATCCAATCTCCCCTACCAAGACAGATGACCATTGCAGAGAAGCTTCCCGGAGTTGCTGCAGGACCAGAGCTTCACAATAACCAATGGTTGTTTCAATATCACCTTGGAACCAGATACCTAAATATTTAAGCCCATTGTTACTTTTTGTAGCGGGAAGTGGGAGAGGTCGGTTAAGGAGCCTAATACGTTTAAGGGTAACATATCAGTTTTGTGCCAGTTGACCTTATAGCCAGATACAGAGAAATACGTAGACATGAGATGAAACAGAGCAGTGAGAGAGGAATCAGGGTTTTGTAAAAATAGAAGAACATCATCAGCGTAGGTTGAAAGCTTAAAAGTGTCAGAGCCTATAGTTATACCTTCAATGGATGTAGTTTGCCTGATAGCTAGGAGTAGTGGTTCCAATGCCAGATTAAACAAAAGAGGGGAAAGAGGACACCCCTGCCTGGTACCTCTGTGTAGGGAAAACCGTTGAGATGCTTGATTATTAATATATAAGAAAGCTGATGGGGAAGAGTATAGAAATTACACCCAGGAGAGAAAGCTAGGGCCAAAGCTAAACCATTGGAGGTTGGAAAGTAAAAAAGGCCACTCTACCCATCGAAAGCTTTCTCCGTGTCTAGCGAGACAGCTATCGCTGGGAGCGACATGGTAGATGCATATTCCTACACATGCAGAAATAGACAAGTATTGTTGGCAATCAAGCGGTTCTTAATAAAACTTGATTGATCAGGATGGATAAGTGAACACATCACCTAGGAGAGTCTAGTAGCTAAAACGTTTGCAAAGATGTTGTAGTCTGTGTTTAAAAGGGAGATAGGCCTATAGTTGGAAACGCTAGTACTGTCCCTCCCTAGCTTTGGAAGCACTACTATACAGGCATCAGTGAAACTCGAAAGTTTGTCCGGATGAGATAGCATGGAAGAGAAATATACATGAAGATGAGGGTGAGATCCATCTTAAATGCTTGGTAAAAGTCCGTGGTTAACCCATCAAAGCCAGGCGCTTTCCCTCCAGATAAAGATGAAATAGCCGAGGCAATCTCCACCGATGTAATGGGTGCGTCCAGTGCTGCTATTTGCGAAGTTGTAAGTGAAGGGTGAGAAAGTTTAGAAAGGAACTGATGAATCCAATCCAACCTCCGATTGGTAAAGGGTTTCATAGAAGTCGCAAAAAGCTTGGAGAATGTCTATGTTGGAGGTTAAAGGTTTATTGTCCGAGGAGTACCGATGAGATATGCTTTTTGTCTGCTCGTTTTTTAAGATATGATGCTAGCAAGCATCCACACTTATTGTTCTCAGCATAGTAGAGAGCCTTGGTGTGAAAGAACCTTAACTGGACTTGTGTGCTCAATTGCTGATTGTATTGATATCTTGCCTTGAGGAGCGATGTTAAGGACGTGGACGTCAGAGAGCAATGTGCACCTATTCGAGAGCTGAAACTTTGTTCTGCAGGTTGTGTAGGGCAGTTTGCTGAGACTTCCTGAGCCAGATGGCGTGCCCAATGATTTCACCTCTGATAGTAGCTTTAAAAGTGGCCCAGAATGTTGCTGAAGAGACATCCGGTATAGAGTTCAGTTTAAAATATTCTGCAATTTTGGGTTTAAGATCAGCAATGAATGAAGCATCTGCCAAGAAAGAAGAGTTAAAGTGCCATAGGTGGTCAATCCTTATGGGAGAGCATAGTTCAAGTTTAAGAGTCACAGCTTCATGATCAGATATAAGGATGGGACATATAGATGCAGATTGTAGTGTAGGAATCAGCTGATGTGAGAAGAGGAAGTAATCAATCTTTGAATAAGAGGAATGTGCAAAGAAGTAAAAAGTGTAGTCTTTATCTGTTGGGTGAAGTAAGCGCCATGGATCTGACAAGCGAAGTGATTCAAGCAGGTGTTGTAACGTCTTGCAAGATTTCGAGATAGTAGGTCTCGATGTGGTCTTCTTATCCAGGAATGGTACAAAGGTTGATTAAAATCCCTGCCAATGATACAAGGAGATGAATTCAAGGTCAACAATTGAGTGAAAACAGAGTGAAAGAAGCCTGGGTCATCTGCATTTGGGGCATAAATGTTAAGGGTATAAGAGTGTTGAGCTATAGTGATCTGAGCCAGGAGCCAATGGCCTTCCACATCTGCAGCCTGGTGAAGGACTAGGTATCCAACCTCTTATGCAGTAAGATGGTGACTCCTCTTTTCTTCTGCGTTGCAGAACTGTAAATAACCTGGCCCACCCATTGTTGCTTTAACTTGAGTGACTCAGAAGCTGAAAGGTGGGTTTCCTGGATGAAGGCGATATCTGTATGGAGAGATTGCAAGTAGGTCAATATTTTTTTCTGCTTGGTGGGGTGTGAAAAGCCATTGACATTCAATGAAGAAATGGTGATGGTGCTGCTAGCTGACGCCATAATGATGGATATGAGGTTAAGGATGGTCGGTGTGCCAAAACATCAAATTGATAGTAGAAATAATTTGGTAGCAGCTTATAGAGAAAATTGCAAGTAGGCCAGAGAAGCTGATAGAAAGGAAAAAAATCCGGAAAAAAGGTTCACGTAGAAGGAGAATGAGCAGAGACATAAAAGAAGCAAGAGCCATTGTAAGCCTTAAGTATCAAAAGAGCCTCCTGTCTGGCCAAAGGACACCAGAGTCTCGGAGCTCATGCCAGATCTGTTCTGGGTAAAAAGTAAGCAACCCATTTAAAGCCGGAGCGTAGAAACAGTGTTTTAGCTGATTTTCGCTCTCTTAAACCCCTATTCAGGGTTAGTTGTTTTAGGAGAAGAAAATGTTTTTCCCATGTTGTAATCCACGTAAAAATTGGTCCCAGCCTAGAGAACCCCCAAATAAAAGCACAAAAGAGCCTATGACAAGCATAGAAATTCAAGTAACTGAACTTATTGCTTCAAAGAAAATTGAAAACTTGGAAAATGCCCAAAGATATTTAAATATAAAGGTATTGAATTTTCCTCATAAAAATGATCCCTCTAAAAGATCAATTTAAAAAATATATTATGGAGATTCTACAAATACCACAAGAGGCTGTTCCATCAATTTCTAACATTTATTATGTCTCTAAGAATAAAGAAGATCATATACCTCCGGTTAATTTACCTCAGAATAATATAGATCTTACAGCATTCCTGGAAACTTCAACAGAAGAACAGATTGATTATTGTGGAACATTTTGGTTTCCTTTGTATTTTCAACAGATAGAGACCATATCTTGAAATGTTTTCTTCGAAACAGGCAAAAGTTGTACATGGGTCAAAAGATATGGGTCTATCCCGACCATACAAAATAGGCACAAATACGTAGGAAGAAAATGCTTGATTTATGTCAAGAGGCAAGACAGTTAGGAGCTAAAATCTCAATCAAATTCCCATGCAAATGTGTTTTGAATATCAATATCAATAATATTCGATATATATTTTTTGAGGTTTCTAAGTTACATTATTTTTTGGATAATTATAGATCTGAGGCTAATGATACCCAGTAAAATCCAGGGTAATAAGTAATATTACAAATAATCTCCTTGATATGCCTTTTTTTTCTTTTCCTTAATGGTTTGTTCTCATTAGATCTTGGTTCTCCCGTATATGCCTGTTTTAACGATATTACAGTTATGATTATGAGAGTTTAAAACATTTGTTTTTATGCTTATTACCTAATTTATGTAGTCTTTTGGAAAAAGTGAGATGAAATAAGTTTGTGAAACTGTAATGATACTTTCCTTTGTAAGTTGTTAAATAATCATAAATAAAGAATTTAAAAAAAAAAAGAAATTCAAGTAACCGTTTCACTCGCCGTTTCCTGGGATTGCACGAATTCCTCAAGCAACGCGGGCTGATGGAAAATCTTCGTTTGGTTTTGATAAGTAATTTTCATTTTTGCCGGGTATAGGAAGCCATACTGAGCCCCTAGTGCACGCAGTTTCGGGCGGAATGCTAGAAAAGATTTACGCTTAACCGCCATGGCTTTAGCAAAGTCCGGCACAAAAAGTATTGAGTTGCCTTGGAATTGCACATGTGCTTTGTTCCTTGCCATGGTGAGAATGGCGAGGGCTTGGGGTTAGCGCAGTACCTTGAAGATTATCGGCCGGGGGTATTTGGAGTTGCAGAGGGGCATAGTCGGGATTTGGTGAGCTCTCTCAATCTCAAAAGAGTGGTCAAATTTTACCTGCAAGCATGTTGGGATCGTGTTAACCAAAAAAGCAATCACGTCGGAGCCCTCGGCACCTTCCAGAATCCCGAGAATCCGCAGGTTATTGCAGCGGTTGCGGTTGGAGAGGGCTTCAACCTCTTGTTGTATCTGTTCCATCTCCCAGTTAATGTGCAGTAGTGACTCAGTGGATAATAGGAGTGAGGAAGTTTGTGATTCTACATCTTCAAGCTGATTTTGAAAACTTGCCATTTGTTGAGTCATTGATTGTAGGTCCCCTCGAATCGCCGCTGTAGCATCAATATTTAGTTGTATCATCTCCTTTAATTGTTTCAGTTTGAGAAGGACTAGGTCTGTTGACACCATCGTTTTCGGTGCAGGAGATTTGTCCAGCGTGGGTGGATCTTTCTTCACCTGTTTTGAGCCTGAAGCCACCGCAAAAGTGGCCTCTATTTTCCCTGATTTAGGTGTAGCCATCTGCAGGAGAGCTCAAATAATACTTTTAGCGAACATTTGCATAGATCGAAATGGGTGCTTAGGTGCGAAAAGAGAAGTCTGGCAGAGCCTCGAAATTAGGCAGCCATCTTGGACGCTGCTCAAGAACGCCCCCCAATCCATCTTCCCTTTCAATTATCCTTGGTGACTTTAGCCTCCATGCTGATGACTCCTCTAACTCTTATGCCTCAGAACTCTTTTCTTTAACCTTTTCATTTGATCTCCAACTCTGCTCTACTCACCAATATGGCCATTACCTTGACCTAGTCTTTTTTTCCTGTCTCTGTCTCTGCTGTCTCTCAGACTACTCCACCTCAGTTCTTCCAGGCTCAGACCATCATCTGATAACTTTCACACTAAACCACCCTCCGCTACAGACTCATTTAATCACCACCTATACCTTTAGGTATCTCCAGCTATTGACCCTTATATTTTCTCCACTGCTGTTTCATCTCTCCTATCCTCCACAGCATTTTCTGAATGAGTTGATGAAGCAGTTTCTTCGTACAACACCATACTTTCTTCAGTCTTAGACACTCTTGCCCCTCCTCTTACCCATTCTGTAAGGTGCACTAAACCCCAGCCTTAGCTCATCCCTAGAGTTCACTACCTATATTCCTATGCCTGCTATACAGAACATCTCTGGCTAAGGATCCCATGCCCATGCAGACTTCCTAGGTTTCAAATTCATGCTGACAATCTTCCAGTCTGCCTTTGCATTTGCCAAACAAGACTATTATGTGCATCTGACAAACTCTCTTACATCCAGTCCTCACCATCTCTTTGCCATACTCAATTCCCTCCTCAAACTTCCCTCACCTCCCTCCTTCCCTTCACTCTCTGCCCAGACTATGGCTGACTACTTCCATGACAACATTCACAAAATTAGCCTTGAGTTCTCATCCAGGTCACCTTTACCTGTTGTGGTCCGGAAGTGGGTCCTTGGGCCGACCGGCGAAGAGAGACGATCGGTAGGCAGACACTCACAGCCGGAGCCGTATCTTCACCTGGAAGTCCGTGACCCCCCCCCCCCCACCCCCCGAGGAGCTGTTGAGGCCCGGACCGCTAGGACTTAGGTGGCTTCGCCCTGGAAGCCCGTGGTCCCCCCAGGAGGAGCCTATAGGGACCCGGGCAGCTGGGACTTAGGAGAGCGGCTGGAAGCAAGCAAAGACCAGGACCAGACCAGGATCAGGGCAGGCGGCAGAAGACAGAGACGATGAGACGGACCAGGATGAGGGCAGGCAGCAGAAGTCAGAGGCGATGAGATGGACCAGGATCAGGAGTACCAGAACAGGCAAGCAGGATCAGGAACAGTGGAACAGGCGGGCAGGATCAGGAACACTGGAACAGGCAGGCAGGATCAGGAGCACAGGAACAGGCAGGCAGGATCAGGAGCGCTGGAACAGGCAGGCAGGATCAGGAACACTGGAACAGGCAGGCAGGAACTGCAACTCACTACTCCAGGAGCGACCGCGATGCAAGGCCCTGAGAGGAGTCAGACGCCGAGTTAAATCCCCCTTGGCGTCTGACGTCAATCCGGGGGTGGAGCTGGCTCTTCGCGCCAGAGGCCCTTTAAAAGGGTTCCCTCTGCGCGCGTGCACGAGCCCTAGGTGTGGGGCCGCCATCTTCTGACGGCGTCTCCCTCGTGGGAGCACCCGCAAGCTAGGCCGCAGCAGGAGCAGCAAAATCGTGGGCCAGGGCGCCCCCCGGGACCGGAGTGAGGTAAGAGGCCGGTCGCGAGGAGCACAACCGGTGCCGCAACATTTACTTGTCTTTCCTCTACTTCTTTCCTCTATCCTTCTCCTAGCTTTTGCCACTCTCTCCTCCTTTCCTGAAGTCACAGTGGAAGAAACTACTTGTCTTCTCTCTTCCTCCAAACTCACTACTTGTTTTTCTGACTCTGTCCCCATCCATTCCTCAGCTCTCTCTCCACTACAGTCATCACTTCCATCTGTCACATCCTCAATCTATCACTCTCCACTACTACTGTTCCTGCTGCCTTCAAATATGCCATAATGATACTACTCCTTAAAATACCCTCACTGGATCCTATCTGTCCTGCCAACTATTGTCCCATCTCCCTTCTCCCTTTTGACTCCAAACTACTTGAATGTATTGTTCATCGCCTTTGTCATGACTTTCTTACATCTCAAGCCATTCTGGATCCACTCCAGTCTGGTTTTAGTCCTCTACATTCAACTGAAACAGCCTTTGCCAAAGTTTCCAGTAACCTGTTAATAGCTAAAGCCAAAGGTCTTTACTCTAGCTTTTTCCTCCTTGACATATCTGCTGCTTTTGACACTGTTGATCACCACCTATTTCTTGATACTCTGTCCTCCTCTGGATTTAGGGACTCTGTCCTTTCTTGGTTCTCTTCTTACCTCTCTCATTGTACTTTTAACATTTCTTCTGGTGGTTCCGTCTTTATTGCCATTCCACTATCAACTGATCTGCTTCAGGTTTCTGTTCTGGGTCCTTTTCTCTTCTCCCTATAGACTAATGCCCTTGGTACTCTGATTTCCTCTCATGGGGCTCAGTAGCATTTTTATGTTGATTTTCAGCTCTACCTTTCTACATCAGAAATTTAACCATAAATCCAGTCCCAGATCTTGGCCTGCTTATTTGACATTGCTGCCTGGAATTCCCACCATCTTAAACTCAACATGGCCCAGCAGAGCTCCTTATTTTTCCCCCAAAGCCCACCACCCCTCTTCCTTCTTTCTGCGGATAAAACGATCATCCTCCTGGTCTCTAAGCCCATAACCTAGGAGTCATTTTTTATTTCTCTCTCTCTTTTTCTATGCATATCCAAAACTCAGCTAAAACATGCAGTTTCATTCTCTATTTATATTCAACTTTTCAACATTTCAAAGTGGAATACATTCAGGTACTATAGGTATTTCCCTATCTGCAGAGGGCTTACAGTCTAAATGCCTGATTCACTAAGGGAAAATAACTTAATGAATCAAGCAACAGACAGTAAAATAAACTTGCTCAAGATCACAAGGAGTAGCAGTAGGATTTGAACTGTGGTTTCCCATACTCAAAGTCTGCTGCTCCTACCTTTAGGCTACTCCTTCACTCCTATAAGCATTGCCAAAATCCTGTCCTTCTTTTCTGAACATAACTACCAGAACCCTAATCCATACTCTTATCTCTTCCCACTTAGACTTTTTCAACTTGCTCCTCCCAACAAGCCATCTCTCTCCACTACAATTTATCCTAAATTCATTTATTTATTCCTAAATTGCGTGACTTGCCTTTATTATTTATTTATTTATTTATTTATTTTATATACCGACATTCGATCGAGATATCACACCGGTTTCCAGATAACTACAGGAATAGGGTGATAACAGCCCTATTTTACATTATAACATGGTATTAAATAGATATAAGAATATTTTACATTATAACATGGTAATAAATATAACAAGAATATTTTACATTATAACATGGTAATAAATATAACAAGTTGTAACAGAACTAACAGGAGTACATGGAACATTAGACTATAGTATATAACATATGTACATAAATGGCTTGTTGATGAGGATAAATTATGGTAAGGAGAGCAGGGAGGGGAGAGGGGGGGAGGGGAGAGAAAGGGATGTGTGGGAGGAAGGTAGTGATAGGGAGGGAAAGGGTGGTGTGAGATGCTTGTGTAGGGAGGGAAAGGTGTGGGGTGAGATGCTTGTGGAGGGGGCATGGAGTGGTTGGTGCATTTGGGCGGGTTATGTGTCGGGTGGGAAAGCTTTTAAAAATAGCCATGTTTTGAGGTGTTTTTTGAAGACTTGCAGTGAAGGTTCGTTTCTGAGACAGGTGGGGAAGGTGTTCCATAAGGTGGGGCCCGCTATTGTTATGGCTCGTTTGCGGGTGACGTTGAGGTGTGCAGCTTTGAGATTGGGGACGGCTAGGAGTCCAGTGTTGGTGGATCTGAGAGTTCTTTGAGTGGGGTAAGGTTGTATTCCGTTGTTTAGCCAGTCCATTTTGTTGTTGTTTATTTTTTTGTGCATGAGGGTGAGGGTTTTATACTGGATTCTTTGTGTAATGGGTAGCCAGTGGAGTTCTTTGAGCGTGGGTGTGATGTGAGGGGATTTTTTGTTGTTAGAGATGATTCTGGCGGCAGCGTTCTGTAGAACTTGGAGGGGTTTGATGTGTATTTCTGGTAGTCCGAGGAGGAGGGAGTTGCAGTAGTCGAGTCTTGACAAGATAATTGATTGGAGGACTGTTCGGAAATCGTGCTCTTGGAGAAGGGGTTTGAGTTTTTTTAGTGTCTGCAGTTTGAAGAATCCATCTTTGATTGTATTGGAGATGTGTCGTTTAAAGTTGAGTTGGCTGTCAAGATGCTACACTCACATAACCTCTCTTCTGAAGTCACTGCATTGGCTCCCTATCAGCTCCCACATACAGTTCAAGCTCCTCTTTCTCACCTATAAATGCTTTCACTCTGCAGCACCTCACTAACAGGCCAATACAGAACGGTATGCTCAGTCGAGCGTACTGTTTAGCTCCGTTTGGCCATGCGATTTAGACGCACTATTACACCTTATACTGTAAGAGATAGTAATAGCGCGTGGAAAATGCGTGGCCAACCACCCCAAAACTAATAGCGATCATCACATGCAAATGAATGTGATGCACCAAAAATTTAAAAATTAAAAAAAAAAAAAAAAAATCTGCCCACCAGTCGGCGAGTTTGAAAATGGTTGCTCAATTTTGCCATGGCTGTCAGCATGTTTGAGAACTGACACCAGTAAAATTAAGCGTTGGTTGTCAGATCTGCTGACAGCCATCACTTCCGCTAATAAGGAGGCACTAGGGACACGCTATTGTCCCTAGTGCCTCCTTATTAGTGCGACACCTAATTTAAATAGAGAATCGCATGCACAGGAGAAGTGCCTGGGCATGTGTCGGGAGAGCGGGCTCAACTCGGAGCGCCAGCTCTCCCGCATGTTTTACTGAATCGGCCTGTAAGTCTCCTCTGTTATCTCCTGTTATACCTCCTTGTGCACGCCACTCATCTGACAAGTCACCTCTATCTGTGCCCTTTTCCTCTACTACCAGTTTCCGATTCCATGCTTTCCACCTGGCTGTGCCGTGTGCTTGAAATGGTCTTCCTGATCTCATGAATCATGCTTCCTTTCTCGCAGTGTTTAAATCCCATCTAAAGACCCACCTTTATGAGGCTGCTTTTAAATCTTAGGCCTAATTGTCTGTTTTTAGCCTCATTAACTAACTTTCTTTTTCTTTTCTTTATTTTGTTAACCATTGTCATACCTTATGAAATGCCCCAAGTCTCTTGTCCTGTATGTTTGTCTAATTAGAATGAAAGCTCTATTGAGCAGGGAATGTCTTTTTTCTGTGTTTGTACAGTGTACTTATGTTGTGTAGTGCTACAGAAATGATAATAAGTGGTATTACTATTCTTTAGGTTAGGGAAAGGTGGATGTTGGTATCAACCAAGGGGTCCAGTTGTAGCATTCTCTGAGAGTGCTAAGGGGATCATGAGTCAGGTTGTGCAGGGAGAGCTTCCATCACCTGTTGGGGAGAAGGCAGAGATGAAGATTGTTAAAGAGGCTAAGGTGGAATACTGCGTGGCAAGGCTTTAATGAAGCTGAGTGGGCTTCCTTATTAAATGCTCCAAGACCCATTAGAAACAGAAGGAGGAAAAAGAGGAATGGTTAATTATTGAGCAGTGGTTTTGTGAGTTGTATACACATCTAGAAGCCATCCGCCAATGATGCAGCCAATGAGGAAGCAGTTGTGAATGCCTTACTATGACAAATGTAGGCAACAAGGCAAAAGCCCGGAAACCTGAGAATAAAATCTGTTATGACATCTCTGGCATTGTAAACAACCTGCATGTTGATGGAGTGGAAGCTCTTGAAGTCTTGGAAACTGGCATCACTGTCAGTAGGTGGCTTGACTGCTATGTATGTGCAATCTATTGCCCCCAAGGCTAATAAAAAATGAGCTATGTTGTAAAACTGTCATGTAAGAGGTCACAAAAAGATGAAAATGGTTGACAATATCTGGAAAAGCTAAGAGAAGCTGGGGAAAGTAGTTAGGGATGCAAAATTCTAATGGAAGAAAAATATAAAATATGGTAAAACAGGGAACCAAGACATTTTTTAGATATGTTAGGGATAGAAGGAAGTAAAAAAGTGGTAATGTGAGATTCAGAGGTAAAGGGGAGGCAAATGAAGAAGATGAGGTAAAATCAAAATTGCTTAACAAATGTTTCTGTTCAGTATTCACTGTAGAAAGGCCAGGAGAAGGACCACACAAAATAAGACTGGAAGACAGGAAAACCTCAATCAATTTTTAGAAAAATGTGTTATGAGGCGCTAACTAAAAGGAATGTGCATTCATTGGAAACAAAAAAGGAAATAATATTTTCTGTTTTGTTTCATTATGTTTTCAAAGTGAAATAATTGAAAATATGATGAAATGTAGTTGGTTTTCATGTTTCACTTTGACAGAAAAATATGTCACCTGTTGGGCCTAGGCCTGAGGCCAGGGCCTCACCTATGCATACACCCAGGCCTGATGCAGAGGATGTGGCTTATGTTAGGGTGTGACTCCAGGGTCTCGGCCTAGGCCTGAGCCAGATGTCAAGGTCTGGGCTGAGACCCAAGCAAAGGCCCAGGCCTGGAAAATGTTTGCTAAGGTCAAAAAAATTCCAAGCCCCGACTTACAGCGTCCAACATGGTTCTGATGCCACAGCCTGGCCCCAAAACCTAGACCCAGGCCCAATACTGGGGCCTGGCCTGGAGGTCCTGTCCTGATGCCAGGGTCTCCACATAGATGAAGGCTCAGGTCTCACACTAGAGCCCTGCCAAAATGCCCAGTACCGAAGTCGGGGGCCTTAGCCCAGGCCCCGGCCCATGCCCAGGCCTGATGCCGGGGCCTGTCCCGGAAGCCCATTCCTGAGGCTGGGGCCTAGGCCAGGTCGGAGGCCAGAAAGTAGGCTGCGGAGGTCCTCTTCTGTCTTCTTGTCATCTTAAAATGGCGTTGCCTGCTGGATATGCACCAGAGTTACTTAACTTCAATGCCTTTCTCAAGGCTTTTTGAAAAATGTTTATTTTATTTTTGCAAACTTTAGAAAATGAAATAAACATTAAAAAAAAAAACTAAATTGTTGGAATGCTCCCTCTTTCGATATCGAAATTAAAAAACAAAACACATTTTTTTTTTCCAGCACATCCCTACTAACTAAACTTAAAGGGGTCCATATTCAATAGGATGATTAGTGGACGAGTTATCTGGCTACAGGTAGCCAAATCACTTGTCCCATATATTCAGTAGGAAAAACGTCCCACTGAATGTATTTGCTTAAAGTTATCTGACTAACCATAGCTGGATAATGTTACACATAACCGGATATTCTTTCTGAATATTGCCTCCATTGTAGTTGCCTAGCAATGGCAGAAGCATCCCCAGAAGCACAGTGCCACGATCAAGGTACGAGGCTACCTCAATCGTGGCCATCACGGGAGGGGTGTAAGAAGGGAAAGGGTTGGGGTGGGCATTGGGGAGCGATTCAGAGGGCCATGAAATTTAAAATTTGCACATTTAAGAGGAAGCTGGAGCAGCAGGTGGGGGAGGGGGTTCTCCCAATGCTATTACATTTTTGTTTTAATTAAATGGGCCATTTTTGGGGGGTGGAAAGGTTGGCCCTAGAGTGCCTTTGCAACTTGGGTGGGAGGGAGGGCAGGACAGGCCACATTGGGATTTTTTTTTCTTCATTGTAACTTAACCAGATATATTCTTTTTTTTTTAATATATTCAGTTAAGTCTCAAGTTATACAGCCCCATGAGGCCAGATAACTTAGCCAGATACACTCAATATTTGACTAAGTTAGCCAGATAACAGGACCCCTTCCTGGAATGCCCTCAAAATACCCCTTTCAGATCCAGCTAAATTATAGCTGGATAATAACATATCTGGCTATGATTTAGCTGGATAAGAGGCTGAATATGCAATTTTGAGCCATCTAGATGGATAATGTGAGTTATCTGCCTAAATGGCTTTTAAAAAGCTATTACTCAATATGTAATAGGGCTTATCAAGTGTGTTCAATATAGATATACAAAAACCAAACTAATATTTCTTAATAAATACACCATGTGTCATAAGATCAATAATTTTTAATTTTTATGCATAAATAATTTTTATTAATTTTTTATTATTTATTGTTTAGGAGGAAAAGACTTCAAATTATTGATCTTATGACACATGGTGTATTTATTAAGAAATATTAGTTTGGTTTTTGTATATATATATAAATATAATTATCCCCAAATGGAGAATGGAAAAAAGCACTTCAATCTATATTATTATGAACACCATACATCAAAAATTTATATTTGGTTATATACAAAATGTTTATTGTTTCAATTATAAATTTTGTAAAAACATTCTCACATTCAATATTAATCACAATTTTTTAATATGATACAATAATTACTTTATGTAAAACAATAATTTAACATCCATTGAATGATGTGTCAAAACTAGATACATCACTGTTCACAGCTCTCACCTCTATGCTGCTAGTAGGCTCAAGCTGACCCTCAATAATTTCATATCTCCTTCTAATTCATGCAATATTAATCACTGTTGATGAACATCATAAACTATATAAAGCTTTTCATTGATCATCATATCCCCATGATAATTTTATTTTCAACATTTAATTTTCATTTGGAAATACAATGTAACATTGCATCCCCCACTTTATAATTCATTAATTATCATGTGAATATTCAAGATGTAACAAGTGGTTCAATTACCAATTGTGGTATTCCTAGTTATGTTAAATCCTTTCCCAACAAGGACCTTGTTTCATCTTCACGGCTTCTTCAGGGGAACTTTTCAAAAGGAACAATCAACAGCGAATAAATCACCCCAAGTGACTGATTCTTAAAAATCTGAACTCACTCCCACCTTATCATCAAGGGACGAGTCAGAAAAATCACCGGGTTCACTATTGCCTCATGGCTTAATCAATCAGCTTCAACTGTAAACACAATTCATATTTCCCAAACCCGTGTGTTTGCTGGCAAAACTAATCTCTTCGGCTGTATTGGGCTATTTGTAAGATGCTCCTGGTATCGCAAACACTCTGCAATAGAGCTATTAAGAGAAAAAAAAAGTAAATAAATGAAAGGGCTGGCATGTAATGGCTTACATGGCTAAAATATAACCATTCAGCTTAGAGGGATATTTAAGATATGGGGTTTGTCCAGCTAAATCTGATGTATGTGTGTAAAAGCTGAGGGGGAGAGGGGGTTAATGCATCTATATAAAGTGGGTAAAATCTAGTTGAGTATCCCTGTAAAATTTGAAGTGCAAATACAGGGTTATATCAGCACACATTTATCTTGCTAAATTCAGACTTATCCAGCTAAGCAGTAGGGATGGGAATCGTTTTTAGACGATTTAAAATATCGTCCGATATATTTTAAATCGTCAAAAATCGTTAGAGCCGCGATACAATAACAATTCCCCTGATTTATCGTCAAAAAATCGTAAATCGGGGGGAGGGGGAGGGGAAGGGGGAGAGCGGGAAAACCGGCACACTAAAACAACCCTAAAACCCACCCCGACCCTTTAAAATAAATCCCCCACCCTCCCGAACCCCCCAAAATGCCTTAAATTACCTGGGGTCCAGAGGAAGGGTCCCGGTGTGATCTTTTACTCTCGGACCTCCGTGCGTTGTAGAAATTGTGCCGGCGCTACCTTTGACCTGTCATATGACAGGGCAAAGGTAGCGCCGGCACCATTTTGTTTTTTTGTCCCCCGACGGCAGGAGCGTAGGAGATCGCTCCCGGACCCCCGCTGGACCCCCAGGGACTTTTGGCCAGCTTGGGGGGCCTCCTGACCCCCACAAGACTTGCCAAAAGTCCAGCGGGGGTCCGGAACAACCTCCTGCAGTCAAATCATGTTGCCATACGGCCGGCGCCATTTTGCGCAAAATGGCACCGGCCGTATGGCAAATCGCGCCGGCGTATGGCGCCGGCGTATGGCGCCGGTGTATGGCCGGCGCCATTTTCTGTACGGAAAATGGCGCCGGCAGGAGATCGACTGCAGGAGGTCATTCAGCGGCGGTCCGGAACCCCCACTGAACGACCTCCTGCAGTCGATCTCCTGCCGGCGCCATTTTCCGTACGGAAAACGATTCGCGGCAGGAGATTGTTTTCCGGACCCCCACTGGGCCCCCAGGGACTTTTGGCCAGCTTGGGGGGGCCTCCTGACCCCCACAAGACTTGCCAAAAGTCCAGCGGGGGTCCGGAACGACCTCCTGCAGTCGAATCGTGTTGGTCTATGGCCGCCGCCATTTTGCGGCCGCCATTTTGCAAAATGGCGCCGGCTGAAGACAACACAATTCAATTGCAGAAGCCCGTTCCGGACCGCCGCTGGACCCCCAGGTAATTTAAGGCATTTGGGGGGGGGGGGTTCGGGAGGGTGGGGGATTTAATTTAAAGGGTCGGGGGTGGGTTTTAGGGGGTTTTAGTGTGCCGGTTTTCCTGCCATTGGTTTAGGGCAAGTAAGTACTTCCCTCCCAAACTTGATGAAGTATTAAGGCATTTGGGGTGGGGGATTTAATTTAATGGGTCGGGGATGGGTTTTAGGGGGTTTTAGTGTGCCGGTTCACGATTTTAACGATTTTCACGATATTTTAAACACCCAAATGGCAACAATACGATTCCCTCCCCCTCCCAGCCGAAATCGATCGTTAAGACGATCGAGGACACGATTCACATCTCTACTGTCGCCTGCCTCTGATAATAGCCTGCTATTGGACCACGTCCTTAGTCTTCGGCAGATCCAGCACCCAAAGGCTCAACTCTAGTGGAATGTGGGCTGGTAAAGGTGAAGCTACAGACCAGTCTCTGCTTTGGCTGGGTCTGCCTTCTGGCGGTGAGGACCTGTAGGTAGAGCCAATCTAACCCCAGCCCAAGGGTCCACAGTTAC
This sequence comes from Rhinatrema bivittatum, assembly GCF_901001135.1. NCBI lineage: Eukaryota > Metazoa > Chordata > Amphibia > Gymnophiona > Rhinatrematidae > Rhinatrema > Rhinatrema bivittatum. The sequence continues at coordinate 307,511,843 of NC_042618.1, forward strand.
AAGATTTTATATATGTTGACAATGTACAGTTTTTTATTTCATGTAATGCTGATGATAGATTTCCTGTAGCAGTATTTCAGAACTCCATGCAAATACTTAGTAGATACTTGAAAAGAAATATGTTATCTTTAAATATTGCCAAAACCACATTACTATGGGTGGGTGGGAAATTTCCCCCTGAGGGCTTAAATAATCTGGAATTTGCAAATATGATTTTATGCAGTTTTTGAAACTGAGAATTAAGGGTTTATCTTTGATTCTGAATTGTCTTTTAAGTCACAATTGAAGAATGTTGCCAAATTAGTGTTCTGTAAGTTAAAGCTGTCGATACTGTTAAAGACATTTTTATTACCCGACTCTTTTAGAACTCTACTACAAGCACCTTTTTCTGGTTAACTAGATTATTGCTATAGCCTGTATGTGGGATTGCCAAATAGCTATTTAAGGGTATTGCAAGTGATACAAAATGCAGCTGCTAGGATATTATTGGAAATTAACTTTTCTGATCATATCAGCCCAACACTGTGTGCTCTGCAATGGCTGCCTTTGAAGTGGCGGACACCGTGTAAAATGATAATCGTGATGCATGTGTTACTTCATTTAGATAACGCTTGTGCATTAGCAGAAATATATTGTTTTATACACCTAATCATGTATTAAGATCTGCTGGTACTTACTTGGTGACGCTTCCAGATTCACATCAATATAGATTGCAAAGTACATGCACACATGCGTTTATATTTGCTGGTCCTATTTTATGGAATGTACTGCCAATAAACACGTGTGAGAAAAGGAATATGAAAATTTTTAGAAAACACGTCAAGGCATTGTATTTTAATGAGCATTTAGCTTTTGTTGTAATTCTGCTTTATTTGTGTTGTAATTTTGTATGATCTGCTATACTTTTGCTTTAATTTTGCATTATTTATTACTTTATATGAGAGTAACTTTCATATCAGCACCCGGGCACACATTGGCATGTGTGCATCAGCCTATACCCCCCCCCCCCCCAAGCGGCCATATTATAACTTGTATGCATGCATATATACATGCATGCTATAAAATAGCCTGACTGCGCGCATTTGTGTGCCCAATTTTAAGTGGGCTCACTCCTATGTGCGTAAAACCCATTTCTACTGCATAAGTCAGGGGATTTTTAAAGGGGCACATGTCCATGCTGTTGCCAGTTTGTCCACCAGTTCTCCCAGTTAACAGTTAAGGTCCTCCAATCCCCACTGGTTTGATAGCCTACACTCCCCCCAGTTACCCCAGACCCTATAAACCCCTCAGAAAAGGCTCAATCCTTTTATTTTAAAACTTACCTGTCATTACATGTCATCAATAGCAGAAATAAAGATATGTGGCAGGGACATCGGCACGCGATGGGGCGCATAAATGTTTATGCACAGATCTCTTGGCCAGGCCCTGAAATGCCCAATGTCCTGCCCCTTTTTTGAAAATTTTCAGATATGCACGCAACAGGCTCTATGCACGTATCTGGGCACTTTTTAAAACATGGTTGGCGCCCGTGATCTCGATTTGTACGTGCATCCCCTGATCGATGCATGCGCCAGGCTTTTAAAATGTACCTTTATATTTATTACTATGAATGTATATCCATGTAATCTGTACTAAACAGTTCAGAAGTTGAGCAATATAAGAACTCGTAAATAAATATTTCCAAATAGTATATACTAACATCAAATATCACACACTATTCAAAGTCATGTGCGCTATTTTCCTAAACATAGAAAATCTGAAAAAATTGCCCCTTCCCCAAATAAAATGAAATTCAGCCAGAACCACCTCACCGATGGAATGAACCAAACCAATCAAAACATGTGTGGCCTGCACAGTGTACACCATTCCCCTTTATGTTGCTAACACAGCAGAATTTGCAGGCCTAACACAGCAGAAGAGGAAATCTTTTGGTGGAAGCATCCTACCCATTACAATGAAACTTGCATTTGTTCAATCATCTAGTGCAGTAAAAAAAAAAACTCCATGAGCTGAATACAAGAAAATATCTGCCATGTGTGAAGCAAAAGCATCCTTTGATAGCTGGTAATATTTTGGGGTCTATTGGACAATTGTAAATTTACAATAGTGTGAATGACAGGAAAGTATCCTGCTGCTATATCCTCAGATGGGCAGAGATAACATGCTTTGCCAAATAACAAAGGTTTAGGTAATTCAGAACAAATATATTCTTTAACTCCTGCACACTTAGAAGTCCTTTACTGTCAGCTGGAGGGAAAGAATGACATTGCTGGTACCATCAGCAGTATGAATCCAAATATCATGCTACCCTGAATAAACAGTTAAAAAGTTTTAAGTCCTGCAGAGTACTTTTTTTTTTTTTTTAAATCAAAAAAAGAAATTTGGACAGGCTATGCCCCCTAAAATATACTATCCAAGTTACTGATCTTCAAAATCAAGCAATCTGATTGGGTGATAGTCACCCAGTGGTTTGTAAATTGCAAAGTATAAGATCAAAAAACCTCATCCTTCTTCAGAACGTAATGATTTTGGGGGTTGAATCATCAGGGCAATTGGGAAAATATTTTAAACAATATTCTGTGCTTGAAAAACATCATCCTTAGGAGCCCAAATAGAAGCAAATAGGCTGTTAATGAACATGTAATGAATAATTTGGGGCTGACCCAATTTTGAGCTGTGGTATGCATTAATCTCAATAAAACATGCTTAAGTCTCTTCATCCATTTTTGGACATACAAAGTCACTTTGATGTCAACAACATCTGAAATTGGGCAGATGAAGTGGACGCAGCATGCATGAAAAACGACATCAGCAAGAAGTAAGGAAAAGAAGCCAAAAATATGTGTCTATATTTATTTAAACTCATTATTTAACAAAAAAAAAAAACAGACATACATTACTTTACAAGAAACGAGCACCACAGCAGTAAAAATGACAAATAGTAATATACAGGAAAAAGATCTCAATTCCATACTCTCAGCACAGGAATTAAGGATGGAGCGATATCCTACAACATAAAGCTATTTTGTGCACATAATAGGTAATAAAACCCAGCAGCATGAACAATATGAAGTATATCTATCCACATAGCTCTCAATATTTCTCCCAAATTATATCATAGATGGCAACATTCTTTCATAAAGTGAAGGTCAATATTCATTTAAAGCTGTCTCATGTGCCTGCCTCCACCAATGTGGCAGCAATGGGTCAGACTTCAAGTAAGTCACAGTGGTAAAGCAGATTGCATGGATAAGATGATTACATCATTTACACTTCTAGATATTGAAGAGTGGCATCCTCCCACAATCACAAGAGACACAACTTTGCACTAAGTTTTATCAAAGGTTAAAATATCTCCTATTTTAAGCTCAATCTTGTCCCAGAAAGCCTTAGTAAAGGCACATGACCACCATACATGAATATAGAAGCCCTCCTTTCCACATCCTCACCTGCAGAGTCCAGAGGATGATGGCAAAATTTGGTAAAATATAGGGGATACCTGTAAATCCTGTGCACAAGCTTATATATAAGATCCACTCTTCCACTGCACATGGAAACTTTGTGCATGACCTTCCAGACTAGTTTCCAGTCATCAGCAACAAAAATTAAACTTACATCATCATTTCATTGTAACATAAGGGAAGTCAAAAGGCTCCTAATCCTCAGGCATCATAGTAATAACCATATAGAGGAGTGAGATGACCCTGAAACACTCCTCAGCTAAAAGCAACATCTGTTCCACCCACTCAGACTTTCTCCAAATCCCAGAGACCCTCTCTTGTTTGAGAAGTTTAGCATGAATCATTTCAAAAGTCTCTCAGGATGCCTTTTGGAGGCCATACTCTTGCTGAAGTGATTCAAAGGGAAGCCATCTCGTCTCAAACCCAAAGCTGTCCCAGGAACCAAATCCAGCATCCCACCAGCCTCCAACTTCCAGTTGAAATGTGGCAATGGCTATACAGGGATTATCCTTATCAGTGTAAGTGGTGTGGAAAGTCCATCAGGAATACCTATATGTTTAGTTAGCATTTTCCAGGTCCTAACTGTGTAAGCTATTATGGGGCATGAACTAAGAGGCAGATGGAAGAAATAGCAATAGAGGAAAAGCATATCCTTCAGCTGCTCCTGCTTCCAAAGAGAGCCACGGCTGTGTATAAACTCTGTTCAGCCAGGCTTTCAAACAGGCCAATCTAGAGGCCCAGTGATATCCTAGATAATATGCTAGCCTATATTTAAATCACCATATGACTTCATTTATACTCTCAAAGGTATTCAGACAGGATTCTCAGTATATAATAGGGTAAGGGTAGCAGCCAGACATACATAAATGTCTTATCATTAAAAAATATCACTCCTGTAACTATGTTCAAAGCAAAATCTTCTGCTGGCCTGTAAGATAAGACTATATCAAAACATTACAAAGTCACTCATGATAGACTTCTTAAGAAATTAAAATATCATGGGGTGGGAGGCAGTGTCCTATTGTGGATTGCCAACTGGTTAACAGATAGATAACAGAGAGTAGGGCTAAATGGTAAATTAGCTTCATTTTTTGAAAGGGTTAATAAAAGTGGATAAAGGTGAATTGATAGATGTAGTATATTTAGATTTTCAGAAGGCATTTGACAAAGTCCCTCATGAGAGGCTTCTAAAAAAACTAAAAAGTCATGGGATAGGAGGTGATGTCCTTTCGAGGATTGCAAACTGGTTAAAAGACAGGAAACAGAGAGTAGGATTAAATGGTCAATTTTCTCAGTGGAAAAGGGTAAACAGTGGAGTGCCTCAGGGATCTGTACTTGGACCAGTGCTTTTCAATATATTTATAAGTGATCTGGAAAGGAAACGATGAGTCAGGTTATCAAATTCGCAGATGATACAAAATTATTCAGAGTAGTTAAGAACATAAGATATGCCATACTGGGTCAGACCAAGGGTCTATCAAGCCTAGTATCCTGTGTCCAACAGGTGGCGAATCAAGTCATAAGTACCTGGCAAGTATCCAAACATTAAGGGGCAGATTTTATAAAACTACGCGCGCGCGTACTTTTGTTCGTGCACCAGGCGCAAACAAAAGTACGCCGGATTTCAATAGATACGCACGTAGCCATTAAAATCCGGGGTTGGTGCCTGCAAGGCTGCCCAAAATAGGCAGCCTGCGTGTGCTGAGCCGTGCAGCCTACCTCCGTTCCCTCTGAGGCCACTCCGAAATTGGAGCGGCCTTGGAGGGAACTTTCCTTCGACACCACCCCCCCCCCCCCGCACCTTCCCCTCCCTTCTACTACCTAACCCACCCCCCAGCCCTATCTAACCCCCCCCCTATCCTTGTTGCACAAGTTACGCCTGCCTGAGGCAGGCGTAACTTGCGCGCACCAGGCCGGCCGCTGGCGCGCCATGGTCCAGTCCGGGGGCTGGTCCGGAAGCCGTGGCCATGCCCCCAGAACGCCCAGATGACGCGCCGGCTACGACATGCCTCCGATATGCCCCCGATGACGCGCAGGCCACAACATGCCCCCGAAACGCCACCCAGGGAAAGCCCTGGGACTTACGCTCATCCCGGGGCTTTGCGCATGCCGGCAGCCTAAGCAAGCACACGCAGGGGGTTTTGGGGTAGGTTTTCGGGGGTTACGCGCATAACCCTTTGAAAATCTACCCCTAAATGAATAGAGGCTACTAATCCTTATTGATTAATAGCAGTTTATGGACTTCTACTCTAGGAACTTATCCAAACCTTTTATAAACCCAGCTATACTAAATGCCATAACCACATCCTCTGGCAATAAATACCAGAGCTTAATTATGCGTTGAGTGAAAAAGAATTTCTCCTATTTGTTTTGAATGAGCTACTTGCTAATTTCATTGAGTGCCCCCTAATCCTTGTATTATCCAAGAGTAAATAACCGATTCACATTAACCCATTCAATTCCTTTCATGATTTTGAAGACCTCTATCATACTACCCCTTAGCCATCTCGTCTCCAAGCTGAACAGCCCTAATCTCTTTAGCCTTTCCTCATAGAACGAGTAGATGTAAATTGGTTATTTACACTTTCAGATAATGAAAGGACCAGGGGGCATTCTATGAAGTTAGCAAGTAGCACATTTAAAACTAATCGGAAAAAATTCTTTTTCATTCAATGCACAATTAAGCTCTGGAATTTGTTGCTAGAGGATATGGTTAGTGAAGTTAGTATAGCTGGGTTTAAAAAAGGTTTGGTTGCCCTTCTCTGTACCTTCTCCATCACAACTATATCTTTTTTGAGATGTGGCGAGAGAACATAGAATAAGCATAGAGGATCTTTAGTTGTTAAGAGTGGAGAGAACAGAAAATAGCATTTAAAATGTTCATAGTGCCATAATCATCTGATTCAACAGTGGGTATCAGATTGCCAGAATGAAAGGCAAATGGGTTAATATGAAATATTAGAAGTCTGAGCAGTAACACAGACATCCATGTGACTGGGTTTTCTGATAAGGATGTGCTTTCATTAAAAAAAAAAATAGGACATAGAACAGCCAACTATTTTACACCCTAGGACAACTGCCTGCACATTTTATGCCGCTTCTATTTTAGGCTCTATCAGTTAAAGAAAACAAACTTTAATTTTGAACAAACTGATGCTCTGTTAAATACAAGTGTCAGAGTGCAGATAGAAGTCAAAGCAATTCAAAAGGTGAATCAGGATAAGAACATGAGAAATTGCCATGCTGAGTCAGACCAAGGGTCCATCAAGCCCAGCATCCTGTTTCCAACAGAGGCCAAACCAGGCCACAAGAACCTGGCAAGTACCCAAACACTTAGGGATGAACGGAAATTGAGAAAATAATCCAGCGGCACATTATTGTGCTAATTGTTTTAGGGTGTATGACATGTGGAGCAAAAATTGAAGGGGATAGAGGGGTAAAACTTTTAGGAATCAAAGATCATAAATGAAGAAATGTTACAGAATTGCAATCTACTGCAATCATGTACACTGATTGTGCAATCCTTGAAAAACTCCACCAGCATGTTTTTATGCTGCTACATCATAAAAGAAAACAATTTTTTTATGGTGAGCAAATTGATGATCTATTAGACACAAGTATCAGAATGCAGATAGAACTGAAAGCACCTCAAAAGATGAATCAGGATGAGAGGAAATTAAGAAAATTCACCAGCATGAAAATGTGCTGCCGGCTGTTCTAAAGTGTATGAGATGTGAAGCAAATACTGAAGGGGTGGGGGGGGGGGGGCTAATATTTTCAGGAACCAATGATCATAAAAAAATGATGAAAAGTCACAAAATTTCAACCCATTGCCATCACATACATGGATTGTGCAAGCCTTTAAAATTTTCAATGGCACAAAAAGATGCTGTTGGCTGTTCTATTAATGAAATTCACTATTTTCTTCCTTTTGTTTTCAAATGTCTGAAAAACAAATGAAATTTAATTTGTGTTTTGTTTCATTTTAAAAAGAACCTTCCCCTCCCCCGAGTCTGAGTCCCTCTACTCAACCTGTGAAAATTAATTGGGACTCGAGCCCCATAACAAATACATAAGAAACAAAATGAAAAAATTCTGACTGGCTGCAATGGTAGAATTGACAATCAGCTAGGTTTGTCTGGCCAGGGTGCAAGTCTGGTGGTATTTGGATTAGAACCAGAAGGTTCGAACTCCCCCAAAACCAACTGATCTGATGCCTGCAGATTTGTGGTAAGCCAGCTTCTCTTGGGCAAGGCCACAGTATCTAAGCATGTCAGACATTTGGCAACAGTTTTTAGTAATTTTGGAAGCTGTGTAGAATGTTACAAAATGTGTCATAAGATCCTGGAGGGAGGAGAACCATAAAGGAAAGCAACAAAAACTGACTTTGTAGGAGAAATATCTAGAAGCACAGCTCCGCCCCCCCGCCCCCCCCCCCCCCCCCCCCCCCCCCCACGATTTCCTTTGGCATATTTTTCAAAATTCTGGGCCAATTATGTGGCAAATATGCATAATTTTGTATAAAGATTCACACCTCTAAATAGGCAAAAATAAGACAAGTTTTGATTGAAAAATGATCACATTGCTTTGAAATAATATTTAAACTGGGCTCAATATTCAAACACAGCTGGATGAATGAGATAGCTGGATACGACTTATCCAGCTAACTTACAAGAGAGATTTCATAGCACAAATATGCTGCTGAATATCCCCATAAAAGTCGCTAGTTAGCTGAATAAGTCTTATCAGCCTATCGTTAGACCTGCTAACAACCGGATAAATCTGAATATCAGCACTTATCCAGCTAAGTTAATCATATAAGTTGTAGCTCCTCTCCAATCCGCCCACATCTCACCCATCACTTATCCAGCTCACTGCTTAGCCAGATAAATACTTATCTGGTTAAGTGACGACCACTAATTGCAGCTGGATATTCAACCGCTGCCAATTAGCCAGATAAATTGCTACTTAACCAGTTAAGTAGCACTAGATATTAGCTTCTATATAAATTTAAAATGTACCAAATAGAAAAATCAATTATTTATCAAGACATATTATAATTTTTAACTGTGAAATGTCACTTTTGTTTGGAATTGAAATACTGTAACCATCCTTTTTATATTTTCTTGAGAAAGTCTTGAGAAAGCTTCTGTATGCTATAATGTCTTTAATATCAATAGAAAGGCCTACATATATTGGATGCATGGTACTAAATACAAAAATAAAAAATTGAAATACACAACTTTGAAACTTGTCTACAGTAGTGTGAGTCATCAAGGCTTTTATGAATTGAGATTAATGCCCTCTCTGCCTGCTGTGAAAAATCAGCAGTTGCAGGCTTTCAAAAACACAACCAGGTCTTTGTAAATTCTGATTGATTAGCCAAATATATAGGAATAAGAAACATATATAAAGATGAAATTCTTCTAAAGGTACATCATCCAAAGATTATATCAAAATTTTGGAGGGATCAATCATTCTGACTCCTCTGTCCACTCCAACTGCATCCCCACCTTGTTGTTCACTTCAGGACAGGAGGATGATGTACTGGGGAACAACAGAAGGAGAGGGTTCCCTGCAGGCTATTTGTGAGGAGAGGGGCTAGAGTAGCAGCAGAGACTAAAGATAGGGAGGCACCCTACAGCTTTCTTCAAAAGACGGTATTAAGAAGTGTGAAAGCTTTCAAAAATGTTGATTCTCTGGCAGGTTGTCAAATATTTATTTATTTAAGTCATTTATAGCCTACACCATCAAAAATACATTTGAGCAGGTAACAGTATAAAATCCATAAAATATACATAAATTTGAGATAAGCATACAATATATATATATATATATATATATATATATATATATATATATATATATATATATATATAATAAAATACAAACATAAAAACAAAAAATATAAATAAAATATAAAGCTAGTAAAACCAGAAACATACGTTATCAGAACCTTAACAATAACCCACAGCTACCATGACTGATCAAACTAAGCCTAATGTAAGCTAAAATCAAAGACTCAGAATGATTTAACAATTTTTAGAGTCAACCTACTGCAACTGATGACAGTCAATCATACAATTAAGAACTAACAATAGTAGTCCATCACTAAAAGGCTAAAGAAAATAAATTGTAACTTTAATACTTACAAAAGGTAAGCAAAGACATCTCTTCTCTCAAGTTGAAGAGGCAGTAAATGCCAAAGAATGGGCCAGCAACATAAAAAATATACAACAAGCTACTTATGTTGTTTCTCCTGCTGCTGCACAATCACAGGAGGCTATGGGTAGTGCCTACAAGCAGTCAGACTTTTATGACTGCCAGTTCTCATAAACTGTTGATGTGTCTAATGCAGAGATGGAATCCAACACATATAGGGACCGCTAAAATGATTCATCAGTCTATACCAACACTTCAAATTACTCTTCAAATTTACAGTTGTATCCTTTATTATATTTAACACATGAATATTTAATATGTTACATTATAATCACTAAATATATCATTTAAATTACATTAGATACATAATATCTCATAACATCATACTCAATATTGTATATTCATAAATCCCATTACCCCTTGACCTGTAAATGACTTGTCATTATTTCTAATCTAATAATTCAAATTACCTCTTTATATACACCTCACCCGGATAAGTTCTCAACCACTGTTATTCCAACCCTAACCCCCTAATACCACACAAACACACTCATTCATTCATCCACTTAAAACCCCGTACCCCATAAAAATAATCTAATATCATTGATTTCACTTATTTATTTATTTATTTATTTATTTATTTATTTAGCATTTTTTTATATACCGAGGTATAGCAGAGTTGCCTTCACTCCGGTTTACATACAAAAAACAACATGTTACATTGAACGATGTATGAAGTTTAAAAATTTAAAAATTTAAAATTAACGATAAATAGTTACATAACAAGGAGAATGAATATAGCAAGATAACACAGGGTAGAACCCTGAATAGAAGAACATAGATATCAGGAAACATTGAAGAACGGGCATCTGTATCATGAAGCAGGGGGAGTGATCAAGGGGGATGTTGAAAGATAGCAGGATATGTTAAAGTACTTTATAGTCATTGTGTGCTGTCTTTAAAAGATTGGCTGAGGAGCCAGGATTTTAGGTCTTTTTTGAAGGATTTTAAGTTTTCTTGATTGGTGAGGAAATGCGGTAACAAATTCCATAGCTTTGGGCCAATGATGGATAAGGCTCTGTTCCTGGTGGAGGATAATTTGGCCTGAGGAAGTGAGGGAATCACTAGGTGAATTTTGCTGGCAGTTCGTGTTGTTCGTTGAGAACAGTGAATGTGAATGATGTCATCAAAGGAGTAGTCTGCTTTGTATAATGCTTTGTGGAGTGTGGTGAGAACTTTGAATTCTACTCTTTTATCAATAGGGAGCCACTGTAATTGGTTGAGAACAGGTGTAATGTGATCAGCTTTTTTTTTGCCTGTTAGTATTCTGGCTGCCGCATTCTGAAGGAGCTGCAAGAAGATTTTGGAAGGCTGATCCAAAGGGAGTTGCAGTAATCCAAACCTGAAAATATGAGGGCTTGAAGGACGGTTTTGAAATCATGGGGGTGAAGCAGAGGTTTTAGATGTTTTATTATTTGAAGTTTGTGAAAGCCTTCTTTTATTTTTGTGGAGATGTGTTTTTTGTAGTTTAGGTCAGTGTCTAACCAAACACCCAGGTCTTTAACGCTTTTAAGATGGACGAGGGTCTTGTCAAAGTGAAAGGGTGGAATTGTTTAAGTCCAGGATTTTTTTTGGCAATTAGGATACATTCGGTTTTGCTTGTATTGAGACATAATTTAAGATGAATTAGCATGTTTCTGATAGCATCCAGGTGTGAGGCTGCTTTAGACATAGCATCTTCTATCGAGGAGGAAATAGGAATGAGGAATTGTATATCGTCTGCATACATGTAATACGTTAAGTCAAGTCTTGATAAGAGATGGCATAGATGGGTAAGGTAGATGTTGAATAAAATGGGAGAAAGTGCTGATCCTTGTGGCACACCTGTTTCGAGGGGGATGGGGTTTGATGAACTATTGTTGTGAGAAACTTTGAAGTGTCTGTTACTGAGGAAGGATGTGAACCAACTAAGAGTTTTTCCAGCTAGTCCAATGGATTTTAGACAGGAGATAAGAATTTTATGATCCACTGTGTCGAAGGCTGCAGAGAGGTCTAAGAGTATCAGAAGGTATCCTTTTTTGTTGTCAAATCCTCTTAGGATGGTATTGGAGAGTTTAAGAAGGAGGGTTTCAGTGCTGTGGTTTTTATGAAGCAGAATTGGGAGGGATAAAGAATTTTGTTATCGTCTAGATGATCGTTAAGTTGTTTCAAAGCCGCCGGCTCTATCATTTTAGCGAAGAAAGGCAGGTTGGAGATTGGGCAGTAGTTGTTTAGGTCATCTGGATTGAGTTTTTTTTTCTTTAATAACGGAGTGATGGTGGCGATTTTTAACTTGGGAGGCAGCTCACCTTCGTCGAGCGATTTGTTAATGATTGCTGAAATTGTTGGAGCTAAAGGATAGGCAATTTCTTTGAGAACTCGGGTGGGAATGGTGTCAAGTTCATGACGTGCAGGGTTGATTTTCTTCAGCATTTTTTCTGTTTCTATGATAGATACAGGTCTGAAATCGAGCCAAGGAGGGATGTTATTTGATGATGTTTGAAAATTGAAGAATGAAGAGGTGATGAAGGTGTCTGTTATTTTGGAGATTTTATCCTTAAAGAAGATGGCTAAATCTTGGCTTAGGTTTTATTGGTGATAGTTGCGTTGGAGATGGGGATATCAGAGATGAGGTTGTTTACAAAGTTGAACAAGGATTTGGGTTTGTTAGAGGAATTTATAATTTTATGGCCGTAGTAGTTCCGTTTTGTGTTTTGGATTGATTTCTTGTAGGCTGCTAATTGTGAACGGTATTTTTGTAGAGTAGTAAGCAGCTTATTTTTTTGCCATTCTTTCTCTGTTTTCCTGAGAGCTGATTTCATGTTTTTTAGGGAGGTGTTAAACCAGGGGTTTTGAATTTCTTTTTTGTTCTTTAGGCGTTTGATCTTCTTTCATTAATATTTTCATGTATTCATGTATTAATAAATTTCATAGATTTATAAGTTGACTCATATTCAGTGCGATTCCTTGTGATCAATGTACCGATGCCCCACTCTTTCTTGTCACGCCCCAATCTTCCTCAATCAGCGTAATTGATGTCCAATGCCCCAACAATTACGCTGATTGAGGAATGCCCCAACAATTGTGAGCATTCTGCCTCCTCCCACTCTCACTGCCCCTCTATGCTTCCTTCCTGCTGGCCCTATGATCAGCTCGTCCTTTGAACAGGTTATCTTCTTTTTTTTAACGCTGGGCCTGTGGAATTAAAAAAAGTAAGATCAGCTGTTCAAAATAATAGCTGATGGCAAGGCTGGCAAGAAGTAGCCCCATATGCTTATTTGCATGGCACTCTGATTCCTTAGAGAACAGCCAATATACCTAAAGCAATGAGAAATGCACTGCAGCATTGTACCTTTCCCCTTCCCTCATCTTTTTCTCAACTAAAGCTTTGAAGGGACAATCTCCCCTCCCATGGCCCCTTATTAAGACAAGAGACACCAATATGGTCCACTGTGAAAAATGTGTTGAGAATGGGGTTGTTTAGTGTGCCCTTGGGCCTCAGCCCGACCCCAGATGAATCCAGGGCCGAACTGAGGGGTGACGGCATGTCCCAGCATGGCTAAACACGGTCTTACCCTCTGCCGGGCCTACAAGCTCCCAGAGCCAACAACAAATGATGTTGGTAGGGGAACGGTCCTCCGACTGTTCCAAGCCCTTTCGGACCTGCCGCTTGATCGGCAAGGAGCAGCAGGCCGGCCTGAGGTTGAGGGCAGACGGAGGCCTTGACACGTAGACAGGACTATGATTGATGTGAGGGCATCTCGGACGAGACTGGGTTGATGTGATGGCATCACAAGCATGACAAGGAACTTGATCCAAACAAGACAAGACGTAAGGCAGGAGGACATTGGCACTGTCTCTCAGGGTGCCCTACTCAGACCACCCGCGGGACTGAGTCACGGACCACCCTGTCCCAGGGGTACGGGACAAGCGCAGGAAAGACCCAGGCAAGGAGGAACTCCAATGACGAAGCCAGTGTCATCTGAAGCTTCCCCCATGGCTGGCGGGAACAGAGGCTCAGGAGCACAGGGATGAATCCCACCTGCAGGCCACTCCATTCTCGGGCACGACACCATCCGAGAACCACGGCTTTGCAGGAACGGAAGGCTCAGGAGCACCAGACGAAGACGCAGGGAAGAACATCCTGGCAGGCAGACACATCAGGACGAGGAAGATCATGGCAGAACATCAGGACATGGTCAGGGACCTCAAGCAAGACATCAAGACATGAAGATGTGGTGTAAAAGCAGACGAGATGAGGAGCTCCATGAAGAACAGAAGACCTTACAAGGCTCTGGCAGGCGGGAGCCTCCAGCGGGAAGTCACGCTGATGCAAGGCCGAGACAAAATGAAGTTGAAATCCTTTTATAGGGCTGCAGACCGGCGACTTCCTGGGAGGAGTTTGGAGGGCCCACACCTAGCTGGCCCTATAACTACGGAGAAGTGCTGCGGGCCGGCCCCTAGGGAGAAGGGCGTGGCTCAAACCAGGAAGTTCATGCAAACACAAACAGCCTCAGGCAGGCCCCAAGGACATTGAGGCCTCCCAGGCCCTGGAACAAATCCTGGACAGTTCACAGGCGAGGCCCTGGCTTAGGAGCGGCCTCCAGGAAGAGGTAAGGAGCCTCCCGTAGCACCGCTACAGGAGGGTTCATAACAAAATGTGCTCATTTTTGGTCTAATGTTTGCTGCCAGTGTGAGTAACCAATATTAGTGAATTGGTATTTAGTTATCATTTTTCTGTAGGGTATGAACTCATTAGTCTATGTTTGTTTTTATATTTATTTTTTATTGCATTTACAATAAGATATCCAAAATTACATCTTAATGATATCAATCAGGAAAATGAGCATTTACAATTCTTTTACAGAGGAAACTTCTCAAGAGGAAATACAAAATATGCCACATACACAAACAGGTAGGAGGGGGGAGGGGGGGGGAGACAACCTTATAAAGAGCAATAAACATTACAATGAAATATGTAATAAGAAAAAAGAAGGTGAGTAAGCATATACCTCAATATTACTTACTAGGTGTCCATGTCTAAAAAGACCCATAATTATGAAGGTTTGAAAAAAAGATATTTAGCATCCCCCAGCTTGATATTACATTTACATGGGTAGTGTAATATAAAATTAGCCCCTTTGGATATAACCTCATCACGCATTGACAAAAATGTTTTCCTTCGAAGTTGTGTTTGCCTCGTCACATCTGGAAAATTCCACAGTTTCGGTCCGTAAAACATTGACTCTCGATTATAGAAGAAAAATCATAGAACGGTATTTCGATCAGAAAGAAATGCAAATTAAACTAATAAAGTTCCACGTCTACTGACTACCATCTGATGCGACTGTTCCAGTACTTGAGTTAGATTCAGTGAGGCCTCTTCTGGAAGATTATTCAATGCTGACCCCTCAGACTTGGCTAGGTAATAAATTGCATAATCGATTCGGGAATTTTCAAAACCTGTGATAGGTAACTTTTAAATAAATCTGTAGCAAGTAAAGACTTCATAAGAGGAAAATTTACCACATGGAGATTACAGTTCCTCAGAGTATTTTCAATATTTTCCAACCTTTTAATTGTTATTGAATCTGACTGAACCATATTAGATTGCATTTGTTCAAGTTCAGTAAATTTTAATTCCAAAGTATTTTACTTAGTCCCACACTGAGAGATAAAATTCTCATTAGAAGAAACGTTTGTATTTTTTCCAAAATACCTTTGTAAGGTTGCAAATAGAAGTTTCCAGTGATTTAATAGCCTGCCAAAGTACTTCTAACATTATTACAGGGGGTTTAGTGAATTCCAAGTTGGGGAGTATTGCCTTCCAATCTGCACCACCTCCGCTCCTTATTCCACCCTCGAGCTCTGCTTTCAGGATTGAAGATCTACTCACAGAATCAGGAACGGCCCTCTCCACTATCTCTCCAACCGGGCTCACTTCTCCTACTGCTCCCAATATGGGCCCACTCTCCTCAGCACTTATGCCTTCCATAGGCCCAACACTCGCATCAGCTCGGTAACTCTCCTTCATGAGTAGATAGATTCCAGGCTCATTTCCAGGAGGGGAAGATGTTTTAGGCGCCTCAGAGGTCAACAATAATTTCCTTGATCTGCAGAGGTGGTGTTTGCTCTGCGTTGTACTGCCTAAGATCTCATCCGGGGCTCTCAATGGGGTAGATGAGAAGAAGCCCTCTATCCGCATCTGTGGGCCTCCCAAAATCAGGGAGCTAGCACTGGCCCCCCGCAGTTTAGCCTTGTGCTTCATATGCGGCATCCAAAAATAATCAGGAAATATGAAATAAGGAAAAAGAAGACAACTGCGGCAGAGGAACTCTTCTTAGCATTCCTCACCGTTGGCCATCTTGGCTCCACCCCTCAAGCCCCATTAGTCTATATTTTATGTTTTTCAGATTGACCCAGTCCTCATTACTATCTTGCTGCTGGTCTTGGGCTGGAATGTAGCACCCCATCTTCTGGATTGGCCACTGTTGGAAACAGGATTCTGGACTTGATGGACTCTTGCTATGATCCAGTATGGCAATTCTTTTGTTCTCTTCTGCTTTCATTTTTTCTATCCTCTCTTGTTCTCCTTGGTACCTTTCCTTATTTCTTTTCTGTAAGCTCACTCTGTCCCTGCCCAACATCTTCCTTCAATCTCAACTCCATGGTTCATCACCAATCCCGGTTAGAAAAAGTTCCTGTTGTGAAGGGGCTATGCCAGTCAGTAACATCATGCCAATGTAAATTTTCTATTTAGGGGCAGTAGCAGAGCTTTCAATATTTTTGATTCCTCCTATTCCTATAACCCCAATTTTTGGGGGGTATACAGTCTTATAGAACATACCCAGTACTTTAGTGGGAAGAAGGCAGAGGAAGAGTGGATAAGGAGCTAAAGAGGAGGAAGCAGGCTAGAGATTCCTTAAGGATCTCAAAGCAACAGGACAACAGGTTTATCCAAGATCTCACTGCAGGGTGGTTTGAGCGCTAGAGATTCTCACTGGATCTCACAGAAGGCATTTTTATAAAGAGGTTTTGAGGAAGAACTCTGTGAGAAGAGTTTTGGATTTTTGACTGCCAAAGCCTGAGGGAAGGGCATATGCCTGGTATTCCAAAGGACTGGGACAGAGATCTGTTTGCTCATTTGAACAGCTCCCCTATGAGGAAAGGCTGAAGAGGTTAGGGCTGTTCAGCTTGGAGAAGAGATGGCTGAGGGGGGATATGATAGAGGTCATTAAGATCATGAGAGGTCTTGAACGAGTAGATGTGAATCGGTTATTTACACTTTCGGATAATAGAAGGACTAGGGAGCATTCCATGAAGTTAGCAAGTAGCACATTTAAGACTAATCGGAGAAAATTCTTTTTCATTCAACGCACAATTAAGCTCTGGAATTTGTTTCCAGAGGATGTGGTTCATACAGTTAGTGTAGCTGGGTTCAAAAAAGGTTTGGATAAGTCTTTGGAGGAGAAGACCATTAATTGCTATTAATCAAGTTTACTTAGGGAAAAGCCACTGCTATTAATTGCATCAGTAGCATGTGATCTTCTTAGTGTTTGGGTAAATGCCAGGTTCTTGTGGCCTGATTTGGCCTCTGTTGGAAACAGGATGCTGGGCTTGATGGACCCTTGGTCTGATCCAGCATGGCAATTTCTTATGTTCTTATGTTCAGTTGAAGAGAAGGAAGTAAGCTTTTGAGACAATAACTCAAGCGACTTATATTTTTGATCGTTGACTTACAGCTGAAGATTTTGATGTCTTGGAATCCTCTTTTGCATATTTCACTTGGGGATTTTTCCAGACCAGGCCTATGCTGTAGGGGAGGCCTTGGTTTTGGGCATAGATCTAGTCCCGATGCATTTGTTTAAATCAAAATGAATGAATATGATTTGTTTCATTTGGGGAATGATTTGGTTTGGGGCCCCTGAATTAAACTAATTTGCCTTATTCATCTCATTTTGCACTTTTGTTTTAAACAAGTGCATGTCCCTACCCCATATATATATATATATATATATATATATATATATATATATATATATATATATTAATTACATCCACACACTTTTGTGAAGGGTATTCACTAGGCAGTCACACTGTTAACCAGTGATTCAAAGCCCCATTTTGTTTCTCTTCAAGTTGCTTAAAGGAGTAAGCTCACATCTACACACACATACACACAGGCAGAGAGAGGCAGACATCCCATACCCAGACAGACACAGAGAGAAACAGATACCTCATACCCACACACACATAGACACCCCACACCCAGAACAACAGAGAACAAAACAGTCACCCAGAGAGACAAAGAAAGTACAGACTCCCCCCCTCCACACACATACATAAACACACACACACACACACACACACACACATACACACACATATTTACTTCACACCCAGATACACATAGAGAAACAAAAACACCCCACATGCAGACACAGATATAGGGTTGCCAACTGGCTCCTGATTTTCAGGACACGTTGATCCAGTTCTGGTTTTTCTCCCCTGCACACAAACACTTATAGTCTTGATTTTCTGAGGGAATGCAATAGGTAAATCAGAATAAGTCAGGACTGGATCAACGTGTCCTGAAAATCTGGAGCCAGTTGGCAGCCCTAAACAGACACCAAGTCAGAAACCCAACATCCAGGCAGGGAGAGAGATGTAGACATTCCATACCTAGACAGAAAAAACACAAACACACCAACCCAAGACAGAAGACAGACACACCACAGACGAACACAGAGAGAGGCATAGATATAACACACACAGACAAACACAAGCAGACACACCACTTCCAGACACAGAAACACAAGCAAACAAACCACATCACTTACAGAGAAACATACTGCACACCTGACAAACATAGTGACACATTCCACACATTCAGACATATAGGCCACACACCACAATGGTAAGGGCTGGAAAATGTTTCGAAAATCTTAGGTGCCAGCTGAAACTTTTAGGAGTTGAGAAACATTCAATCCCACCCTTCCAAGATTTTTTTTTTTTTTGATTTTTTTTTTACTGTCTTCACTAATTTTTCCTAATTTTCTCTCTAGTTTTTGGTTTTTTTTAGTTTTCTTATCTTTTTTTTCCTCATGCTTTGATTTGCTTATATAACTTTTCACCTTTATTTTACCTTCTCCAACTCCTCCCTCTCTCCCCTCAGTTCCTCATTCTCACTGGTCTCTTTGCTCATCCCCACCCCCAACCTCACCACTTCTTTTCCCTTGGTAAGCAAGAGCTGTAGTCTCTCACCCTGGGTAGAGGCCCAGCGAAAGCAGGAAATCCTCCCAGGTTAAGGGTGGCAGCTCTTCCTAGGTTGTGGAACACTACAGTGACTCTTCCAATATTCAGTTCTGCCACAGAGTAAGTAACTCCTCACCTGGGTCCGTTACAGCAAGAGCTGCTCCTCTCCATGGCTCACCAAAAGAGACACATGTCTAAGAAGTGGCATGCATACAATAGTATCACTACATTCTGGCAACTCCCTCCCTGAGTTTGCAGTGCTTTCATGGCACTGAGACTTGACAGTGTAGCCATTTTTTCTTCCCTGATTGGCAGCCAATGTGTCCGCTTCAGGATTGTTCAAACTCCCAGTGGGATCCCACTCTCCAGTTTACTCACCCCTGCAATATAAGATAGTCACATGACCATCATGATTAGCTGTTTGTCATAGGCTCCTTTTATGGCCTTGTGATGAACTGACCCTGTTTCCCTCCTTTTCACATGTGTGGGACCAGGCATTTAGCCTGGTCCACCTTAATTCCGATGGAGAGAAAGGACTCTGTGGGTGGGACCCTGCTGGGAGGGGAATAAAAATGTGAGCCCAGCTGGGATCAGGCAGTCCCTGTGTCTCCAGGAACAAGGAGCTCCTGACCCTCTCTAGAGTTGTGTTGAAAGCATATTGCAAAGGTAGCCAGTTATTGTCAGTGTGATTTTATGTATATGTTAATAAAAGTTGAGATTGCACTAGAAAAGGCACATATGGTATCAGGTAGGGATTATTTCTAAGCTTGGCACAGAAAAAAAAAAACCTAAGTCTCCAGGGGAGAAAAATGAAAGTGCTTGGTGGTTTGGCTTGCCAAGACATTGGAGGCAAAACAGTGCTCTTAGAAGGCTGTACAAGAGCACAGAAGGGAAGCAGTTGAAAATTATGTGGCTCAGGGAGCATACAGAAGCAAAGTAGGAGAGAGGATCACCTTGCTGGTGGCTGAAGAGAATAGGTAAGTACTGCTTGGGGAAATTTTAGAACTTAACATTCTGGGGAGAAGTAAACTATTGGGGTACATTCTATATTGTGTTTGTGTATCTGTATTAAAGAGCTAGTCAGAGGGCAGGCACAAATCAGAAGATTGTATGTGTTAGGGATCTGCTGCTCGAGTTAGCAATCTTTTAGCAAACTGCTGCTGGATGCTCCTGTAAGGGGAGGAGTTAACAATCTGTTACGGATGTGCTAGGGAGTTAGCAGGCTGTTGTGGGATCAGCTGCTAAGGAGAGCAATCGGATAGGATGCGAATAGCAGTCTGATGGAAGTCCCTTCCCTAAGGGAGGAATAGCAATCTGTAGTGAACTGCCTCCTATGGTCTGCTAAGGAATGGCAATGTTAATGTAGACTGCAGAGTTGGCAATCTGTATCAGCGGAGTACTGGTGCTCAGCTAGACAGAAAGTAAATAGGTGAATCCTTGGGCCGATGGCAGATGATAGCGCTCTCAGGAGGGAGTCGCGAGAGGGACCACCAGCTAGGTTGGAGTATGGAGACAGACACAGATAGTTCTTTATTAGATAAGCAGTATAACCACCAGAGGTGGCAGTAGTGAGCTGGTATGCCCGGCAGGGCTGAGGCCCCTCAGATACTGGAACTGCGATTCCCAGGTTGCTGAGCTGCAAAGAGATTGTAGATAGTGAGTGCTCCCAGGCACTGGTGCGAGTGCAGAGCTGGCACAAGCGCCGCTGGACTTTAATACTTCTTTGAGCCCCGGTGATCCAGGGATCCCTCAGCCACCTGGTCCTGAACAATCTCCGGTTTTGAACGTCAACAACCGACCAGAGCAGCCAGAGGATGACGTTTCTATCGGAGGAAACCTGGAGATGGAAGGGGCAAGACCAAAAATTAGGGGGAATGCCGATGTAAAGAGTGGGCTCCCCCTAACTTCAACACCAATACAGCATGAGGGGAGGACCGTGGCCTCTAATATGAGGAAGGAACCCAGCCCTCAAGGAACAGTGAGTCTCTCTAACTCATTAGTTTCACAGCCACAACCTATAACGCTGGAAAATATTTGCTCCATCTTAACTGACTTGAAAGCAATTATCATGACTTTAAATACAACAGTTGTAGATACACATAATCGTATGTTAAAAGTTGAACCAGTAATAACACAACAAGTAGAGAAAACATCAGGTCTAGAGTATCGTCTCAATCAAATGGAGAAAGTTCAAACAGGGTTGATTCAGGGAGAAATGGCAAATAATAGGAAAATAGAATTTTTAGAAAATCATTGAAGATATAATAATTTGAGAATCCTTAATTTCCTAAATGTGAAACTCACATCTCCATATGAGCAATATAAGAAATTTATGTTGGAGAATTTAATGTTAACAGTAGGTGAATTACCAATTATTGAAAAAACTTTCTTTGTATCAGTGGGAAAAAGGAATGAAAATGTTCAATCAAATATCCAACAACAAAATGCAATGAATAATAGGGATGTGAATCGTGTCCTCGATCGTCTTAACGATCGATTTCGGCTGGGAGGGGGAGGGAATCGTATTGTTGCCGTTTGGGGGGGTAAAATATCGTGAAAAATCGTGAAAAATCTAAAAATCTAAAAATCGCAAAACCGGCACATTAAAACCCCCTAAAACCCACCCCCGACCCTTTAAATTAAATCCCCCACCCTCCCGAACCCCCCCCCAAATGAGTTAAATAACCTGCGGGTCCAGCGGCGGTCCGGAACGGCAGCGGTCCGGAACGGGCTCCTGCTCCTGAATCTTGTTGTCTTCAGCCGGCGCCATTTTCCAAAATGGCGCCGAAAAATGGCGGCGGCCATAGACGAACACGATTGGACGGCAGGAGGTCCTTCCGGACCCCCGCTGGACTTTTGGCAAGTCTCGTGGGGGTCAGGAGGCCCCCCACAAGCTGGCCAAAAGTTCCTGGAGGTCCAGCGGGGGTCAGGGAGCGATTTCCCGCCGCGAATCGTTTTCGTACGGAAAATGGCGCCGGCAGGAGATCGACTGCAGGAGGTCGTTCAGCGAGGCGCTAGAATCTCTATTGTATTGTGTTCCATAACGGTTTAAGACGATATTAAAATTATCGGACGATAATTTTAATCGTCCTAAAACGATTCACATCCCTAATGAATAATATCACTGCCTTTCTCGAACAATCCATGTCTGAGCAGGTTGAATTTTGAGGTACACTATGTGTAAAATTTAGAAATGCAGACCAGAGGGATAGGATACTTAAGTTGTCTTTGAAACATAAAGAAAAATTGTACTTGGATCAAAAAATTTGGACCTTTCCAGATATTACAAGATCTACTCAAATCAAGATGTAAAAACTCTAGGTGCTCAATGCACAATTTATTATCCGAGTAAATGTGTTGTAAAACTTCAGCAAGAGAGGTTTGTGTTCTTAGAACATAGTGAGTTAAGGAAGTTTCTTCATGCCAGATTACCTGTCACTGAATCCTAGTCTCGGCAATGTGAAATAGCACCATTTGTTTCCTAAAAATGTATTACTACTTGCTCAGCTCATTATCACTTATCTTGGATCTTTTTGCTTTATAACAGGGAATTTTCCTTTGTTTATGAGAAACATGGTCAATGGAATCTTTTTCTTTATATGTGTACTCTGTATTGATTATAACCATGATTTCTCTAATTTGTGGCTATTTACTTGTACCTATCTATCAGACAAGCGGATATTGCTGTTTGTATGTTTAAAAAATTTGCATAAATAAAAAAAAATAGCTAGTCAGAAGGTAGCAAAAACCAGGAGTTTGTCTTTCCCTCTCTCCCACCCCTCTCCCACCCACCCTTAGCTCATCCCCTTTGATTAATAAGCAGGTGACACTTTCACATAAAAAAAAATCTGCCATTAAACTTAAACTCAGGATTGACCTAGGCCTTATCAAACGTTTAATCATCCCCTTGTAGATCACTTCCAGATAAATAGTGAATACTAGGGGTGTGCATTCGGATTGACCGCATTAGTAAAACGCAACTCATATTTTTTTTTTACTTAAAAAATTGATTCGACATAAACGATCGGATTTCCCACATATCGAACATAGATATGTTCGATATGTGGGAAATCGCGATTGTTGAGCCAAAATAAAAATATAAACCCCCTCACCCTCCTTAATCCCCCCCCCGACTTACCACAACTCCCTGGTGATGGAGCGAGGAGTGAGGACGCCATTTCTGCAATCCTTGGCGAGAAGCATGTGACGTCGGCGGCACGTCGAGTGACGCCGGCGTCACGTGATTCCCGGCTCGTTTGCGCCGGACGGCTCGTTCGGCCCAAAAAGAACTTTTGGCCAGCTTGAGGGGGTCAGGAGGCCCCCACAAGCTGGCCAAAAGTTCTTTTTGGGCCGAACGAGCCGTCCGGCGCGAACTTGCCGGGAATCACGTGACGTCGGCGTCACGTGATTCCCGGCTTGTTCGCGCCGGACGGCTCGTTCGGCCCAAAAAGAACTTTTGGCCAGCTTGAGGGGGTCAGGAGGCCCCCCAAGCTGGCCAAAAGTTCTTTTTGGGCCGAACGAGCCGTCCGGCGCGAACTTGCCGGGAATCACGTGACGCCGCGTCTGAGTGACGCGGCGCCACGTGATTCCCGGCAAGTTCGCGCCGGACGGCTCGTTCGGCCCAAAAAGAACTTTTGGCCAGCTTGAGGGGGTCAGGAGGCCCCCCCAAGCTGGCCAAAAGTTCTTTTTGGGCCGAACGAGCCGTCCGGCGCGAACTCGCTGGGAATCACGTGACGCCGCGTCACTCGACGTGCCACCGACGTCACATGCTTCTCGCCAAGGATTGCAGAAATGACGTCCTCACTCCTCGCTCGATCACCAGGGAGTTGTGGTAAGTCTGGGGGGGGATTAAGGAGGGTGAGGGGGTTTAAATTTTTTTTTTGCACATATGTACATATACCCAACTCATTGGATTTTTTTTATGTCCATATTGGCCGCAAGTGGGACCCCCTTTCGGACATAAAAAATATGAACATAAAATTTTGCTCTGCACATCCCTAGTGAATACACTAATACATTTAAAGGACCCTAATTGTACAGATTCTTACTCCCATAGCAACCTAAACTTATCTAGGAACTGAACAAAATTAAGATGAAGACAGCAGCCCAGCAGCAAGAGGAAAGCCTTCCAGTCCTTTGCATAGAGTGTCACACGTGTGATTTTTTTACCTGCTGGTGAGAGGTTGTATGTGTGAACCCGATGCAAAGAGTTCTTGTCTCTCAGAGAATGAGTGCACTCTCTGGAAGCTAGTAGAAATGTGTAGGGGAAAAAAAATTGTTTTCGTTTTTCTATTTGTTTTCGGGAGGTTTTATTTCCCACGAATTTCATTCAGTTCATGGATTACTTGATTGATTTATGTGAAAAAAATTAATTAAGCAATTAAAAAAATCCAAAATGGCCAAAAAATGAAATCAAGCCCTCTCTCCCACCCTCCTGGAAAAACCCTGGGACAAGGATCCCCCCAGACCCCATTTACCTGGTCCAGTGGGAATTCACCGTATTGAACTAGACCAAAGCCTCTGACTTGCATAGGCCGAGGCTTCAGCCTAGTGTTCGGCTTGAAGCTTCGGCTTTGCATAGGCCAAGACGTCAATCTAACCCTAGGCTGAATACCTAGGCCTTAGCCTTGGCTGGGGCCTGGAGCCAGGCCCAACCCTGAAATCTGGCCCAAACCAGCCGGGACAAGACCCGGAGACCAAATTCCAATGCTAGGGTCTAGGCCCAGAACCAGGTCCAATGCTGTGATCTGACCCAGAGACTGGATCCCACGAGGCCAGGGACTGATGCCTGGGCCTCTTTTTTCTTCAGCTCACAGCACAATGATGGCATCTGCTGGGGTCGTGCTGGAGTTAATTAACTCTGGTACATTCACCCCAGTGGAAGGTGTAATTTTGATGTACCGGTTAAGATCACAGCATCAGGACTGGATCCTGGCCTAGAGACCAGCATCAGGACCCCACATCTGGGCTGGATCGTGGCATTGGGTCTGGGTCCAGGATCCAGCCTAGACCGAAACCCCATTCATCAAAATGCTGTACATCAAATTGCCTAACATCAAATAGGTGCCATCCACTGGGATGAATGCGCCGGAGTTATTTACTTATTTCCGGTGCATCCCCAGCAGACACTGTCATTTGGCTTGTAAGTGCTGAAGAATAAAGAGGACCAAGAAGAGGCTCCTAGACCCGGGGTCCAAGGTTTGGGCCTGACCCGGGGCCGAAGCCCCAGCATCGGCCTGAGTCCTGGCCTCGGGACCTGGCCTCTGGGTCACGTCATCGCATCATCATGGTATCAGGACCTGGCCTCCAAGTCAGATCGTGGCATCAGGCCTGGGTTTGGGCACTGGCCTGGGTGCAGGCCCTGGCCTAGGCTGAGGCCCTGTCATCAGAACCCAGCCTCTGAGATGGGACGCGGCATCAGGCCTGGTTCTAAGCCTATGCCTGGTGTCGGGAACCTTCCTTCTTTTGATACCCTACAGATCAGTTGTTTTTGTTTTTTAGTTTAATTTTCGGAGGTTTTGGCTGAGGCCCCGGAGTTGACCTGTTCCTCTGCTGGGACTCTGGCATCACACTTGAGTCTAGGCTGCAGCCCCTGCTTTGGGCCTTGGCCTATGCCGTAGGCGAGGCCCCAGCTTCAGGCCTAGGCTGAGGCCCAAATCATTAGTTTAAAACAAAACAAAAAGATAAAATTTGTTTCATTCATGGGTTCCTGTTTTGTTTCAGGGCCCCCAAATGAAATTAATTAGCCTTATTCATCACGTTTTGCAATTTCATTTTAAAGAAATGCACATCCCTAGAAGCCAGAGTGGTAAACCTGGAGTTGCTGAGGCAGACAGAGAGGTATATAGATGAGACCTTCAGGGACATAGCAGTCAAATCCAATCTGGCAGCCCTGGTGCTGCCTTGGAGGAGGAAGGACTCTGGATGTTGTGGTACATGTAGGCACCAATAACATAGGACAATGTAGGAGGAAGGTTCTGGAAGCCAAATTTAGACTCTTAGGTAGAAAGCTGAAATCCAGAATCTCCAAGGTAGCATTCTCTGAAATGCTCCCTGTTCCTCATGCAGGTCCCTAGCGGCAGGCAGAGCTCTGGAGTCTCAATGCATGGAATAGATGATGGTGCAAGGCTAAAGGTTACAATTTTGTAAGAAACTAAGGAATCTTTTGGGAAAGGGGAAATATTTTCCAAAAGAATGGGCTCCATCTTAACTAGGGTGGAACCAGGCTACTCACGCTAACCTTTAAAAAGGAGATAGAATGGCTTTTAAACTAAATCTAAAGGGAAAACGGACAGTCGCTCAGCAGTGCATGGTTTGGAGGGAGGTATCTTCAAAGAATAAGCAATGTGATAGTGCTATACCAGGGTACAAATAATATTGCAATGATAGAGAGGTTCAACTTGGTGGCAGGGTGGTGCTTTATATCCGAGATGGCATAGACTCCAACAGGATACAGATCCTGCAATAAACTAAATACACAATCAAATATTTCTGGGTAGAAATCTCTTATGTGTTGGGGAAGAGTATAGTGAAAGGAGTATACTACCATCCACCTGGCCAAAATGATGAGACAGACAGTGAAATGCTAAGAGAAATTAGGAAATCTCACCAAATTGGTAGTGTAGTAATAATGGGAGATTTCAATTACTCCAATATTGACTGGGTAAGTGTTGAGGGAGCACTAGGGAGCGGTCCCGATTCCATGGCAATTTGTGTGCCCTTGGACCACGGCTCGACTGCAGAGAGGAGCTCCATGGAAGCGCCGAGGCAGGTGAGACATGTCCAAGCACAGGCGGACAGGTTGAAGACCAGGGACTCTGACCTCCGCTGAACCTGATGCATCAGAAGAGACCCAACAACGCAATGCTGGTCTATGGGGTAACCCTCTGGCTACTTGATAGCCCTTTCGAACCTGCCGTACGGGAATGGCAAATGCGTCAGGATGGACAGAGGTTGAGGACAGGCGATGGTGCTGAACAAGACAGGAACTCGAAGACTTGGACAAGACTTGAAGAATGAATACATGATCAGATGAAGACTCTTGAAGACACGATCAGACGATACTTGAAGACATAGACGATACTTGAAGACGGGGTCAGATGAAGGTACTTGATAAGGCTGAGGGAAGGCTGAAGAGAAGGACATCAGGAACATTGATGAAGACACTTGATGAGTGGATAGATGACAGAAGAGTTAAAACTCAGTATGAATAGGGATACAGCCAAGACTCGTAGCAGCAACCGAGCTGGACAGAGCTTCAGTGACCAAGTGTGATCAACGCAGGCCAACCTGAAGAAGCGAAGGCTTCAGACCCTACGTGGAAGACGCACCCGAAGGTCATTCCAAAGTTGAACAGAAGATGGCAGCACACTAGGAGGTAAATCCAGAACCTGGACATCCGAGAAGAAGGCTACCTGAAAGGGAGCCAAAGGGTCTGAACACTTAAGGCAAAAGATCTGAAGATGAGGACATCAAAAGAATCTGAAGATGAGGACATCTTGACACAAAGACGTCTGGATCGCCAGGACATCTGGACTTCAACCCCCCGGACACTCAGTTAAGAGCATCAAGGAGGTGTCAAGAGAACTGGAGAACAAGACATCTGAGACATCTGGACATCTGGACTTCGGACTCCCAGGTCACTCAACCAAGAACATTGAGGAGGCTACAAGAGGCATAACAACTGGATGACGGACTTTAGGAAAGACAGGACATCAGAAGGCAAGGACTTCAGGAAGATCTGAAGATGAGGACATTAGGATGGTCGAAGACATCTGAAGACAAGGATATGGAATCTGATGAGAGACCAAACATGGAACAAAAATGCAGACAAAGGATTAGGAACCACAAATGAAGATAAGGGAATTCCCAGGAAGAACAGAGTGCCTTGAAGAAGTGGAGGAGGACATCAAAGACTCCTGGACCGAAGAACTGGAATGGAGGATCCAGGAGCAGTCCAGCTCCATGACTGACTCTTTGCGAAGGCAATGAGGAACTGAAGACTGAGCCCTTTTGTAGGGCTGAAGAGGAAATGACTCAATGACATCACGAGGAGGGGAAGCGGGGCTACTCCCACCGCGGGCCCTTTAAATCCGGAGGAGAGGTGTGGCCATGTGCCTAAGGAGGCAGGGGGTAGGACCTGGGACAGCGTCAGCCATGTTGCATAGAGGAAGCAGGCCCGAGTCATCGTAGGCAGCTCCTGCCAGATGAGAGCAGCTGGGGGCAGCTCCATGCTGCAGAGGAAACCACGACGGCGACTCCAGGCTGCGAGAAAGCATGGCGACAAGGCCCGCCGTGCAGGAAACAAATGTGGGCAGCCTCCGGTCTGCAGAGAAACACCAGCAGCAGCCTCCTGGCCGCAGGGCCGAAGGGCAGTGGCTCTGGCCACGCAGAGACAGCGTCGGAGAACTCCTGGCCACATTGAAGCACAGCAGCAAGGCCCGCCATGCAGGAGACAAACATGGGTGGCCTCCAGGCCTCCGGGCAGAAGAACAGCGGCTCTGAGCGCCGCAGAGCACCAAAGATGGTGTCAAGGACAGGCAGCAAGGAGGTGAG
Organism: Rhinatrema bivittatum; assembly: GCF_901001135.1. Lineage (NCBI taxonomy): Eukaryota > Metazoa > Chordata > Amphibia > Gymnophiona > Rhinatrematidae > Rhinatrema > Rhinatrema bivittatum. The sequence continues at coordinate 307,540,315 of NC_042618.1, forward strand.
AGGCTGCTGACGGGCTGACCATGAGCAGAATCGTAACAGTAAGTGTAACATCAGGATATGCTAGAGAGATAAAGTTCCTGGATGGTATAAATGACAGTTTTATGGAGCAATTGGTTCAGGAACTGACAAGAGAGGGAGAAAGTTTAGATATAATTCACAGTGGCGCACAGGATTTCATAAGAGAGGTAAAGATGGTGGGGCCACTTGTCAATAGTGATCATAACATGATCAAATTTGAATTATTGACTGGAAGGGGGACAGTGAGAAAATTCACGGCTCTAGCATTAAAATGGAAACTGCTAAAATGAGAATAGTTAGAAAAAGACTGAAAGGTGCAGCTACAAAGGTTAAGAGTGTGCAACAGATGGGGACATTATTAACAAAATACCATCTTAGAAGCGCATTCCAGATGTATTCTATGCATTAAGAAAGGTGGAAGGAAGGCCAAACAATTGTCAGCATGGTTAAATAGTGAGGTGAAAAGAGGCTATTTTAGCCAAAAGATCTTCTTTCAAAAATTCAAAAAGTTAAATGTAAGACATGGATAAGACAGGCTAAGAAAGAATTTGAAAAAAAATTTGGCCGTAGAGGCAAAAGCTCATAACAAAAACTTTTCAAAATATATCCAAAGCAGAAAGCCTGTGAGGGAGTTGGTTGGACCGTTAGATGATCAAGCGGCTAAAGGGGCACTGAGGGAAGATAAGGTCATCATGGAAAGACTAAACAGTTCTTTGTTTCAGTGTTTACTAAAGAGGATGTTTGGAAGATATCCATTCTGGAGACAATTTTCAAGGGTGATGATTCAGGTGAACTAAACCAAACCACAGTGAACATGGAAGATATAGCTGGCAAGATTGACAAACTGAAGAGTAGTAAATAACCTGGGCCAGATACACTCCAGGATTCTGAAAGAACTAAAAAATGAAATTTCAGACCTATTACAATTAATTTGTAACCTATCATTAACCTATCATTAAAATCATCTATTGTACCTGAAGACTGGAAGGTGGCCAATGTAACCCTGATATTTAAAAAGGGCTGCAGGGGCAATCTGGGAAACTATAGATCAGTGAGCCTGACTTCAGTGCCAGGAAATATCATGGCAACTGTTATAAAGAATACAATTACAAAACATTTTGATAGACATGGTTTAATGGGACACAACCAGTATGGATTTATCCATGGGAAGTCTTGCCTCACAAATCACCTACATTTTTTGAAGGGTTGAATAAACATGTGGCCAAAGGTGAACTGGTAGCTGTGGTGTATTTGGCTTTTCAGAAGCATTCAACAAAGTCCCTCATGAGAAGCTTCTAAGAAAACTTAAAAGTCATGGGTTAGGAGGTGATGTCCTTTTGAGGATTGCAAACTGCTTAAAAGACAGGAAACAGGGAGTAGGATTAAATGGTCTGTTTTTACAGTAGAAAAAAGTAAACAGTGGAGTGCCTCAATGATAGGTACTTGGACCAGTGGTTTTTAATATATTTATAAATGATCTGGAAAGGGGCATGATGAGTGAGATGAGCAAATTTGCGAGTGACACAAAATTATGCAGAGTAGTTAAATCTCAATCAGATTGTGATATATTGCAGGAGGACCTTGTGAGACTGAAAGAGTGGGCTTCCAAATGGCAGATGAAATTTAATGTGGACAAGTGCAAGGTGATGCATATAGGGAAAAATAACCCTTGCTGTAGTTACACGATGTTAGGTTCTAACTTAGACGTTACCACCCAGAAAAGAGATCTAAGCATCATAGTGCATAATACAATGAAATCATAGGCTCAGTGTACTCTGGTGGTCAAAAAAGCAAGCAGAAAGTTAGGAATTATTAGAAAGAGAATGGCAAAATGGTAGATGTCATAATGCCTCTCTATTGGACTATGGTGAGACTGTACCTTGAATACTGCGTGCAGTTCTGGCTGACGCTTCTCAAAAAAGATATAGTTGCACTGGAGAAAGTGCAGAGAAGGGTGATCAAAATTATAAAGGTAAGGCTAAAGAGGTTAGGGCTGTTCAGCTTGGAGAAGAGCAGCTGAGTGGTTATATGATAGAAGTCTACAAAATCATGAAAGGATTTGTACAGGTAAATGTAAATTGGTTATTTACTCTTTCAGATAATAGAAGGACTATGGGGCACTCCATGAGGTTAGCAAGTAGCTCTTAAAACAAATCGGAGAAAATTCTTTTTCACTCAATGCATGATTACTCTCTGGAATTCATTGCCAGAGGATATGGTTGTGGCAGTTAGTGTAACTGGGTTTAAAATAGGTTTGGATATGTTCCTAGAAGAGAAGTCCATCCCTAATCTGCTATTAATCAATAAGGAATAGTAGCTTGGGATCTATTAATGTTTGTGTACTTGCAGGTACTTGAATTGGCCACTCTTGGACACAGGATACTGGGGCTTGATGGACCCATGGTTTGACCCAGTATGGTATATCTTATGTTCTTATGTAAGTTTATGTAGCCCTGCCTAAGGAAGTGGGGCTTGGGCAGAAGAAAAGCAGTACTGCAAGGGCTGCAAAGCACTGAAGGTTAAAAGCTGGCTTGCCCAGACTGAAACTGCCTTTAAATAGAGTGGTCTGTGGGGTTTGGAACATAGTCAGGTTTAGGGTTTTTTTTACAGACAAAGGAGACAAACTCTATCTGGAGTTAGAATTAGGACTTGTTCTCAATATAATTAGTGCTGGACACGGAGAAGGTATTTTTTTTTCTTTTTTTTACCTTAATACAAAATAAACCCCCAAAAGACAGAGAGAAAATAGTTTTTCAAAGAAGCACTTCAGAAACAGGTGTGGCCCCTAGAGACTGCAGCTGCCAGAGGCCTGGGCAGTACTATGGAAAACCTGGCCAGGAGCTAGTGGGTATACTGCACTGCAGGTGAAGGAAGGAAGAAGCCAGACTGCTTGGGAAAAATGAGTAGGCATGTACTTCTGAGTGATAGGAGATCCCCACTTTCAAGAGCAGAATGAGAGGGAGAAACTGAGACTGGAGGAATAGCAGATGAAAGGCCAGCCAGGCTAGTGGGGCCAGGGAACCCACTCCTAGATGCCATAGATGCTCAGAGAGAGAGGAATGGCTACATACGGTAGCTGAAATACAGGCGATGGCCGCAGAGATGGACCAAGTGCTAAGTGAGATGTGGCAATGCGGTCTTGATGAACCAAAGGGCACTGTTACAGTTGGAGATACACGGGGGGGGGGGGGGGGGGGCAATAAACAGATGCTGTGGAAAGCCCAGAGAGAGATGCTGTGGGGACCCCTGAGACAGGAACCACAGAGAGCCCAGAGGGAGCACAGCAACTGAATGAGTCACCTGACTGTGGCTCAATACTTCAGAGAGACTCCATCCCAGAGAGAGCTGAAAGCAGTAAAGGGACTGAAGCCCACACAAATCCTGAGAGGCAAGGGCCCATGGAGGAGTCCCAGAGGAATAATCCTGCATTACCTGAGTGAGAGATACAGACAAAACTCATTGTGGAGCTTCATAGCCTGCCCTGGAGAGGGCAACACAGGCTGCCCAGAAGGGGGCTGTACCAAGTGTCCTGTGAGAGGCAGCATCGAGTGACCAGAGGAAGGCAGCATGGAGGAGCCTGAGAAAGGCACTGCCAAGGGGCCTGATGGGAGAACCGTAAAGGTCATGGAGACCTCAGTGAGAGGGGCTACAGAGAAGCTAGATGGAGGCACTTCCATGGAGAGCTCAGATGGAGATAGAGTTAAGAGCCCAGGAGTAGGGGCCACAGAGAGCCCTGAGAGAGGGAGCATAGAGATCCCAGCGAGAGAGGCTGCAAAGAATCCAATGTGTGGCACGATCGTGACAATGCAGAGGAGGCAAAAGTCACCAGAGAAAAGAGTGAAGAATGTTCACTGCAACTCATACATACAGTCTAAAGATTCCTGCTAGGGTGGAATTGGAACCTAAAGCCAACAATGGACTCAATTAAATGTCTATGGGTGGACTCAGGGCAATGGGCACAGTGGGTGGTATTAATATTCATATCTAATGTGTAGGGGTGAGTCTGACCTGAGACCTCCGATCCAAAGCCTAGCTGTTGGAAGCCAGATGAAGGGGATTGGGGATGTGAGGTACTTCTCTGGATGGGATCCAGGGTGAGTGGAAAATGTTCATACCGATGGGTCCAATCTGAGGGGAGGATATATGATGAAGTGATCCTGTTTTCCCCTTTTTTGCATGTGCAGGACCAAGCATTTAGTGTGGTCCACCTACGGAGGGAGAGAGCTCTGTGGGTGGGGGCCTGCTGGAAGGAGAATAAGAATGTGAGCCCACCTGGGATCAGGAGGTCCCCACATCTGCAGGAGCAAGCAGCTTCTGACCCTCTCTGGACTTGTGTTGGAAGATTACTGCAAAGGTAGGCAATTATTGTCAGTGTGATTTTCTGTTGAGATTACTTTTGAAAAGGCTGGAGTCAGTGTGGTTTTCTGCTCCAGTCCAGAAGATTTGCTTGGTCATCCTCACAGGTCTCTAAATAGGTTATTCAGTCCTTAGTGAAGTGAGTTCAAGTCAGCCATGACCACAATTAAATTTATATTTTCTGTATGTGGGTATATGTGTGTGTAAGTTTGTGTGTTGGGGAAGGGGTTGGTTTATTTCATTTTCAATATTGTGTGTTTGCACAGTCTGCCTGTAGGGTAGTGATATCATCTTATTTATATTTCTATCAAATATGATGTACTCCTCTTTATGTAATCTGTCAACAGAACCAGCTTATTCAGCTTTCAAGCTCCTAAACTTGTCACTTTCTGTGATAAAATACAAACATCATCTTGAGAACTGACCTTTTTTACTATCCTATTCTCAATGCACATTCACCTTCTTTCTCTCTCACTCCCCATCTCATTTTCTCATCCTGGGACAGGATGAAACATTTGTTGAATTAATTGTCCTAGGTTTGTTTTGTCATATTTTTTTTACTTTTGTGTAAATTATGTGTAACCCCTGGGCTACTTGTTCTCAGACAGTGGTATCAGAGGCTATATCTCAAATAAAGTTGCAGATGGAGTAACCTTTCCATATCATTAAAATGATGAAAACCTCAGGGTTTTCTGAACCCAGGAAAAGATAACTTTCAAGGCCATTGCATTGCATTCACTAAGTCCCAGTTCATAATTATTGTATACAGCAGTGACAATAACAGCACTGATAAGTGTTAAAGTCACTATGTACAAAAAATACACTGGAAGCTGACTTTGGTCTCAATGATATTTTTACTGATATGTTGTAAAGTGATGAAAAGAGTATTTATAGCTATTTGATTCACTTATCAATATTACAAGTGCTTTAAATAAATTTCTGACTTCTGAAAGTATAAAAATGTAGATGTTACGGGTTTAGTGAATCCCTTAGTAGATGACAGTCTTACCTTAGGCCGTGATGGGTATATCAGAGCAATAAGGTGGAGGTAGTGTCAAACACTTCCAAGCTCAGTCCAGCAGGTAGCCGAGTACAGGCAAGAGTAATCCAAGTCCAGACCAGGTCATAGGCAAGCAGCAAGCAGGATATCCAGGAGGTAGACCAGAGTCGGTGCAGGCAGCAGGCAAGAGTAATCCAAGTCCAGTCCGGGTCATAGGCAGTCAGCAAGCAGGATATCCAGGAGGCAGACCAGAGTCGGTGCAGGCAACAGGCAAAAGTAATCCAAGTCCAGTCTGGGTTGTAGGCAGGCAGCAAGCAGAATGTCCAGGAGGTAGACCAGAGTTGGTGCAGGCAGCAGGCAAGAGTAATCCAAGTCTAGTCCAGGTCATAGGCAGTCAGCAAGCAGGATATCCAGGAGGCAGACCAGAGTCGGTGCAGGCAACAGGCAAAAGTAATCCAAGTCCAGTCTGGGTTGTAGGCAGGCAGCAGGCAGAATATCCAGGGACAAACCAAGATCAGGGCAGGCAGCAAGCACAGAGTAATCCAGGTCCGATCCAAGTGGTAGGCAGGCAGCAAGAGAATATCCAAGGGCAAACCAGGTCAGGAGAACAGTAGCAGCATGATCCAACAGCAGAGCACCAGCACAAGCAAGCCTGTAGCCGAGGCAATGCTGTGCTGGGCTCGGGGGTTTATAAATAGTAAAGGTTCCCGCGCAAACGCGAGAACTTCTGGGAACTGACGTGCTTCTTAAGAGGGGCAGACCCTGAACCTGAAGTGCATCAGGGCACACTGCTGCCTGTCGCCGCCACTAGGGGAACCCGGAGCCTTGCAGATGCCGAATGGTAACAGTACCTCCCCTGCAAAGTTCCCTCCTCCTGCTTCTAGGACGAGGTTTAAGAGGAAAACGTTGATGAAACTGTCGAAGTAAACGAGGTATCTGGATATTACACACTGGCTGCCAAGGATTCTCTTCAGGCCCGAAATTTTTCCAAGAGATTAAATATTGTAACCTTCCCCTAATTTTTCTAGAGTCCAAAATTTCTTTAACTTCGTATTGTGTGTCATTCTGTATAACTGAAGGAGTTGATACTTTGGTCTTCCTAGAGGGCCAAGACAAGATTGCAGGTTTGAGTAAAGAAATGTGAAACACAGGATTACTCGAGGTTTTTTTTAGCCTGATTTGGTGTTTTGTAAGGACTAGGAGGAGCATGGCCTGCAGCACAACAGAGGGGAGTTGGGGAGAGTTGTGCTTGGGAGCCAAGCAGGGCGGTTTTTACTGGCTGAAACGCACAGCACATTTGTTTTTTCCCAAGGTACTGAGGACACTGGGGACTTTGTGGATTTTGATCTTGAACTAGAAAGAAAAAGGCTGTTTTGGACACAAGCTTCTTTTGTGCTTGATTTGCTGGGAGCTGGAATGGACCTGCTACAGGAGAATCAAGGAGCACCTGTTCGAGCTCTGTCGGTGCATCTGAGGCCACGCGGGGGTCGGAAAGTGTGGAGCTGACGCTGAGACCTGCATGGTTGGACTACTTACTGAAGGTGGTTCTGCGGGCAGCGGAAAAAGAGGACCTTCTTCAGCCGGCACTTCGTTACACTATGCATGACATAAATTTGCATACACTAAGTCTCTATGGCATGCTAATTTATTTCATGCATATTAATTGTGGATTTTCTGAAAACCCGACTGGCTGTGGGGTCCCCAGGACAGGTTTGTGAAGCTCTGCTGTATTATGTCCCCTCTTTATGTTCCTGTCTACCTCAGCTGCTCCAGGTCCTGCATTCCAGCTTCTATAAGAGTGTCCTCACTTTCTGAAAACTAAGAGCTCTTTGCATTGAGTGCTTACATACAGCCTCTTTCCAACAGACTGATAATCACAGATGTGGCACCCAGTGCAAAAGATTTGAGAGCTATCATCCTGTAGGACTGCTGTCTGCATCTCTTTGGGGAATGCTTAACAAAGTTTAAAAACCTAAATGATGGGGGTCATAGAAGTTAGGCTAGGAATTTAAAAATAGGGATTTAATGCAATTTGCCTCTCAAGGATTTGAGATTGTTTGGGTTTATTAGCCTTATGCTAGCTTCCTCTTTCAGCTCTCTAACTCTAAATAGTAACCTCTCAGCAGACTCCAGCAGAGTCAAAGTGTATTTTGTTCCTTAATAACATCTTGCCCTAATGCTTCATGTTCTCTTGGTTCAGATCTTCAATATCTTCTGATGAGTTTTGAGATTAAGGGATTGGATGCCTTCAATGCCCAGAGCAGTACATCAAAACTATAATCGTTTAAAACATGGTTGGAAAAAAATCCAACATCACGATTTGTTAGACAGCATCAAATAACCATGCAATGAAATCCTTTGACATATAGTCAGAGCCCTTTGAGGCACTGTCAAAGCAGGTTTAATAATAATTAGCATTGCAATATGCTTTGGGTTCACAAAGGATTCATCTGAGACAGTTGGGCATGCAGTAAAAGAATGATTAAAACTGAATATTTGTTCATTTAAAAATGGCATGTTATATAATCTGGCATTTTACCACTTCCCATGACACACAGGGTGTGTGGTTAGTGAATGTAATGCTTGTCTCTTGAAAGGTGCTGGGATGATAGCACAAGAAGTCAAAATCTTCCTTTTATTCACAGAATAGCATGGGCAGCATCAGTGCAAGTTTATCTCACACATGCCAGGGATGTGCATTAAAAAAAATTTGTTTTGTGTTATTATTTCATTTTGTTTGTCATGTTTGTCATTTCATTTGTTTATGTTGTGTATGTCATTTCTAATAAAGTTAGAGGTAGATTTTAATACCTACGCGCAGGTGTCCATGGGCGCACGCTACCCGGCACGCACACATGGATGCCCGATTTTGTAACATGAGCGTGCAGGTGCAAGCATGTTATAAAATTGGGGGTCGGCGTGCGCAAGGGGGTGCACACTAGTGAATCTTGTGTGCGCTGACGCCCGCGGCCTTCCCCTCCCAGGCCGCCCCGATTTTGGAGCGGCCTCGGAGGGAACTTCCTAACCCCCGAACCTAACTATACCCCCTCCTAACTATACCCTCAGTAAAAACTGCAAAACTAACACAAGTCAGAGAAAGAGCTCTATCATTGGCCGGGCCGATACTATGGAACACCATGCCCACAGAGGTAAGATTACCGAGAGACTTCAAGGCTTTCAAAAAGAGCTTAAAAACATGGCTCTTTAGAGAAGCCTTTTCACAAGGAGAGCGAGAATGAGAGAAACGCTGAAAGCTGTACACATATAATCTTTATACAGCACTAGCACAATATATGTATGTACGTCATGGTTCGTTTACTACACCCTTAATTGAAATGTTTAAATAAGTATTTTATTGTAGTCACAGGACATATTAAACAACACTGAACATATAGCCTTTTTATGAAACTTTGTTACCGAACTTATAAGGCACCACCCTAATATTAGGAACAGAAACATGTACAATTTACTATATGTGCCTCTATGTAAACCGTTATGACGGTAATATACTGAACGACGGTATAGAAAAGATTTTAAATAAATAAATAAATCTCCCTTTCCCTAACCCTCCTTTACCTCTTGCACCTGCCTCTGGGCAGGCACAAGTTGGGAGTGCCGGCAGCCTGCCAGCACACGATCCTCCGACACAGCGGCAAATGGCTGCTGTGCCAGAGGCTTCTGTCTCCGCCCCGCCCCCAGAGCACCCTGCCCCACCCCCTCCCCGCCCCTTTTTCGAAGCCCCAGAACTTAGACACATCCCGGGGCTTACGCACGTCACTAGGCCTTTGTAAAATAGGCCCGGTGAGCGTAACCCCCCCTATGCGCGTAAATCTTATGGAACATAACATAGAATCATGAAGGCAGAAAATGACTATATGGCACATCAAGCATGCTCATTCATACCAACTATTTAGCTTAACAAACCCTACCACTCCCTGAAAAATTATTTGTGTTTATCCCATGCTTTCTTGTATTCAGATATTGCCCTTGTCTCCACCAACCCAAGAAGGCTGTTCCATGCATTCAGTACTCCCTCTAAAGAATGTGCCGGATTTAATTAACTCTGGCATGACCCCAGCAGACGCCGTCATTTGGCATTGAAGAACTGAAGACAGAAGAGGATCTGAACAGGAGCTCCCAGGCCTGTGCTCTGAGGCTTGGACCTTACTCTGGGCTAAGACACAGGTGTCAGGATCTGGCCACTTGGCTGAGGCCCAGGCATCAGGACCTGGCCTCCTGGCTGAGGCCCATCTGTTGGGACCTGGCCTCTGATTTGGGTCATGGCATTGGGCCTTGGTCTGGGCCTAGGTCTCGGCGCTGGGACGTCCTCTGGGTCGGGTAGCAGTGCCAGGCCTGGGCTCAAGCTGTGAGGCCCAGACATCAGGACCCGGCCTCCAGTTCAGGTCAGGGTGTCCGGCCTAAGGCCCCAGTGTCAGGATATGGCCTTTGGGTCAGGTTGTAGCATCAGGCCTGGGTCCAGGCCGAGGCTCTGGCATCAGGACTCATCCTTCATCGATTACCTGCCTGATCAGGTAAGCATCGGGCCTAGGTCACAGTCCCTGCTTTGGGCTTTTGTCTAGGACCTAGGCAAGTCCTTGGCTTTGGGCCAGGGCTGAGGTGCCAGCATTGCACGTGGACATAGGTCAAAGCTCCTGCTTTGGGTCTTGGCCTATACTCTAGGCGAGGCTACAGCTTTGGGCCTAGGTCTGGGCTCAATGCATTCGTTTAAAATGAAATGAGCAAATAATGTTCGGTTCATTCGGGGGGCCCCCGTTTCAGGATCTCCCAAATGATACGAATTAGCCTTAGCCATTGCATTTTGCACTTTCATTTTAAATAAATGCACATCCCTATCGGCATATGCGCATACATGTATGCCCACACAGCTGTCTGAAAATTGCCATCTTATGCAGGTAAATTCTATGGACAATTCAATGGCATATAATATAGCAAGTTTCAAAAGTCCACTTACATGTGTAAAATGCATTTACATGCGTAAAACCCATTTTTAAGCATGTAAATGCTTTTGAAAATCAGGCCCCAAATGTATAACTCTGCTTTTTTTTAGCATTAAGTCTTAGCTGTGAGAACCTAGATCATTCCTTGAGCTTTGCTAGATCCCTCCTCATATTTTCCACATCTTCCTGGCTGTCTACCTTGTTGTAGATTTTGGTATCATTAACAAATCTTTTCTAACAAGGCTTGTGCAATGTCACTCATGTAAATATTGAAAAAAACGGACCCAAGGACTGCAGCATACTACTATTAACACCCCTGTCCTTGGAGAGAGCTCCATTTACTACTACCCGTTGTGCAACTCAACCAGTTTCTAACCCAATCAATCCCTTTAGGGCCCATACCAAGGGTACTCAATTGATTCATAAGTCACCTATGCAGAACCATCTCAAAGGCCTTACTGAAATTCAATTGCACTATATCTAGCACTCTTCCATGATCCATCTCTTTGGTTACTCAATCTAAGAAATTAATCGGATTTGTCTTACAAAACTTACTTCTGGTAAAACTAAACTGCCTTGGATATTGCAATACACTGGATTCTAGAAACTGCACTATCCTCTGTTTTAACAGTGATTCCATTATTTTGCTCACCACAGAGATCAGACTAATGGGCCTGTAGTTCCCAGCCTCCTCCTTACTTTCACTTTTGTGAATAGGATCCACATCCCCCTGTCTCCAATCCTCCAGAACTACCAACTCTAAAGAAACATTGAATAGGTCAGCTAGTAGACTTCCAGAATTTCTCTAAGTTCCCTTGGATTTTTCCTATCCAGCCTCACTGCTTTATTTACTTTAGTATTAGTTAGTTCCTCATAAACATACTGTTCTGAAAATTGATTGAGGTTTACCTCACTTCCACTTTTATTTGTGCTCATTTTATGGTGTCCTGCTCCTGGACCTTTCATAGTGAACATTGATCAGAAATATGTGTTACGCAATTGTGTTTATTTTCTCATCAACCTATACAGATTCCTTCCCTTTATTTGTAACCCCACCCCTGTATGCCTGTCCTGCACGGGTGGGGCCATAGAACAATTTATCACTTCTTTGGGACAGGGCCCCTGGCTAGCTGCATTTGAATGGTATCCTCCCCCTGCAGACCTACACATCTCTAGCTTGAAAATAGGACTTACCCAGCGCTTAATGGTAACCGAAAAGGCTATTGGTTACATATTAGGGATGTGCATCGTTTTTTTCTGACGGGTCAGGCTACAGGTCAGGCGATTCGTGGAAAACTTCTTTTTCCAACAGGTCTTTTTTTTTTTTCTCGGCAAAAAACCCACAGCCGAGCTTAATCTAGCGGATTTTGCATCGCTGTCTTTTGTTTTCATGGTTTTCAATGACTATTTTAGTACTCTTCAGTTATTATCTTTTTTAAAATATCTTTCCTGTCCTCTAGCTCCCATGTTTTTCGCTCCCTGTTTGATGTAACTTTTTTACCTTCTATATAGTTGTTAATTGGTTTCCCCTGTTCTATTGTAAACCGGTACAATAAGACCGCGTCTTGAGTATCGGTATAGTAAAAGAATTTAAATAAATAAATAAATAAAATAAATAAAACTTTTGCCCAAAAAAAAACCCCACCCCCAACCCTTCAAATTTAGTTAATTACAACTCCCCCAAAACTTGCCTAAAGTCCATGGTGGTCCAGTGGGGGTCCTGGAAGCGATCTCCCTCTCAGGCCATCAGCTGCCAGTAAACAAAATGGTGCCGGTGGCCCTTTGCCCTTACCATGTGACAGGGGCAACCGGTGCCATTGGTCGGCCCTTGTCACATGGTAGGAGCAATGGATGGCCGGTGCCATCTTAGAAAATGGGCCGACGGCCCAAGAGTGGGAGATCACTCGCGGGTCCCCCGCTGGACCACCAGGGACTTTAGGCAAGTTTTGGGGGGGTCGGGAGGGTGGGGGTTGTAAATAATTAAATTTGAAGGGCTGGGGTGGGGTTTTTTTTTTTTTTAATAAATGTTCCCCCCTCACCCCCGCGCTAACCCGAACAATGAATTTCCTCCAAAGTTCAGGGAAAATCCGTCTCAGGATTCGGGTCCTCCGCCCCATGCCGAATTGGACTATTTCTTTGAAATTTTCCAATTCGACGAAAACGATTGCACATCCCTATTACATATTTATTTAGAAGTTCTTGTATTCTACGATCTACAAAAATTGATCAATGCGTATCACAAATAACAAACACAATTAAAAAAATAAAGCATAAAATAGGAAAGTATAACATCAATCAGTTAACATATTCTTCTTTAAACTAAAAGGTCTTAACCTACTTTCTAAAGAATCTTATCTCATTAATCAGGTGAATATCCCTAAGTAGAGCATTCCACAAAGTGGGAGCAATATGAAAAAGCATACACATGTGTTACTTGCAATTTATAATCTCTTAAAGGGGTTGTTTTGTTTTTTTTTTAATTTTTTATTTATCAATCTTTTACAATAATTTTCAAGCAAACACTTGAAATGCAAAAACATGTGATTAAACATAAATACATAATTTTGAAAATCTTACAATGAAACAATTACATCACATGTATCTATTTAGAGCCAACAGTAATCCAAGAATTCACAATCCTAAGGAAAATCATAGGAAATTAGAGGTAAAGGGTCTAGTTTAAATATTCAATATAAATTACTCTCTTTTAAGCTCCCTTAACCAGACATTGGGAACTAACCTAATCTCCCCCCTTATTACTAAGAAAGGTAACTAATTAGGTAGGAAGAAAAAACTGATGTGAAACACCCTGATATTGTATCAGGCATTTACATGGAAATTTGAGAACAAATAATGCTCCCAGCTGTAAGATTCTTGGTTTTAATAACAGGAATTGGCGTCTGCGCTTTTGTGTTTGCCTGAAAAGATCAGGAAACATCTGTATTTTACAATTCAGGAATAGTTCCTTCCAATGAAGAAAATATTTTTTGAAAATCCACTCCTTGTCTGATTCAAGAAGAAACGTGACTATCAATGTAGATAGTACGGCTAAATCATCATCTGAATGTTCCAATATATCTAAAATATTCATCTTAGATGTATCTTTAGCTTGAGTAGCTTTCTCTTCTTGAGTTAAACTCTTCTTTAGTTGTGGTATATAATAAACTTTCGCTACTATGGGGAGTGTCTCTTCTGGAATTTTCAATGTCTAAATTAGATACCTTTTCCAGATATCTTTAAGTGAAGCATATGGGATTTTCGGAAAATTTATACAATGAATATTCTTTGCACGTGATAGATTTTCCAAATTTTCCAACTTAAAATTGAAAGAGGAATTTTCTTTACTCATCTCTTGCTAAATAAGAGTGAGACTTTCAATTTTAGTACTATGTAAGTCCTGAATCTTTTTACTTTCTCCCAAGTCATTTTCAACCAGTTCCAATCTTCTATCCACATCTTGAACTGCTTTAGAAATATTATTAATTTGGAATGAAACATTTGTTTTCAAAATATAAATGGCTTTCCATATCGTTTCAAGGCTAATCTGCTGAGGTCTCACCAGCTCCATTATTTGAAATGGAGATATTTAGGTTCTTTCCCAGATCCCTGGAACTGAGCAGCTTGAGTCACAATTTCACTCGGTATTATTGGGGCCTCTTGCTCCAGCACCGGAGGCTCCGAAGATGACTCACCTCGGATGCCAACTTCCGACCCCTTTGAGTCCCTCAACCGATGCTGGGGTTGGGCCTCCGCTGGATTCTCAGGCGGTGATCTCTCTACCAGAGATAAAGTTGTCATCAGCTCAGGGGAGGTTGAGGGCACTTCTTCCCCCTGCTCTCCTCCCTTCAAGCCTTCCACGGTATTTCCTAGGACCCAAAATACATCTGTGTCCATAGGCCCGGTCAAAGTTTGTGGAGAGGATGTCTCCGGAGCTAGATGCTCCCTCTCCCTGCATTTGCAGGCCGAATGCGGTATTAATCCGAGGAAAAAAGATTTCCAACAAAGAAAAAGTGAATGCCCAGGCTACACGCTATGTCGCCATTTTGGATCAAAGGGGGTACTTTCAATAGGTTTGTATCCTGTGAATGCAGGGTTCTTCCAGGCAGAGGCATACTAAGGGGTGGGGGGGGGGGGGCGAGGGGGTAGTCCACCCCGGGTGATAACAGGGGGAGGGGTGCCATTGCTGCCAGCATATACAAAAGTCCCGTGGTGGCACGGAAAAGTAACATGCTTTCAGGATTCCTACTCCCAGCCGCAAAAGCGAGGCCCTACAGTACCACCAGACTTTCACTGGAGCTGTTAGCAGAAGAAGAAGAGGCTGTGCCATGTCACCAGCCTTTCTCTGGAGTCAGTGGCAGATGAAGAGTCCCTCTCTGCAGCCAGCAGCCGAAGAAGTGGTCCAAAATGTGTGTGAGAGAGTGAGAAATTGGCTCTGTGAGAGTGAGTGCCTGTGTATGAGAGGGTGCGTATATGAGTGTATGAGAGGGTGAATGAGAGGATGTGAGTGTGTGGGTATGTGTGTATAAGTGGGCTCGTGTGTGTGTGTGTATCTGTGCGTGCCTGTGTGGGATTCTGTGAGAAAGTGTGCCTGTGTATGTGTGCCTGTATTTATGTGTGTGAGAGGGGTTAAAGTTTGTGTGCTCTCCTCCACTCCACAACAATCTCAGGATGACTAGAAATTTAAAGTTCCCAGATATGGAGAGCGAGAGAATTTTTTTATCCTTGTTGTTTTTAATTATCAGATGTAATGTGTCTGTTATTTTGAAATATTTAATTAGTGTTTGATAATTCTATTCATCATCTGTTTTGATATGCATAATTTTTATAGTATGGTTTTATTATTCTGATTGATTTATATTTCTTGATTGTTATTGTTTTGAGGAATAGTGATGTTCTGCTTTTCCATTTTTTTCATTGCATACAGTCTCTAGCTCGTTGTGGTTTTCAGTTCAGTTTTTGTCTGCATCTGTATGTGTGTATGTTAGTATGTTGTGAGAGAGAGTGGAAGCATATGTGTGGGTGAGAGATAGAGGAAGCATGTTTGTGTTGTGAGAGAGAGACAGAACAAGTGTGTGTGTGTGTGTGTGTGTCTCACACACACACAAATACGTGCTTGCTCTAACTCTCCTTCTCACACACACACACACACACACATGCTCCCTCCGTCTCTCACCAACCATATATGTATGTGTGTGTGTGAGAGACAGGTAGCATACTGTGTGTGTGCATGCGTGCCCCCAGTGTATGACAATCTTAGGATGACAGATTATGGAGATCAGGAGATTTGAAAAATCCATATTTTAATTATGGGGTATTATTTGATATGTCTGCTGTTTTGAAATATTAATATTGATGTTTAGGAATTTTACAATTATATATGGGGGGGGTACCAAAAAAAGTATCTGCCCCAGGTGCCAAATCCTTTAGGGATGCCTCAGCCTCCAGGTCCATACTTGTGCAAAGCATTTGCTAAATTGCAGTGACTGGAACAATTAGAAGGCTGCGCCAGTTTAAAAACTGTAAGCACAATTTTAAACTAGACTCTCTTACAAACTGGAAGCCAAAAATCAAGCATGGTCAAGTTAAGTGTAAAACATTGATAAGATAGGTGAAGAGATAATTTGAAATGAAGTTGGACGTAGAGGCAAAAACTCATAATAACAAATTTTAAAACATATCCGAAGCAAGAAACCTGTGAGGGAGTCGGTAGGGATGTGCAGACAAAAAGTTTATGTTCATAAGTCCATAAGTCGAAAGGGGGGGTCAATTTCGGTCAATATGGACATATGTAGAATTCTATAAGTTGAGTCTATGTCCATACGTGCACCGATTCCCTAAATAAAAATTTAAACCCCTCACCCTCCTTAATCCCCCCCCCAAGACTTACCAAAACTCCCTGGAACCGGAACTTTTGGCCAGCTTGGGGGGGCCTCCTGACCCCCCCAAGCTGGCCAAAAGTTCCGGTTGTGTCCAACGAGGGTCCCAGAGCGAACGCGCGGCGAATCATGTGACGTCCGCGTCACTCCGACGTGACGCCGACGTCACGTGTTCCTCGCAAAGGAATACAGAAATGGCGTCCTGACTCCCCGCTCGACCACCAGGGAGTTTTGGTAAGTCTTGGGGGGGGGGGGGGATTAAGGAGGGTGAGGGGTTTAAATTTTTATTTAGGATCAACATCACGATTTCCAATGTATTCAACATAGCTATGTTGAATAAGTTGGAAATCCGATCGTTTTCGCCTCATCACTTTTTTAAGTTAAAAAAAAAAATTACGTTGCGTTTTACATATGCGTTCAAAACGAATGCACACCCCTAGGAGTCGGTTAGATCATTTGATGACCGAGAGGTTAAAGGGGCTCTTAGGATACATAAGGCCATTGCAGAAAGACTAAATGAAATCTTTGCTTCCATGTTTACTAATGAGGATGTTGGGGGAGATACCAGTTCCAGAGATGGTTTTCAGTTGAACTGAACCAAATCACTGTGAACCTGGAAGATATAGTAGGTCAGATTGACAAACTAAAGAGTAGCAAATCACCTGGACCAGATGGTATGCATTCTAGGGTACTGAAGGAACTAACAAATGAAATTTCTGATCTATTAGTTAAAATTTGTAACCTATCATTAAAATCATCCATTGTACCTGAAGACTGGAGGGTGGCCAATGTAACCCCAATATTTAAAAAGGGCTCCAGGGGTGTTCTGGGAAAGTATAGACCAGTGACCCTTACTTCAGTGCCGGGAAAATCAGTGGAAACTAGAGGTGTGAATCGTGTAATCGATCATCTTAACGATCAATTTTGGCTGGGGGGGAGGGAAATCTGATCGTCGAGTTTTTTTTTTCTAAAAATCGTTAAAAATCGTAAATCGGGGGAGGGTGGGAAAACCGGCACACCAAAAAAACCCTAAAACCCACCCAAACCTTTAAAACAAATCCCCCACCCTCCCGAACCCCCCCAAAAATGTTTTAAATTACCTGGGGTCCAGTGGGGGCGTCCCGACGCGATCTCCTCCCACTCTCTGGCCACCGCTGCATTGAGAAATGGCGCCGGTGGCCCTTTGCCCTTATCATGTGACAGGGCAAATGTAGCGCCGGCGCCATTTTGGTTCCTGGGTCCCGACGTCACGCATGCAGGAGATCGCCCCCGGACCCCCGCTGGACCCCCAGGGACTTTTGGCCAGCTTGGGGGGTCTCCTGACCCCCATAAGACTTGCCAAAAGTCCAGCGGGGGTCCGGGAGCAACCTCCTGCACGTGGGCCGTATTGCCGATCTTCAAAATGGCGCCGGCGCTACCTTTGCCCTGTCACATGATAAGGGCAAAGGGCCACCGGCGCCATTTCTCAATGCAGCGGTGGCCAGAGAGCGGGAGGAGATCACGTCGGGACCCCCCCTCTGGACCCCAGGTAATTTAAAACATTTTGGGGGGGGGTTCGGGAGGGTGGGGGATTTGTTTTAAAGGTTCGGGTGGGTTTTAGGGTTTTTTTGGTGTGCCGGTTTTCCCACGCCCTATTTAACGATACAATACAAATGCCCCTGACGATAAATCGGGGGCATTTGTATTGTATCACGTACCTAACGATAATTTTAATCGTTCAAAAACGATTCACATCCCTAGTGGAAACTATTCTAAAGATCAAAATCATAGAGCATATAGAAAGACATGGTATAATGGAACATAGTCAACATGGATTTACCCAATGGAAGTCTTACCTAACAAATCTGCTTCATTTTTTTTGAAGGGGTTAATAAACATGTGAATGAAGGTGAACTGGTAGATGTAGTGCATTTGGATTTTCAGAAGGCTTTTGACAAAGTCCCTCATGAGAGGCTTCTAAGAAAACTAAAAAGTCATGGGATAAGAGGGGATGTGATTTCATGGATTACAAACTGGTTAAAAGACAGGAAACAGAGAGTAGGATTAAATGGTCAATTTTGTCAGTGGAAAAGGGTAAACAGTGGAGTGCCTCAGGGATCTGTACTTGGACTGGTGCTATTCAATATATTTATAAATGGGCTAGAAAAGAATACGACGAGTGAGGTTATCAAATTTGCGGATGATACAAAATTATTCAGAGTAGTTAAATCACAAGCAGACTGTGATACATTACAGGAGGACCTTGCAAGACTGGAAGACTACCTGCTGGATGGAAAGACCTTAGCTTGGGCCTCTCCCATGTGGGAGTGAGCAGATCCTCTCCTACAAGATCTGCAACAGTTTATCCAGGGCCTTCAAGCTGGTTTTCACTGATCCGGGCCACTTGGCCATGGTAGGCTTGGATCTCCTCCACCTATGACAGGGTAGTCAAACCTTAATGGACTTTGTGATTGAATTCCAGAACATGGCTACGGATATGAATTGTGGAGAGGACAGCCTCTGCAGCATTTTCATGGAAGGCTTGTCTTCACGATTAAAGACAAGCTAGCCGTTCGTGACTCTCTGAGTCCTTGGATGGCCTGATAGATCTGGACAGGAGAATGGATTGTTGCTTCCTGCAACGAGCCTGTGAACGCCACCCACCATGTAGGCCACTTACACTTGCCCCTTGGTTTCAGCATCCTCTCTCTCTACCATTGTGCTCGTAAGAATCGATTTAACTTGGTCAAGGGCGCCTTACCCCCGAAGACAGGCTCTGCCTCCATCAGCTGGGACTCTGTTTTTACTGTGCAGAGTCCAGGCATCAACTTGCATAGTACCCTCAGAAGCCAGGAAACGACTAAGCCTAGGATCTAGTGGGGAGGTGACTCTAGGCTTTATGAATCCTGCTATCAAGAATGTTCGAGGAGATGCACTCTCCCAGTCCTTCTTGGGTGAGGATGTTCCCAAGGCTCCCAAATACATCATTGAACAGACCTGGATTTTTTTGTCCACTACCTTAATCGTCCTACCGGGGAAGATGGTCATACCACACCGACTCTGAGAAAAAGTATTAAGTTGGTCCCATGACTCCCATTTGCAGGTCATCCTGGATGGGCCCGGACTCTTGCCTTGCTCCAAGAGTATTATTGGTGGCCCCAGATGCACAGAAACATTCGGGTTTACATGGATTCCTGTCCCAACTGTGCACAGCAGAAACCATTGGCAGGACGACCCTGTGGTTGATTCAGCCATTGCCAATCCCCAGGGAATGTGGGACCCATTTGTCCACCGACTTTGTGGTAGATCTCTCTCTCTCTCAAATGGCTATATAATCATTTGGTTCGTAGTTAACTGGTTTTCTAAAATGGCTCATTTCATCCCACTTTTAGGACCTCCCACGGCCCCAGAATTGGCCTGGCTATTCATATATCATATCTTCTGCCTATATGGCCTACCCAAGCATTTTGTTTCTGACTGTGGGTCCCAGTTTATGGCCATATATTGGCACTCCCTTTGCAAGAAGTTCAACATCTCCTGGGACTATACAACAGCTTACCATCTCCGAGCCATTGGCCAGTCCGAGTGAACTAATTGGACATTAAAGACTTTTCTCAGAGCTTATGCAAATGACCGCCAGAACAACTGGGCCTCTCTTTTTCCATGGGTAGAGTTTTCTCACAATCCCACATCAGATCAGCCACAGGGTCATCCCCTTTTCAGGTTGCATATGGAAGACAGCCTTTTCCCCCATTACCCATTCTATTGCCAGTCCCCTGCAGCTCAATTGACTGCTCAGGGGCTCCAGGAACTCTGGATCCACACTGTGGAGATGCTTCAAAAGGCGGTGGAGAGAGAAAAAAAACATGGTTGCTCACTGTAGGCCTGCACGTCAATTTAAGCCAGGGAACAAACTCTGGCTTAGCACCCACCAGTTTCATTAAGGCTTTTCTCCCATTTTGTGTGTATGGGAAAAACCCTTAGTGAATCAGGTACACTGGTTAAGTTTTAAATTATCCAGCTACATGTAGCTGAATAACTTTAGGGAAATATACTTAGTGGGACTTTTACCCAGCTAAATATATGGGACAAATTATCTGGCTGACTTTAACCAGATAACTTGCCCACTAAAGAGCTTACTGAATATTAGCTTCCTAGTAATCAAATTTTAAAACTTTAGATTTAAAAGACACATAATAAATATAAAAATTCTAATCAAATGTAAATTCCTTAATTTGAGAGACATATCTACTCTTTAATCAGCTTTTAAAACTGTAGCAACTTAACAAAATTAGATGCAGACAGAAGTTGTGCAGTGAAATGGGGGCTATCCCATCTTTTTCACTGAGTGGCACATATATAATTTACCTGTTGGTGAGAGGTTGCATGTGTGTTCCCAGTGCAAAGAGGTCCTGGCTCTCAGAGAATGTCTGATCTCTAGATCTTAGACTTGGAGGAGTTGAGGCAGACAGAGAGTTACAGAGGAGACCTTCCGGGACATAGAATTAAAATCCCAACTTCAGTCTGGAAGCTCCTGTGCTGCATTGGAGGAGTAAGGTCACCTGGCAGGAAACCATCACCTTGGTGTTGTATGAAAAGATACTGTAGATAGGATCTGCCTTTCAGGAGATGATTTACCCTCTTGCATAGAGGATGAGTTACCAGAGTTGTGAGCTTAGGAGGGAAGAGTTAGGATGTATGTTATAGTTGATGATTTGATCATTAGTAATGTAGATAGCTAGGTGGATGGTGAACATGAGGATAGCTTGGTAACTTGCTTGCCTGGTGTGAAGGTAGTGAACCACTGCGCCACCTAGTTAGGATTTTAGAGAGTGATGGGGAGGAGCTAGCTGTCATGATATATGTGGATACCAATGACATTGGAATATGTGAGTACCAATGACATAGGAAGGTTCAAAAGGGAGGTTCTGGAGGCTAAATTTAGGCTCTTAGGTAGGAAATTGAAATCCAAACCCTCTAGGGTTGCTTTGTCAGAAATTTTCCCCATGTAGGACCCAGATGGGAGCAGAGCACTAAAGTCTCAATGCATGGATGAGATGATGGTGGAGGGAAGATGGATTTAGATTTTTTAGGAGTTGGTGAACATTCTGGGAAAGGAGGAGCCTATTCCTATAGGATGGCTTCCACCTTAACCAGAATGGAACCAAGCTTCTGGTTCTAACTTTTAAAAAGGAGATAGCACAGCTTTTAAACTAGACCAAGGGGAAAAGCCAACAGTCCTCAGAAGCACATGGTTTGGAGGCGGTATCTTCCAAGGATACTTGCAAAATAGGAAAGTTAGAATATCCCAGTTGAGAAGTTGTGGTTAAGGCTGAAATAGCCCCGATAGTTGTAGACCAACAGCACACAGATGTGAATGACTCTACACAGCCTATATCAATTGCTAATATGCAGGTTTTGAATAGGAAGATAAACAAAAGTACAAATAAAAAATATAGTTTACAATGTTTGTATGTGAAAGTCAGAAGTCTGAACAGTAAGACTGGTGAGTTAGAATGTATGGCATTATATAAGGATATAGACATGCCTCTGAAATGCTATAATGTCTATATCCATATATAATGCCATACATTCTAACTCATCAGTCAACATGCTAGAGAGGTTAAGTTTGTAGATGCCATAAATGACTGCTTCATGGAGCAGCTGGTCCTAGAAAAGATAAGTGAGGCAGCTAAAAGATACTTCACTTTCGATGCATATCCAGCATAGCTCTCTGCTTCAACGGCAGGGGAGAAGAAAAAAACTGATACCTCACGCATATCCAGCACAGCTCTCTGCTTCAACGGCAGGGGAGAAGATAAACAACCAATAAAGGCTGTATAACATAATCTGGGTAAAAACAAATAAGCATGGGTGTAGCTTGCTTATTGTGGCGGTTACTACCCCTACTACCTCTAACTAATCAAGCTAGGTATTTCACTTGGATGCAGCTCCATCACCGCTCTCTACATTAATGGTGGGGGTGGAAGGGAAATAGATCCAAGAGCTAAGAGAAACAGATAAGTATGAGAGAAAAAATGAGGGAAGCTTGCTGGGCAGACTGGATGGGCCATTTGGTCTTCTTCTGCCGTCATTTCTATGTTTCTATGTTTCTATGTTACTTTAGTTCTAGTCCTCAGTGGAATGTACAATCTGGTGCATGGGGCTACTGTGGTGGGGCTGCAAAGCAATAACTATCATAATGCAATCAAATCTGACATAACCACTGGAGAGAGGACATTAAGTAAAACTACTGCTATAGCCTATAACTTTAACAAGAAAGACTGATAGATTGAGAAAATTAGAAAAATATTAAAAAGAGCAGGTGTAAAGGTTAAAAATTTGCATGAAGCATGGGCATTATTTAAAAATGAACTGTAAATCCCCACAGGGACAAATCTGATCGGTTCACCTAAATTATTTATTCAAAAAATACCATGGGCAATTTTAATTTTTTTTATATAGAATACCAAGTATTCCTTAGGTTTATTTTATACATTTTTTAATGAAGCATTATTTTTTATGAGGTATTTGTAAATGCAGAGTAAATCATTAGAGCTACAAGGCTCTTATATAAACCATTGCTTAACTATAATCATAGCCTTCATATTATTTTGAATAAAGTATAAAGTGTTCCAAATATTCCAGTGTTTCAAAAAATATTCCAAATACTCCAATGTACTTGTGTATCCTACTTATTTCCACACAAACAGCAGTTTTCACAAAATATATTTATACATCCCACTTATTTTATATTAGCACAGCAATTGTTCATAATAATTGTGAAAAAACAACTGTGTCAGGATGGTGAAACTAAGAACAAACAGTACTTAACTTAAAGATAGTAAATAAAATCACTCATGCAGAGATTATTGACTAAAGCCCGGCACAACTGTGTTTCAGCATTACAATGCCTGCATCCAGGCCTCTTCTTCTAATAATGACTGAGATCTTCACTGACAGGGATAGCGCTACGGCAGTCGGCCGGTGTGCGCAACAGAAGAATGAAAAAGGAAAAGGTAGGGGGGAAAGGGCGGGGGAGTTAGGGGAAGGGAAGGGAAGGTGGGGTGGGGTGGGGGGTAGGGAAGTTCCCTCTGAGGCCAGTCTGATTTCGGAGCAGCCTGGGAGGTAAAGGGGGAAGGCAGCACGGCTCAGAGCGGGCTCAGCACGCACAAGGTGCACAATTGTGCACCTCCTTGTGCGCACCAACCCCCAAATTTATAACGTATGCATGCGCCTGCGCGCGCATGTTATAAAATCAGGTGTACATGTGTGTGCGCCGAGTAGCGCGTGCACATGTACGCCCGTGCGCACTTTTTAAAATCTACTCCATAGAAGAGAAAAAAGTCCCTTCTGTAACTGGAACAGTCTGTGTATAAGGATGAAGTCCTTATACACAGACATTGGGGACTTCCTCCTTCCTTGTGAGCCATCATTGTGCTCCAGATGGGTTTTTTTTCACTGTGATCTTATTAAGTAGTAGGCAGTTTACTGAGTAGGGCTTCCGTTCCCCACTCCTGAGGTAATAAATGACGGTGTGCTTAAAGAAGTTTCTGCCTAATTGCAAGTCTGCCACCTTCCTATCCAAGGTTCTTCTGTAATTCTGATGGTCCCACATGTACTGAGGGTGCTTGGAATCCTTTATAATCACTTTGTCAGCATGTTCAGCAATGCATGCATCCTGATTTTCCTCAACCAACTTCATGACATATATCGGGACTTCTGGGTACTGAAGTCCAAAGATTCCTTGTACCTTGTGATCAATGATGCATTGCACTTGGGAAAACCAGTAGATATTGGGTCTTTCACCTAGCATGCTGGGCACCACCTCCAATTTATCACATACTGCCAAAGGCATAATCTGGTCCAGAAGGTCTCCCGCTGTAGGAACTTCAGGAGGTACCCAAGGGTATAGGCCCTCCAAAACTGTTGGTCTCCTTCCCACTGGAAACTGCGGTGTTATAATTAGTGAGGTTTGGGTGGACCCTTGGACACTGTGGCAGCTGACCACGCCCACGGGGGGGAGTTTCGTGAGGGGCCACAGGTCAGGCTCAGCTCTGGACACACAAACCCAGATTATATCTTTATTTAGACAGTTTGAGAAGCCACCTGAGGTGGCAGTAGTGAGTAGAAGATATAGCCCAGCTGGGCTAGTATTCTCCAGGGCACTGGAACAGCGGTTCCTCCGGTAGCAGTGCTGTAGTGGAGAGAACTGAGAAAGTGAGTACAATAAAACATTTACAGAGTCCCAAATATGGAGAAGCCCCGAGATAGGGAGAGCTGTCCCTCGAGAAGCGAGTACCAGATCCCTGGGAGAAGAGAGACTTGTTGGCAAAGTACTCACACAGCGGTTCCACGTAGGAGATGGCACTGGCGCTGGAACGGAGGCAGGCCCTCGAGGAGCAAGTACCTGGTTCCAGGGAGACAGCTCTGAGGAGTGGATGATAGTAGTACTCACTGATGGTGTCTGTAGCAAATTCTTCCAAGTAGAAGAGGAGATAGATGCAGGCAGCGAGTCAGGGAACATGGGCCCTCGAGGAGCGAGTACCGGTTACCTGATAGCGACCTGAAAGAAGCAAAAGAGGCCCCCAAGGAGCGGGTACCCCATTAGCAGAAAGAGTCCAATGGAAGTTGGAAAGGCAGAGTAGCTGGGTACGGAGAGTGAATCCCAGCCGTAAGAATCACCCTTGCTAATTCAACGGCTAGCAGTAAACTGTAGGCTTAAATATCCGGGCAGCGTGACGTCATCACAGGGGTACGCCCCTGAGGAACGCACCAATGAGGAAATAAGTATGAGGGCCATGCGGTGTGTGCGCCCTAAGGTACTTGTAGAACATGGCGGGAGGCAGGGCCCAAGCCGGTCCGGGGATCCCGGAGAGGATGGCAGGCAGACGCCCCAGCAGCCAGGCGTCCGCGAAGAGCAGGAGGAGCTGCAGAAAAGGAAAGGTAGGCAGAGTGAAGCCGTCGGGAAGTGACGGTCGCAACATGTGGTTAGCTACTGGAAGCAGACTCAGTCCTAAGCAGACTGGAACTAAGAGGCCTGGATGGCACTCCATGGCCATCCAGCAAAGCTCTCTGAAAGTTTTGGAAATTCTCACCCTGAGGCTACATTTAGGTGTTACCACTCTGTATATTTCCTTAGCTTCCTCAAGGGTAATGGCTGGGGCCCATTCATGATGCTCAATGGGCATGCATGTGATCCGGTCCAAAACCGGCTGCATGAAACTCCAGAACTCATAGAGGTTGTATCCAGTGCTGTGGTAGCAGCACAGGCAAATCATGGGGATGGCGCTGATTTGAGATGGCATGGGTATAATTTCTACGGGGTTGACAGCTGCACGGGTTCAGACTCCATGAACTTGGGAATCCATCTACCTTGCCAATATTACAAATAGTTTCATCTCCACTGCTAATTCGCATTGCTCCAGGGCCAAACAGATGGAGGCCCAGGAAGGCTTTTCGGAATCATTGCAAGCCCCACCAATAGGGAGGTCTTCCATGGTGGCCTCCACCACTACATCTGGGGTGTCGCTGCTTGCCATCGCCTGGCTCCACTCTGCCTCAGCCTATACCACAGGGGTGGCGTTGGGTGTTGATGACACTGCCAGCGAAGGAGGCTTTTCCAACAATGGGATCTTCGGCCGGATTGTACTGCTCCCACTGGTTTCAGACCCTTTCAGTGATATGGGACTGTCACACTGTGGCACCGCTAAGCAGCGAAATGTATTTGAGGTGGATGGACTGGTCTGCCACCTGACGGTAATCCTTGGATCTACTCTGATATCCTAGAACAGAAGTCCCTTACAGCAATAGCAATGTGTGAAAACATGTTCTGGTCGCTGAACGGCACTGCAGTCAATGCTTGTACCAAATCAAGAGTCCATGATTGTATATTCAAGCCCCTGAGGCAGCCATCATAAGCGGCGAAACTCGGCCAGAGTCGGGTTATATCATTCTTTTACGTCTCCACTTCAATAAAAGAATTGAAAAAGACTAAAGGCATCTATCTCTTTTATATTTCCACAGACCATGACGAGGCAGTGCCTCCTTGGCTTAAAAGAGCACTGCTGTACCAATATAGGTGAGTCTGGAAAATTGTCCACAGAGCCCCATGAGCAGGCAGTGCCTTGCCTTCTTGGCTTAAAAGAGCACTGCTGTACCAGACCAATAAAACAAAGTGCAGTCAAAAAATAGTATGGCTAGCTAGCGGCAGCACTTCAGCCAAATCAAACAAAGATCTTTTCCAATGGAAAGTGCGTGGAACGCCGTGTGCTTACCATATAAATAGTGCTGCGTCATCGGGAATAGCGTCGCAGAGCACTGAGTGAGAGCGGCGATTGGCCACATTAGAGAAATGCTTAGCTCTGATAGGTTGCATTCTGGTCTCCTTGCCAACCTGTCTGACCCACTCTATGACAGGGCTGTGAGGTCACTTATGACTCACAGGAAAGGGCTGGTTTTTGCTATGGATACTCCCCCCATGGCCTTCTCTTATTTCAAATGTCCGCTAAGAAATCACTGCGAGCTAAAAGAATGAAACGTATGATATTTTTGTATTCATGGTGGATAGCGATCCGTTTCTCGAACCCAAAAATAGAATGGATAGGGACGTATACGTTGCGGATCGCCAATACGTTGCAAACGAATGCACATCCCTAGCAAGGAGTTCAGGAGTTCAAAAAAGGTTTTAACACAGGGACATGCTTTAGGTGCTGTGCAGAGAACCAAATTGAGGCGATGAGAATTGCAATGCACATAAACAGCTCTGTGAATGTATGTTTTAAAATCACATGAACGCCTTCTTTTTTTCCAGACATCCCAGATGCGCCATCAAAGCTGAATCCAACACACAACATGGGAGCTAATTCAAGTATTTCAAGTACTTGTAGAATTTTTTCAGAAATTCCGTTTGCAGTCATGTCAGAAGTATCAACAAATCCAACTGATCTTTCCTTTATTAATCCCTTATGTAGATATCTGATGTGTACTGCAACTAGCTCACGTTTTGACAGATCTTTACATTCATCACCCAGTACTGCATAGTATGTGTTTGCAGTTTCATGTAATTCAAATTTGATGTTCCGTAACAGTAGTGTAGTGGCAGACTCCAAGAGCTCATTTTGAATATCTGGGCTCATAATAGTTGCATTCTTAGGGAGTTTTTCAAGACGACTTTCTATATTGCTGCCATATTTGCTGAGGAGTTTAAACAGCTCCAAAAAGTTTCCTTTATTTAGAGCTCCGTGGCTTTCTCTGTGTCCACGTAACGAAATATCTTGTTTTGCACAGAACATCACAACATCTAGAACTACTTTAATATGTTCACGATTCCTCTCAATTAAAGAAGAGTTCATGGCATCTTGGTTTAGCTGATTTATAATGTTTCCCTGACCTAGTGGTTGGTGACACTGCTTGTAGTCATCAGATTTCCCCATGGAAATGGAGTACGTCTTGCTTGATTCATGTTTTGAGCAGCTCTGATTCAAATGTTTCCAATCTTTAAATCATACAGGCCTCCTCTTCCTAGCTACAGCATGAGCTCCGCAGTCAGTGTGGTAATTAATAGGCAGCATGCAGGGCATGGATAGCTGGTTTCTGCATTTCACACAGCACTTCCTCCTTTGAGTCCTTACAGCCTCTGTCCTGTCCTCAAGCTGAGTGAGATGGAGAGAAAATGCACTGAATGTAACTTGTTGTAGCATTGACAGACTTTTCCCTTCCCCTATTCTTGTACATAAAAGGAACTGGGCCATCATAAATGGCCATTATGTGCCTTTGCACCTCTCTCCCTTTGTTTTAAAACTTGAAAGAGGGACTGGTTGAGTTTTTGGTACTTCCCTAGCTCTTCTTTTGGCTAAATGACTTTGTGTGCTTATTGCTGCTGGCCCCCTCCTGCCCCTCCCAGTTATCCCACAACAATCTCAGTGACAGGATATCAAAAGTTCCCAGTAATGGTTGGGAAACACTGTATTAGTGAATAGACCTCCTAAATAGTGCATGCTTTGGAGTGTAACCATTTCATGCAACCTTTTGCATAACGGCTGCAGAATTTGCTGTGAATTTTACATTTTTGTGAATATAAAGTTACACAAAATATCTAAAACTCTTGAAAATGGTACTGTAGTTATGAAAGGTTGAGAACCACTGCCCTAGAACACAGTACACCCTCCTAAAATAAGCATAAAATATCTAAAAATACATTAGGAAAAATAAATACATTAGCAAAAATAAACAAAATGCTATCTTATTGCGAAGACATGCATTTCCACAGGCACGAAGAGGTATACAGAAAAAAAAAATGATACCAACAGGATAACAATCGATACAGTGGTTATGCAAATCCTCTTTTAAAGAACATCATCCACCCCTGTTAATCAAACTAAATTCCCCAATTGATCACCACTCCCAACCAAGCATACTTACCAGTCACACCTCACATGACCCACCCATACAACCACCTCAGCCAACGTGCACAACCTTCCCCCCCCCCCCCCGATAGCCTTGCCCAGAAGCCCCAATTTCCATATATGGTAATATGGTCTATAACGAGAAAGCAAAGCAACAAGAGAATAAGGGAAAACAAAATATATATATATCTAGATATGCGGCGTGGTCCCACGCGGTAGCCTGCAGTAGTCAAGTGTCCTTGAAGATCTGGAGAAAGAAGCGAGTAATAGCAAGCCTAGCAATCGGCATATTTCTTGTCCATGGGCTGAGGAGATTTGGGATAGTCCATTCACTCCAGTAATGCCATGTCCATCATGCGATGCTGCCAAGCCGTAAAGGACGGCGTAGCTAAGGGATCAATCCAATAAGCAAGAATAGTACGGCAGGCTAATAATAAAGCAATCCTGCCGAAGGGATCCTGGGCCCCAGTATATTTCTCAGAGAGCCCCTAGGGTCCAGCCAGCAGAAGTACAGCAGACAATTGTAGAGGGATCTGGATGCATTTAGTGACACAAGCCAGTATCTGGATCCAGAAAACCTCTAGAGATGAGCAGAGAATTAGCTGATGCAGCATGGTGCCTTCTACTTTGGAGCATTTGATACATAGTGAAGAAGGGAGGCGCCCCATATAAAAATGGCACACATCATCACAAATGGCATGATTGATAATCAAAAAATGTAAGTCTCTCAAACTACTGTCTTTCAGCTGTTTATGGAGAAAGGAGAAACAAGAGGCAAGGAAGGGAAAAGTGACATCTCTTGCACAAAACGGTGGCCAATAGTTGACCAGAAGATCCAGGTGAGATGTTGGCAACACGCTTTTAATCAATCGGCTCCAGCCTTTAATGGAATTATGTGAATACACAAATTCAGAGTTTTAGCAAATGCAGTTTCTCGTAAGAACTCCTCAGACTGCCATCGAAAGGTTTGCAGATAATACGCTAAATAAATAAATAAATAAATAAAATAATGGCAAGCTTGAAGATAAGCAAAGAAAAACTTGCGCGGGATCCGATAATTTTCAACCATAGTCGTGTATGGTAACACCTTAGGAACATCATTTTCGAAATAATGGAAGACATACATGAGACCGCAGCGAGCCCAGGTTTTGAATATTCCACTTGCGCTAATACCAGGCTGAAAGTCATAGTTACCTACCAGCAGGGTCAGCAATGATAAAGAGTCAGGCAGGTGATGGAGACGACGGAGCCATTTCCAGGCCTGATGGCAAGGAGAAAAAACATTTAGGGACGGCTAAGGATTATACCATGATAGTGTTTGAGGTAGTTGTGGGTGGATCCTTGGGCCAGTAGCAGATGACCACGCCCCTGGGGAAGATCCCGAGAGGGACCACCGGTCAGGCTGAGAGTATGGAGACAGACACACACTAGTTCTTTTATTAAACAGTATATTGAACCACCAGAGGTGGCAGTAGTGAGCTGAATTGCCCGGCTGGGCTGTAGTCCCTCAGATACTGGAACAGCGATCCTGGATAACTGAGCTGTAGAGAAACTGAATATAGTGAGTAGGTAGGGTATGCAGAGTTCAGGAACAGAACCTTGATGGTAATACTCACACAATACTTCTTGGAAGCAGCCCAGGAGCTGGAATGAAGTAGGTCCTCGAGGAGCGAGTACCTGGTTCCAGGGATCGCTCTGAGAGAGAGAGAGAGAGTAACTCACTGATGTTGTAGGCAGCGAAGGCTTCCTGGCAGAAGTGGTATTCAGTAGCAAGTCCAGGAACGAGGGCCCTCGAAGAGCGAGTACTGGTTCTAGATTGCGACCTGAAAGGCAAAAGAGAAATGAGGCCCCCGAGGAGCAGGTACCCCTGGTAAGTCCGTGGAAGAAGAGTAGCTTAGGTAGAGTAACCCATGTAAGGTAAACCTTTGCTAACTCAATTCGTTAGCAATATCAGAGATCTTAAATATCCAGAGCAGATGACGTCATCTCAGGGGGATGCCCCTGAGGTTCACGCCACTGCTGGTACTTCAGTTGGGGCCACGCCGCGCATGCGCCCTTAGTCTCCATGGAAACATGGCGGTGTGCAGCGTCTAGCCAATCCAGGGACGCCGGAGTAGGACGGCATGAGGATGCCGCGGCAGCCAAACTTCGCACAGGCAAAGAGGGAGTCACCAAAGCGGTAAGGTGGGCATAGTGGAGACATCAGGCAGCTACGGTCGCAACATACCATGGCTGCTGGGGCCTGGATTATATATAAAGGAGACCAGGGGAAAGTCATACATGTTAATAGCCCCTCCTCACAGTAAGCATAAGCATCAACAATCCATTCCCCAATAAAGTACATTTGACAGGCAACGTTGTAGGCCCAAAAGTCAGGCAGCCCCAGCCCTAACTGGGCTTTAGGATGCACCAGACTTTGATATTTAATCCGGATGCGCTTGCCGGCCCATAAAAAGTTGATCAACCCCCTCTGTAGTTTTTTAAGGTCAAGATCTTTAAGCCAAAGTGGGAGCATGTGCAATTTATAGAGCAGTTTAGGGACAATCATCATTTTGATTAAAGCACAATGCCCAGAGAAAGTGAGGGGGAGAGACTGTCAAGCCTGCAACTGCGCCCCAGATTAGTCAGGATTTCACAAATATTTAACTCATAGAGCCTATCCAAATCTCGAAGTATCCAAACCCCCAAATATTTCAATTGCCCAGGTGCCCATGTAAAAGGAAAAGAACCTGGCCACATCGTAGGGAGTTGCGGATGCAAAGCCAATGCCTCTGACTTGGGAAAAATTTATGCGAAGGCCCGCTATGTCATGGAAATGTGTGAAGATTGAGTATATGAAAAGGGACCGATACGCCCCCGTTTATAAGAATTCGAGCACTAGGATTATGGTATAGGACTTGTATAGGACTTGTATAGGACTTGTAACCATGTGACAAAATCTCCAGTTATCCCATATTGCTGGAGGATCCAGAATATATAATTCCAGGACAAAGAGTCAAAGGCTTTTTCGACATCTAA
This sequence comes from Rhinatrema bivittatum, assembly GCF_901001135.1. Taxonomy (NCBI): domain Eukaryota; kingdom Metazoa; phylum Chordata; class Amphibia; order Gymnophiona; family Rhinatrematidae; genus Rhinatrema; species Rhinatrema bivittatum. Next base: position 307,571,927 of record NC_042618.1, read on the forward strand.
ACTAAGAATGAGGTTCCTCCTGTGGGCGGTAACTAAGGGCGGCAAAGAGCCTTCTTACATTTTTCACTCCCTGACGACGGGAAATAAAGCCAGTCTGATCTTAGTGTACCAAGGTAGGCAATATAGTATTAGCCGGGCCTCCAAGACTGAGCGAGAATTTTTATGTCCACATTGATGAGAGAGATGGGCCGATAAGATCCCACATCTTGTGGATTCCGCCCCTTCTTTGGCAATAAAATAATTGTAGAACAATTTTCGTCCGGTGGGAGGTGTTTGGTCTGAATTAAAGAATTGTAATAAGATAAGAGACTAGGCAATAAGGGGGATGTTAGAGTTTTGTAAAACTCATTGCTAAGCCCATCAGGACCTGCTGCCTTGCCCTTTTTTAGTTTCTGTATAACCGTAAAAAATTCAGAATCTACAATGCAGGCATTTAAAGCGGAAAGTTTGTTACCAAGCAATTGCAGCCAGTCAAAATTTTGAAAAAAAACCTCCGACACCGGCCACTGGTGAGGTTAGAGCCATATAATTTCTTGTAATATGCCACGAAACTAGCTTCGATATCCTGCTGACGAGTATGAAAAGGACCCTTACTACCCTTAACCCCAGTAATATAGGATTTGTTTTACAAGGTCTAAGTTTGCAAGGAGTTTGCCTGGAACATTCCCATGTTTAAACAGCTGGTATTTATAATATCTTAAGGATTTTCGATGCTCTTTGATGCAAAGCAGTATTCAGAGTGTGACATATATGGTCAGCCTCCTGTTTGTGTGCAGTGATGGAATCCCATATAAAATTGACCTGCACTCTCTTTAACTCTGCAATTAAATGTAAAATTTCCGCATTTCCCTGCTTATTTCGTGTGGCAACATAAGCTATGATTTTTCCCCTCATGACTGCTTTTCCAGCAAGCCATAACGTTTGTGGACCAATGTCGGGCGTATTATTAAATTTAACATATTCTTCCCAGCCCTCTTTAATGTACTCCTGGAAGCGTACATTGGAGTCAAAGTCTGGAGGCATTCGCCAAGAAAAAGCCGAGGGAGGGTGCTTACCCATCTTTATTTCTAAAGTGTTGCACATTCATCCTCTAATAAAAAAAAAAACCCCACAACAAAACAGGAGAAACAGTAATTCTAGCAACAAAATATGCTATCACTAAGCCATAAACATGATCTGATTAGAAGCAATATGGACCAGCACTAGAACCTAAGCATTGATCGTTATTGTTCATTTTTAACCTGTCTTTTTATTATACAGTTATCACTTAATGTAATTTTCACAAATATTTATTTTCTTTTAAACTGTTTGTATATTACTTTGCCAACTACTGTCAGTGACACTATCAACACCCCCTCCTCCCCACAATGAGATAAAGAGATGAGGAGAGATTGCTAGGCACAGGGAGGGGCATAGATGAAACTCTCATTCCCTACACCACCCATCTGTGTGTCAGAAACAGCCTCACACTCATTTCCTCCTCCTCTTCCACTCCAAGCCAGGCTCTCTGTCCCCCTCACACTCATTTCCCCCTCCTCTCTCATTCCAAGCCAGGCTCTCTGTCCCCCTCACACTCATTCCCCCTCCTCCTCTAAGCCCAGCTCTCTGTCCCCCTCCCACTCATTTCCCCTCCCAGCCTCTCTAGCCCCTTCACACTCATCCCCCCCTCGAAGCCCATTTCCAGCCTCCTCCTCATGCTCAAGCCCCCCCCCCCCAAGCCCATCCACAGCCTCCTCCTCATGCTCAAGCCCTGTCCCAGCCCAGCTCTGTCCCCACACTCATTTCCCCTCACCTCCCAGTTAATCTCTTGCCCCTTCACACTCACCCCTCTCGAAGCCCATCTCCAGCCTCCTCCTCATGCTCAAGCCCCGTCCCAGCCCAGCTGTCCCTCACCTCCCAGCTAAGCTCTTGCCCTTCACTCATCCCCCCTCGAAGCCCATCTCCATCATCCTCCCTCGCTCAAGCCCCCTCCCCCCAAGCCCATCTCCAGCCTCCTCCTGTCCTCATGCTCATGCCCCCTCTCCCCAAGCCCATCTCCAGCCTCCTCCTGTCCTCATGCTCAAGACCCCTACCCCTCCCCCATCTCCAGCCTCCTCCTCATGCTCAAGCCCCCTCCCCCAAGCCCATCTTCAGTCTCCTCATGCTCAAATCCTGTCCCAGTCCAGCTCTGTCCCCTCACACTCATTTCCCTTTTCCTCCCAGCTAATCTCTTGCCCCTTCACACTCATTCCTCCTCCCACTCCAAGCCCATCTCCAGCCTCCTCCTCGTACTCAAGCCCCCTCCCCAGACTCCAGCACATCTCTGACCTCTTTCCCTTCCTCCCCCCTCCCCTCACTCTTTCCCACCTCCTCCATCCATTTTCAGAAAGGTTACCTCTTGCTCTTTCACAGTTTCACTAGTGCCTACCAGCCAGCCCTGATGAATAATAAAGGCTTAGTTCCGCTGAATCCGCTCCTCTCCTGACTCCTGAGCACTTGATGTGTGAGGTGCACAAGGCCGCAAGTAAGGCAGCCAGAGTGCCGCGCGCCCGCACCACACCTGCCTGGGTCACCTGATCCTCTGACCTCTGCAACATGAACGTACGTCCAGCACGGTGCGCACAGACTCCTCTTGGGCAGTGCAGTGACGTGAGCAGTGGCGTGAGCAGTCATGGCCACTCAATTTCAAAGCTTGAAACTTGCTCCATTTGTGATTTGCCGAAGTGCCGCTGATTGCCTCCCGGACTCTTCTTGACATGGTCTGTTCAGCGTGGTCTTGTTAATTTTTTTCTCCCTTGCTGTGTACCGCTCTCTGCCGATGCTGCCTGCTTTTCTGCAGTGTCTTGCAAAAAAATGTGGGTGGGCCTGATTGGGAAGTGGGTGGGGCCACTGCTCACCCAGGCCCACCCATAGCTACGCCACTGGCATGTACCATTACTTACATACATTAATGCTGATTTACATGCACAACACCAGCATAAGTCTGTGAAAATCACCTATATAATCTACTCCAGAGAAATCAACATTAAACATTAACCAGAAAATCTTCTTATAAATCTCTATCAAAAAACATACTAACATAAAATATCATCTTAAAAGAAATAAAGAGGTCCATATTCAGCCACTATGTGGCTGAGCTAGTTAGCAAAATAAACCTCCTCAGCTAATTAAGCCTGCATATTCAGTGGCATGTCTGCGTCACTGAATTTATCCAGCTATATCTAAAAGTTAGCCAGATAAGTCTATCCAGCTAATTTTAGGACAGGTCTATAGCCCGACCAGAGTTAGCCCAATAAGTTATCCAGCTAATTCAACTCCTGCCAGTTACACTCGTGTCCTGCCCGCCCTTTTGCCGGCTAACTAGTATTTAGCTGGATAAATAGTTATCCAGTTAAGTGGCATCCTAAGCAGATATTCAAGCCGCCATCACTTAGCTGGAGAAGTCAAAATTATTAAAATCATTCAGGAGGCAATTTTTATACAGCTTGTGGTAAGCACATTTTTGAAGGGAAAATCTATACAGGGTTTTTCCTTTGAAAAATCCATTGTGTAGGGGCTCACTTTAAAGCAGGTGTACCGTATTTTCCGGCGTATAAGATGAGTTTTTAATCCCTGAAAATCTTCTCAAAAGTCGGGGGTGGTCTTATACGCCGGGTATCGTCTTATAGGGCGTATACCGTAGTTGTCGTCAGTAATCCAAAGTTACAGCGTCTGGTGCATTCCCCGCGCCCTCGCTCCTCGAGTCACTCCCCCGGATGCTGTAAAAGCAAGCCCCTTTTGCCCAGCACCGGCCAATCGGGGAGTGAGGGAGCGCAGAATGAACTTCAGCACCGACCAATCGGGCAGCACACCTTCGCTCCTCGAGTCACTCCCTCCCCTCACCGGATGCAGTAAAAAAGTTCATTCTGCGCTCCCTCGCTCCCCGATTGGCCGGTGCTGGGCAAAAGGGGCTTGCCGAAGCAAGCCCCTTTTGCCCAGCACCAGCCAATCAGGCAGCGCGCCCTCACTTCTCGAGTCACTCCCTCCTGCTGTAAATATTGGAATGCGTTGGAAGAGGGGTAGTCTTATACGGCGAGTATATCCCAAACTCTATATTTTAACTGTAAAAGTTGGGGGTCGTCTTATACGCCCAGTCGTCTTATACGCCGGAAAATACGGTAAATATACCTGGCATGAACTTTTCCTCTCCCGACCTCTCTCTCCCATCCTTCCCAGCTTTTTTATGTGGGTACTTTGAACCACAGTGAGGAGTGGGAAGTGGGATCCATTTTCTGTAGGACTTTTTCCACAGGTAAACATCGGATTAACCACAGAAAAAAAAGACTTCTTTCCAATCCCATTCACTTGCTAATGAATTTTTTTTATTCCCTTTTTAAAACAGCAACTCTGCCCTTTCAGTAACCATATCTTCAGATAAATGATCCCAAAATGCCCACTACCCTTTGCGGGCATCAATACCCAATCATGATAACAATAATCTGGTCGATATTCAAAACCTTTCTGTAGGCAACTTTTTGAGTTGCATGCACAAAACCCAAGCTTTGAATTTTTTCCCCTGCCCAAATACATGTGTGCAATGCATGCACAATTTATTCACACAAAATGGCACATCAATGACATGGGGGGAGGGGCTTAATTTTACCCAGTGAGCCAGCATATTCAGCTCAAGTATGGTCAGAAAAATCACAGTTCTAACTTTAACCGAGCACTGTATTTTCAGCAGGAAACTTGTGCTGAATTTCTGGAACAAGTTATACGTTTAACTTTCCCTGGATATATTTGATGCTCACAGGATCACTAAATATTGACCTTGATGTATATAACTCTCTAAATGGACACAGGGGTAAACCATGATACATTACAGTTCAATTTAAATTAGGCCATGATTACCAAGTCCCTACCCCAAAGAATTTACAATTTAAGTTTGAGCTGGCAAAGGAAAATGCATAAAAATATAGCTTAGCAAACTGTTTAGCTTTAGGGGTCCTTTTTTTAAGGGCCCTGTGAATGATATCAATTTTAATCTTTGTAGAAAAATAATCCCCTTCAAGGCTTGACAGCAACAACCTGACTTGTGAAGTTATAGCTTTCAGAAAGTAAGCAGTAAGCAGCTCAAACACCCATCCATCATATTTAAACATGTTTTTTCCCTCTTTCGAGGCTGCTGTTTCAGCAAGGTCAGCAGCTGGCACCTGTCTTTGTGTGCTGGCTCATTTGCCTGGTGGATTGAGATTACTGAAATAGAAAGGCTCAGCCACCTTACTACACCTAATAGATTTGCTGGCAAAGGGAAGAAAGTGTGAGAAACTGGCCAGAATAAGTTTGCTGAGCAATCTGGTTATGGAGCTTTTGTGGTTACAGCAGTAACTGGCAAAGGTACTCTCTGGCTAAGTATGGCTGTAGGGCAGTGTCTGTGCTGTGTCATGCTTCACACATCCAATCAGAGTCTGCGCGGCTCTGGTGCTCCAATCACAAATCTGTTCTGATCCCCAGCCTCGGGCACAGCTGGAAGATGAAGAATGAGAGAGAGAGAGAGAGAGAGAGTATTGTGCCTGAGATGGTGCTTGTAGCTGCCTCTGCACAGAGCCAGAGCTCCCCACCAATGCCTCTGCAGCCACCACCATCTATGAGTCCCACTGCCATTCACTACCATTCCATCATCTGCCCAAGCCCAAACCTGAAGGAGCCGGAGACTTGGACCACTTTGCTTCTTTATCTGCACCACAGCTGGAGCCACCAACACTGGTCATGTAGGAGTGAGATTGTGAGAAAGGTAAAAGCAGTGGGATAGAAGTGTCATCAGATTATAGGATACATCATATGAGGAAGAGAATAGATTCAGTGGCGTCTGAAGACAGAGTTTTTTTGGGGGGAGGGACAACAGTGGAACCAAGCCAAAGTGACATTTCTGCACATCACTCTCACTTCTAGAGCATGGCCCCCTGCCAAGTTCTGGAATTTGTTGCCAGAGGATGTGGTGGAAGCGATTAGTATATAGCTATTAATGTTAATATTCAACAATCTCAAGGTAGTGAAACAGTACAAGGCAGTGACCACAGCCAGTAGAATGCTACGGTGCATAAGATATATAATATAACAGATGATAATGCCTTTGTATAGGCCATTGGTTAAATAGAGTATTGTGTCTAGTTCAGGAGGCTGTACTTCTAAAAGGATATAAACATGGTAGAGATGGTTCAGAAAATTCTACCATAATGGTGCAGGTTCTGCATCAAAAGCCATATTATTCAACTACTATCCGACTGAGAAAATTAGCCAGATAAATTTAACAGATCTGGCTAAGTCGGCCAAGATATGCTGTGATGATTACACAGAACTCCTTATATTTTTATAATACACAGAGAAAACAATTATCTAACCTTTCCTGTTTCTGACTCTGATGGGGAAGACAAGTTTCAAAGATTTTAATGTATGTAAATGTGTTTACCCATGTAAAAATGTCTTATGAGAATTTCCTCCCCCTCAGTAAAGGTAGCCTTCTTACCCATGGAAAAAAGGGGGTGAGGTTATGTAGATAGATGAGAAGAACACATGATAATTTTGTTTTGAAATCACCATGCTTAATTTCCATTATGTACTTTGCACCTGCTGCAGACACAAGATAGGCCTTAATAGGCAGAGGCTGTCGCTCCCCAGAAGATCTTTTGCTTAGTCAACCACCTCCCACTATGGTTGAGGCTGTGGGTTCTGGTGGTCAGCAGGGCTTTCTAGCTCCCAGTCAAAGGCAGTGGTGAAAGGCTGGCTTGTGGCTGGTGGTGAGCAGAGTGAAGCCAGAACCTTGTACAAGGAGGAACAGACTGAAGGCAAGTGAAGTTGAGGTTTGGTCTCGGGTCAAGCTGACAGAGACAAGCCAGAGGAAGAAGGATGGAGCACAGGCAAGGAGAAGACAGAAACCGGAAGGCAGGAGGAGCATCAGGAGTGGGATTAGAACAAACCAGAGCCAGGCAGGAACAAGGAAACAAGGAACCAGGAAGAAGCAGGTGTGAGAAACCAGGAACGATGAGCAACTAGCAATGCGGTGAAGCAGGAGACTTGTGAAAATGAGGGCTTGCTTCAAGAACAGTGCTTAAATCCTCTGGCAGAATGACATCATTGTCAGACCCGCAGGACAGTTTCCCGCTGTGGTGCCTACAAAGGCTCAAAGTGCATGCCTAAGGAGTTCATGGTGGTGGGGGTCAAGGTGTTGGCGGCATCCTGGAGAGAGGCTGACCTATGGCATGGCTGCCATGGCTGTCCCAATGTTACACTGGAAATAACAGTACAGCCACACACACTAGAGATAGCTCAAAGGTTTTAGCATTTATAGAAAAACAGAAACATAATGGCAGAAAAAGAACACATGGTCTATCTAGTCTGCCCATCCACACCAATTAATTCAGTTTTCCCCTGTCTTTATCCTATGCTTTCTTGAATTCAGATACTAGGGATGTGAATTGTTTATCTGACGATTGAAAATATCGTCTGATATTTTCAATCTCGTCAGATATCGGGGGGTCCCCGATAGCGATAGGAAACCCCACAATTAATTTCAGGGACTTTCTTATCGTTATGGGGGAGGGTCGAGAAGAAAGGGCACTTAAAAGTAACCCAAAAACACAACTCGACCCTTTAAAATTAGTTCTTTAGTATCCCCCCAACCCCCCCCCAAAAAAATATTTAAGTATGTGGTGGTCCAGTGGGGGTCCCGGCAGCGTTCTCCCGCACTCGGGCTGTCGGCTGCCACTAATCAAAATGGCGTCGATGGCCCTTTGCCCTTACCATGTGACAGGGGCTATAGATGCCATTGGTCGGCCCCTGTCACATGGTAGGAGCACTGGATGGCGCCGGCCGTCCCGAGCACGGGAGAACGCTCCCGGGAACTCCAATGGACCACCAGGTACTTAAACATTTTTGGGGGGGTTGGGGGGGTCTGGAGGGTGGGGGGATAATAACGAACTAATGTTGCTGTTGCTCTGACTTGATGAGTTTGAGGAACAGAAGTGAGCGACAACTTTTGTTTTCCATAGCAGAATTGGTACACTGCACGATCCAGCTGAAGATGGTGCACTTAGCTACTGGTTTACCTGGGTGTTTGGATTAAAAGATACAAAGAGTTGAGATGCACGAGATTCCGTTTGTGTTCTCCTTTTGTAGTATGCCAATGCCCGCTTGCAGTCCAGTGTGTGCAGTAAGCGTTCTCTGTCATTAGAATGAGGCTTTGGAAAAAAGTCGGTAATTCTATGGATTGGTTGAGATGGAAATGTGAAACTACCTTCGGTAGAAAGTCTGGGTTAGTCCTGAGAACTACTTTATCATGGAAAAATTGTAGGTATGGATCGTAGTGAACTAAGGCTTGCAGTTCACTAACTCGTCATGCAGATGTTATTGCTACCAGAAACACCACTTTCCATGTTAGGTATTTCATATGAGCCGAATCAAAAGGTTCAAACGGCGGAAGCATAAGCTGTTCTAGAACCACCACATTTAGGTTCCATGGTACTGGTGGTTTGACCACCGGTGGTCAAAGATGAGTTAGACCTTTGAGAAAACGAGATAGTAAAGGATGGACGGCAATCAGGCTATATGGACTTGCCTATGGTAGGCCGAAATGGCACTAAAGTGTACTCTTATAGACGATGTTGCTAGGCCATCTAGATAAAGTGAGTGAAGATAGTCTATGGGTAACTCTAGTGAACAGTCTACCGGTGGAATACCCTTAGCTGTACACCATGATGAGAAACGCTTCCATTTGAAACTGTAATTGTGCCTGGTTGATGGTTTTCTGGACTCCAGAAGAACTAGTTGAGCTGATGCTGAGATACCTTGCTCAGTCAAGAGGATCCGCTCAACCTCCATGCAGTCAGATGTAGGGAAGAATGGAGCAGATGGAGTAACGCTCCCTGGTGTTGAAATAGAAGATCTGGACAATTGGGAAGCCAAATTGGTGGCTCGATCGACAGGCGTAAAAGGTAGCTGAACCATGGCTGTCTGGGCCAAGCTGGAGCAATTAGAATTAGTTGACTTCCATTCTCTAGGCATTTTTTAATCATCCTGTTGATGAGTGGAATCGGTGGAAAAGCATATAGGAGAGTGGATTTCCACGGAATGAGGAACGCATCTTGAGCGATCCGTAGTTGACTGGGACAGATCGAGCAGAATCGGGGAAGTTGAGTGTTATCCTCCGTGGCTAGAGATCTATGGATGGAACACCCCACAGAATGAAGATTTCTTGAGCTATCTGGGAATTGAGAGTCCATTCGTATGGATGGAAAATTCGACTTAGTTTGTCTGCTCTGGTGTTGGCCACTCCCGGAAGGTACGTGACCTGTAGATGTATGGAATGACAGTGAGCATGATGGAAGATCTGGAGGGTTTCCTTGCAGAGGGACCAGGAACCTGACCCTCCTTGTTTGTTTATATAAAACATCGCTACTTGGTTGTCTGTGTAGATCATCACTCTTTGACCCCGGAGGTGGTTTAGAAAGGTTTGAAGGACATTGCATATTGCTTGGAGTTCTAATAAATTTATTTGAAGTGTTTGTTCCCATACCGATCAAAAGCCTTGTGTTTCAGGTCGAGATGGGCTCCCCAACCTTTGTGAGATGCATCAGTGGTTAGGACTGTGTTGTATGACGGAGAATTGAACAGTGCTCCCTTGTTCAGTGTGGGATTTAGAAGCCACCACTTGATATCTTGCTTCATCTGAGATTTCAGCGATAGACGTTTGCTCAATGGTTGTGAATGTTGTTTCCATTGGCATTTCAGACCCCATTGTAAGCGTCACATGTGAAGTCTTGTGTTGGGAACTGTGAAAATTGCTGCCGCCATATGATCCAAGACTTGTAAGACGTCTCGAGCCGTCAGGCAACTTGTTGCATGCAGGGAATGCAGAAGTCGACACATCTCCTGTTTCCTGTCGTCCGGAAGATATGCTTTGGTGCGTGTAGTGTCCAAATGAGCTCCAATAAACTGTAGAATTTGAGTAGGTTGCAGCATTGATTTCTGAAAATTGATTACTAGTCCCAAGTCCTGCAGACAAGTGATTACTGTTTGAAGGTGTTGCAGGAGAAGGGTTGGAGTTGAGGCCACTATCAGCCAATCGTCCAGGTATGGAAAGATTGTCAACCCCTGTTGTTGAAGGTAGGCCACCACCACCACCATGCATTTGGTGAAGACTCTGGGTGCCGACGATAGGCCAAAGGGAAGAACTTTGTATTGGTAATGCTGAAGTTTGTATTGAAAACAAAGGTACTGCCAAGAGGAAGGGTGGATTGGAATGTGGGTGTAAGCATCTTTCAGATCTATGGAGCACATCCAATCGTTGATTTGTAATAGAGGAAGGATTGACTTCAACAATACCATCTTGAATTTTTCTCTGACTAATAATTTGCTCAGTTCTCGAAGATCCAGAATTGGACGAAGGCCCCCGGACTTCTTGGGTATGAGGAAATATGGGGAGTAAAAGCCCTTGCAATGGGCCATCGGAGGAATTTGACGGATTGCCCGTTGGTTCTGAAGTAGGGATATTTCTTGGGTGATCTGGGGATGAGATGTTCTTGGTGCTCTCAGGGATAGATAAGGCAGAATCGGCTTGGATATGAATTGAAGTTGGTAACCATGTTTCACAATGTCGAGTACCCATTGTTCTGTCATTATAGCCTCCCAGGCGGAGAAATGAGCCGTAATGTTCCCTGGGGGCGCTGTAGGGATTGGTGGCGGCCTTGAGTTTAAAAAGATTGCTGCGTTTTCAATGTAGTTGTTGGTTGTTGTGTCTGCTGACGCTGTGATCTTGGTTTGCCTCTTTGTTGTTTTTGAGATTGAAGTGGTTGTGGTCTTTGATAAGAAGAATACGAGGGTGTCCTGTACTGTTGGTAGGAATGGTATAGTCTACGCGAAAATTGGTGTCGACGAGAATTAGAAAAGTATCGACGGGAAGTTGAGAAATGAGTCGGAGTTGTTAGAGACTGCACCGCTAATGCTTGATCTTTGAGTTTACTCACTGCTTCCTGGAAGCAATCTCCAAAGAGATTGTCCCCCGTGCAGGGCAAGTTAGATAATTTGTCATGCAACTCTTCCCTTATAGCACTGGCATGTAACCATGCTAACCTCCGTGCTGCTATTGTTGTGCCCGATGCTCTTGAGAATGTTTTGAAAGCTTCGTAATCAGTACGTAAAAGATGACGAGAGCATTCTTCCATATCTTGGAGTGGAAATGGAATATTTTTCCCCATGGAGTGCATGCATTAGTGCTTTAATAATATACAGTGCCTGCCTCTTTGATATAGCCCCGGAAGGAGAATATCTAATATCTATACAGCCTATGATTAGACAAGCCCAGTGCTATTCAGGCTTTATCGCATAAGCTATTAAGCACTCTGTGGCAACTTATGATGGCTGTTAGATATTTGTTATGAAGAGTTCTCATATATAGCTGAATTTATATGCTTTAGTTTGAGCCATTTAAACCAGGCAGCTGCAGCTGTACCTCGCCTTGCAACGAGGTTCCCCCAGGTACCCTGAGTCTCCAGTTGCTGCATCTGGACGTTGGATCTTGTCACCTGACTTCTGGCTTCTGACCGGGCTCCATTCCCTGACTACGTCTTCAGCTTCTGCTCCTGGCTTTCGTGTGTCTTCTGACTTCTGGCTTCTGACCCGGCTTCATCTCCTGACTCGTCTTCAGCTTCCGCCCCTGGCTTTGGTTTGACTTCTGGCTTCCACCCCGGCTCCGCCCCACGACACTGTCCTCAGCTTCTGCCCCTGGCTTTGGTTTGGATCTTTGACTTCTGGCTTCTGACCCGGCTTCGCTCCTGGACTCCGACTTCGGCTTCTTCCACCACAGCAGGTATCTGGTACTCGCAGGCCCAGAGGATTCTCCTAAGTTCCAGTGGCTCGGGCTCTCACAGGCTCCTCCTGGGGGAGCCGCGGGCTTCCGAGGGTGAAGACTCTCCAGCTTCCAGGGTCCAGCCATACTCTTCTTCCATCTCTCCACACGCTGCCCAGATCCTTGGTCGCATAGGGTCCCGCCTAAGTCCAAGAGGCACAGGTCCCGCCTAAGTCCAAGAGGCCCTCCTCCTGGGGGGACCTCGGGCTTCCAGTAGTGAAGTCTTCTCCGGAGCCACTTCAGCGCCACCTCCCAGCTGTGACGCTCCCTGTGGGTTCCCACAGTATTCCATCCACCGTCTCAGCCGGCCCAAGGGTCCACAACCGTAACAAAGAGATCATCTCACCAATAGTCCTAGTCACCATTTTGGATGCTGCCTGACTCTTTCACCATGACAGTGCCACCGAACACCATCCTATTTCATCCATTGTAGGCTGTCACTTCTTAGGTATAGATGGGGATTCCTGCTGCCAGCCTGCCACCTGTTGCGTCTGTCGGAGCTCTACAGCTTTGACCCGTTTGCCTCACCATATTCACGGCTCCTCCCGCTCACCTAGGAAAGATGGCTACCGCCGCGTCTACAAGCCGACCTCTCCTCGTCCCCGGAACGGCTATGGTGCAGCCTCCAGCCATTGCTCCTCTCAGGTACCTACTAGGGTGCGTGCGCGCGCGCAACCCACATCTTTAAGCTAACCTTGGTGCAAACCTCAAGGGCGTTCCCTCATGCTGACGTCATGCCATCCGGGTATATAATCTTTGCTATGTTGCTAGCTCACCGAGTTAGCAAGGACTTGAATCCGTTCCTGTCTATGCTATCTGCTGCTTCCATGCTGACACTGGAAGCTCCTTACCTGCCCTTCAGGGTAAGTGCTAACCTGGGTACCCGTTCCTCGGGGGCCCTCTGCTTTATTTCAGGGAACAGGTACTCACTCCTCGAGGGCCTGCCCTCCCTGCTTTGGTGCCTGTACTTCTTCGTACATCAACAAGTGACATCTAGTGAGTACTTTAACTCTCAAGTCTATCTCATCCAGATCCAGAGTGCTATCCTCGCTGGGAGATCTACTGCGGAAACCTCCTTTACCAAAAAGAAGAGAAGGGCTCCTTCTGCTGAGGTCCCTGAGACTGCAACTACAAGACTGCCCCACTACTGCCACCTCTGGTGGTCGTCTACGAGCTGTGTAATAAAGAGTTATGTGTTTTGTGTCTCTACGAGTCTAGCCCAGTGCTGTGGTTCCTCACGGGGCTCCTCCCTAAGGGTGTTGTCACCCTCCATAGCACCCAAGGATCCACCAAACACACTTAACCATAACATCACCTGACTGGTAGAAGGAGCCAAAGTCTTGAAAGGAGTTTGAGGAACACTCGTCCCTTTACAAAGACTATTATCCTCTGTCTTACAGAAGGGGCTTCCTGACAACTACTACCACTATCCCCAGGTGCATATTGAAAGGAATGCTACTTCTTCAGGTGGTGCTCTGTTCCATAATTGCTTAAGTGGCCCAGTTGTTTCCCTCGGCTGATGTCCTTGCACAATAGTTTCAAAACGCAAAATGTGTGTCCTCCCTCTTTTGAAAATGTCTCCAGATCACAGATTTCTTTTGTGATCCCTTGCCTCTAACTGCATCCTTTGGGGTGGATCACACTGCTGGCAGTGAAGTGGGGGTGGTACAGATAAGAACATAAGAACATAAGAAATTGCCATGCTGGGTCAGACCAAGGGTCCATCAAGCCCAGCATCCTGTTTCCAACAGAGGCCAAAACCAGGCCACAAGAACCTGGCAATTACCCAAACACTAAGAAGAACCCATGCTACTGATGAAATTAATAGCAGTGGCTATTCCCTAAGTGTAATTGATTAATAGCCATTAATGGACTTCTCCTCCAAGAACTTATTCAAACCTTTTTTGAACCCAGCTACACTAACTGCACTTACCACATCCTCTGGCAACAAATTCCAGAGCTTTATTGTACGTTGAGTGAAAAAGAATTTTCTCCGATTAGTCTTAAAAGTGCTACTTGCTAACTTCATGGAATGCCCCCTAGTCCTTCTATTATTGGAAAGTGTAAATAACCAAGTCACATCTACTCGTTCAAGACCTCTCATGATCTTAAAGACCTCTATCCTATCCCCCCTCAGCCGTTTCTTCTCCAAGCTGAACAGCCCTAACCTCTTCAGCCTTTCCTCATAGGGGAGCTGTTCCATCCCCTTTTTCATTTTGGTTGCCCTTCTCTGTACCTTCTCCATCGCAACTATATCTTTTTTGAGATGCGGCGACCAGAATTGTACACAGTATTCAAGGTGCGGTCTCACCATGAAGCAATACAGAGGCATTATGACATTTTCCGTTCTATTAATCATTCCCTTCCTAATAATTCCTAACATTCTATTTGCTTTTTTGACTGCTGCAGCACACTGAGCCGACGATTTGAAAGTATTATCCACTATGATGCCTAGATCTTTTTCCTGGGTGGTAGCTCCTAATATGGAACCTAACATCGTGTAAATACAGCAAGGGTTATTTTTCCCTATATGCAACACCTTGCACTTGTCCACATTAAATTTCATCTGCCATTTGGATGCCCAATCTTCCAGTCTTGCAAGGTCCTCTTGTAATGTATCACAGTCTACTTGTGATTTAACTACTCTGAATAATTTTATATCATCCGTAAATTTGATAACCTCACTCGTCGTATTCCTTTCTATATCATTTATATATATATTGAAAAGCACCGGACCAAGTACAGATCCCTGAGGCACTCCACTGTTTACCCTTTTCCACTGAGAAAATTGACCATTTAATCCTACTCTCTGTTTCCTGTCTTTTAACCAGTTTGTAATCCACGAAAGGACATCGCCTCCTATCCCATGACTTTTTAGTTTTCTTAAAAGCCTCTCATGAGGGACTTTGTCAAACGCCTTCTGAAAATCCAAATACACTACATCTACCGGTTCACCTTTATCCACATGTTTATTAACCCCTTCAAAAAATGAAGCAGATTTGTTAGGCAAGACTTCCCTTGGGTAAATCCATGTTGACTGTGTCCCATTAAATCATGTCTTTCTATATGCTCTACGATTTTGATCTTGAGAATAGTTTCCACTATTTTTCCCGGTACTGAAGTCAGGCTCACTGGTCTAGTTACCCAGATCGCCCCTGGAGCCTTTTTTAAATATTGGGGTTACATTGACCACCCTCCAGTCTTCAGGTACAATTGAGGATTTTAATGATAGGTTAAAAATTTTAACTAATAGATCAGAAATTTCATTTTTTTAGCTCCTTCAGAATCCTAGAATGCATACCATCCGGTCCAGGTGATTTGCTACTCTTTAGTTTGTCAATCTGGCCTACTACATCTTCCAGGTTCACAGTGATTTCGTTCAGTTTGTCTGACTCATCACCCCTGAAAAACATCTCTGGAACTGGTATCTCCCCAACATCCTCATTAGTAAACACGGAGGCAAAGTATTCATTTAGTCTTTCTGCAATGGCCTTATCTTCCCTAAGAGCCCCTTTAACCCCTCTGTCATCTAATGGTCCAACTGACTCCCTCAGAGGTTTCTTGCTTTGGATATATTTAAAAAAATGTTTATTATGAGTTTTTGCCTCTATGGCCATCTTCATTTCAAATTCTCTCTTCACCTGTCTTATCAATGTTTTACACTTACCTTGACAATGCTTATGTTTTATCCTATTTTCTTCAGATGGATCTTTCTTCCAATTTTTGAAGGATTTTTTTTGGCTAAAATAACCTCTTTTACCTCACCTTTTAACCATGACGGTAATCGTTTTGCCTTCCTTCCACCTTTCTTAATGCGCGGAATACATATGGACTGCACCTCTAGGACTGTATTTTTAAACAATGTCCAAGCCAGTTGAACACCTTTAACCTTTGCAGTTGCACCTTTCATTTTTTTCTAACTATTTTCCTCATTTTATCAAAGTTTCCCTTTTTAAAATTTAGTGTTAGAGCTGCAGATTTACTTATTGTCCCCCTTCCAGTTATTCGTTTAAATGTGATCATGTTATGATCACTGTTGCCAAGTGGCCCCACCACCGTTACTTCTCTCACCAAATCTTGCGTTCCACTAAGAATTAAATCTAAAATAGCTCCCTCTCTTGTTGGTTCCTGAACCAATTGCTCCATAAAGCAATCATTTATTAATTCCAGGAACATTATGTCTCTAGCAAGTCCTGATGTTACATTTACCCAGTCAATATTGGGGTAATTGAAATCTCCCATTATTATTGCACTGCCAAATTGGTTTGCTTCCGTGATTTCTCTTAGTATTTCATCATCTGTCTGACCATTTTGTCCAGGTGGATGGTAGTATACTCCTATCACTATACTCTTACCCAACACACATGGGATTTCTACCCATATAGATTCTACTGAGCATTTAGTCTCTTGTATGATCTTTATCCTGTTGGACTCTATACCCTCCCGGACATACAGTGCCACACCCCCACCAAGTTGATCCTCCCTATCATTGCGATATAATTTGTACCCAGATATAGCACTGTCCCATTGGTTATCCTCCTTCCACCAAGTCTCTGTGATGTCAATTATGTCAATCTCATCATTTGCTGCTATACACTCTAACTCTCCCATCTTACTTCTTAGACTTCTGGCACTGGCATACAGACATTTCAAAGTGTGGTTTTGGCTTGTTTTAACAACCTGCTTTTCAGTTGTTTGGGATAATTCGGATGAAGCTTGAGGAACTATAGCAGAGGAACCACAGCAGAGGATTCTTCAACATCTGTTCCTACACTGTCAGTATGGCCTGCACTCCTTCACTAACAAGTCCTCCTGCCTCTCTCTCCTCTGTCAGTGAAGTGAAAGTTAGTACAGTATTGACTAAACCTCCTAATACAGGGTCTTCAGCTAATACCTCTCCCATCTATGCTTCAGAAA
Source organism: Rhinatrema bivittatum (assembly GCF_901001135.1). NCBI lineage: Eukaryota > Metazoa > Chordata > Amphibia > Gymnophiona > Rhinatrematidae > Rhinatrema > Rhinatrema bivittatum. The sequence goes on from NC_042618.1 coordinate 307,588,704, forward strand.
ATCCTTTGAAGAGAGATTAATCAAGCTTTGAATCAGAAGAGGATGACGAAACTGATCTTATAGCCTCTGCTGCACTAAGAGTTTGCGCCGGTGGTTTAGGTTTCACCACTTCTATAGGCACTGGGGGTTGTATTCTGCTACTACTAGTACTACTAGTGCCTTCCCTTTCCTTCTCCTCTGAGATAGCAGGATCTGGCTGAGAAACTGATGGAACAAGTGGCATATCCTCCCCAAATCTCAACTCTTTGCGGCTTGACATGCCTGTCTCTTCTGCTAAAGTTTGGGATTTGAAAAATTTCCTCTTTATCTTAGGTGCGGGACTCACTGTTGTCTATCTAGCCAATCCCCTGCTAACAACTGTGGACTTCCCATGACCTTTGCCTGACATAATAGATTTTTTTTATCTGCTGCAGTGCTGGATAAAAGATGTTGTCAAACTTTATTTCTGAAAATTTGATGGATTGATGTAGAACACACTGATGACAGTGTGACTACTACAGTGATCCTTCTGTGTGTACAGTTTAACAACACACAGAGAATATACACTACAGTAGAACAACTATTTCAGTATTTTGTTTTGCTGTCTACAGTGCACGCAGATGCACAACCACAAAAAAAACAAAGAATGGTATAATGCTGTACTATGTGTTGAGCACTACTGGTAAAACAGAAGAACAGTGAATGCACTAGTAATTTAAATGCAGTAACAAAATTAATTAATCCACAAAGTGTCTGGCTGTACCTGTGGTGGCAACTGGCACATGCCTACTGCACTCTTTGTGGATGCACTGACTAACAGACACAGACCCAGACAAAGACAGTTAAAACAACCTCTCTATCAGGCCGATACAGTACCGTGAGCTCCAACGAAGCGCACTATTAACCTGCTCTTGGACGCACGTTTTCCCTTACCCCTTATTCAGTAAGGGGCGGAAAACACGCGTCCAGCCCGCGGCACCTAATAGCACCCTCAACATGCAAATGCATGTTGATGGCCCTATTTGGTATTCCTGCGCGATACAGAAAGTAAAATGTGCAGCAAAGCCGCACATTTTACTTTAAGAAATTAGTGTCTACCCAAAGGTAGGCGTTAGTTTCTGCCGGCACCGGGAAAGTGCACAGAAAAGCAGTAAAAACTGCTTTTCTGTGCACCCTCTGACTTAACATCATGGCAATATTAAGTCGGAGATCCCGAAGGGTAAAAAAAGTAAAAAAAAAAAAAAATTTAAATGGGCCGGCGGATGTCGGGCCGAAAACCGGATGCTCAATTTTGCCGGCGTCCGGTTTCCGAGCCCATGGCTGTCAGCGGGCTCGAAAACCGTCGGCTGTCAAACCCGCTGACAGCCGCCACTCCGGGCTAAAAGGAGGCACTATGGACGCGCTAGTGTCCCTAGCGCCTCCTCGCGTGCCGGGAGAGCGGGCGTTCGTCCGCTCTCCCGCGGACTTTACTGAATTGGCCTGCTAGTGGGATACTGTGGCAGAGTTCAGCTACAGTCCTGGTATTATACTGGTTAGCGAAAGGTTTAAAATTTGATAAATCACTGCAAAAAGATCTACTACCAGGCGAGCAGCTTGCAATGCCTTCCCTCAGGAGGGCAGAAGGCAATGATAGATAACACTAACCTTCCTCTATGTCAGTGGCAGTGGTAGCAGTGAGATATTAAAAAAAAAATTTAAAACCCCGTGCAAATTAACACAGTTTGACAGCAGCTACCAGCTAACAGAATTAGAACAGATGGAATGTTTCTAATCTTGAATCAAAGTAGTGTTGATACAGAAGAATATAGTAAATACTAGGGATGTGAATCGTTTTTCGACGATTAAAATTATCGTCCAATAATTTTAATATCGTCTTAAACCGTTATGGAACACAATACAATAGAGATTCTAACGATTTATCGTTATAAATCGTTAGAATCGTGAGCCGGCACACTAAAACCCCCTAAAACCCATCCCCGACCCTTTAAATTAAATCCCCCACCCTCCCGAACCCCCCCCCCAAATGCCTTAAATAACCTGGGTGTCCAGCGGCGGTCCGGAACGGCAGCGGTCCGGAACGGGCTCCTGCTATTGAATCTTGTTGTCTTCAGCCGGCGCCATTTTCCAAAATGGCGCCGAAAAATGGCGGCGGCCATAGACCAACACGATTCCACGGCAGGAGGTCCTTCCGGACCCCCGCTGGACTTTTGGCAAGTCTTGTGGGGGTCAGGAGGCCCCCCCCAAGCTGGCCAAAAGTTCCTGGAGGTCCAGCGGGGGTCAGGGAGCGATTTCCCGCCGCGAATCTTTTTCCGTACGGAAAATGGCGCCAGCAGGAGATCGACTGCAGGAGGTCGTTCAGCGAGGGTTCCGGCGCCTCGCTGAACGACCTCCTGCAGTCGATCTCCTGCCGGCGCCATTTTCCGTACGGAAAACGATTCGCGGCGGGAAATCGCTCCCTGACCCCCGCTGGACCTCCAGGAACTTTTGGCCAGCTTGGGGGGGGGCCTCCTGACCCCCACAAGACTTGCCAAAAGTCCAGCGGGGGTCCAGAAGGACCTCCTGCCGTGGAATCGTGTTGGTCTATGGCCGCCGCCATTTTTCAGCGCTATTTTGGAAAATGGCGCCGGCTGAAGACAACAAGATTAAATAGCAGGAGCCCGTTCCGGACCGCTGCCGTTCCGGACCGCCGCTGGACACCCAGGTTATTTAAGTCATTTGGGGGGGGTTCGGGAGGGTGGGAGATTTAATTTAAAGGGTCGGGGGTGGGTTTTAGGGGGTTTTAATGTGCCGGCTCACGATTTTACGATTTTTCACGATATTTTACCCCCCCAAACGGCAACAATACGATTCCCTCCCCCTCCCAGCCGAAATCGATCGTTAAGACGATCGAGGACACGATTCACATCTCTAGTAAATACAGAATTCAAACACAAAAGCAAAGCAGGATGTATACTCCATGAGTGAGAGAATCCAACTGCAAGCTGAAACAGTCAGGGAATACAATAAGAAGGATGGAAAGTTCCATGATTTGCTGATTTAGAAAAATGGTCCCCTCTTATATGCTCCCTTGCTTTGTTAGTCTGTTTTTTTTTTTTACATTTATTTATTTATTTATTTAAAACATTTCTATACCGGCCTTCATGAATGGGATTCATATCAGGCCGGTTTACATGGAACAGGGGAAAACCAAAAGTAAAATAAAACCAGAGTAAACATAAATAAGAAAGGTCGAAAAATCAAAGTTACAATAAACAGGGGTATTGAACTTGGGAGCTAGTGTAGCTAGGAATAAGTGAAGTAGGAGTAAGAGCGATAGAGATTAACTAGGTAATTATCATATAATATGTTATGAAATTAATAGACATTAAGGGGTAGATTTTAAAAGAAGCGCGATCAGCCTACTTTTGCTTGCGCATCAGACTCAAGCAAAAGTACGCTGGATTTTAGTAGATACGCGCGGAGCCGCGCGTATCCACTAAAATCCTGGATCGGCGCGCGCAAGGCTATCGATTTTGTATAGCCTGCGCGCGCCGAGCCGCGCTGCCTCCCCCCGTTCCCTCCAAGGCCGCTCCGAAATCGGAGCGGCCTCGGAGGGAACTTTCCTTTGCCCTCCCCTCACCTTACCCTCCCTTCCCCTACCTAACCCACCCACCCGGCCCTGTCTACACCCCCCCTTACCTTTGTCGGGGGATTTACGCCTCCCGGAGGGAGACGTAAATCCCCGCGCGCCAGCGGGCCTGCTGCGCGCCGGGCCGCGACCTGGGGGCGGGTACGGAGGGCGCGGCCACGCCCCCGGGCCGTAGCCACGCCCCGTACCCGCCCCCAAAACGCTGCCGACACGCCCCCGCAACGCCGCGCGCTCCGGCCCCGCCCCCCGACACGCCCCCCTCCGAGAACCCCGGGACGTACGCGAGTCCCGGGGCTCTGCGCGCGCCGGGAGGCCTATGTAAAATAGGCTTCCCGGCGCGCAGGGCCCTGCTCGCGTAAATCCGCCCGGTTTTGGGCGGATTTACGCGAGCAGGGCTCTGAAAATCCGCCCCTAAGTTCCTTGATCTGGGTATGACGAGTTAATTTGTGTTAGGGGAAGGCTTGGAGGAAAAGCCACGTCTTAAGTTTCCTTCGGAAGGTGTGGAGGCATGGTTCCAGTCTTAGATCAGTCGGTAGTTTGTTCCAGAGGACTGGTCCTGCTGTAGAGAAGGAACGTTCTTTGGTGGTTGTTAGCCGGGTGGATTTGGTAGGTGGGACTTGCAGCATTCCTTTATATGCCTCTCTGATGGGCCTGTCTGAGGCATGGAGTTTGAGTGGGGTCTGTAGGTCTAGGGTGAGTTGTTTGTGAATGGTTTTGTGTATTATGGTGAGTGCTTTATGTTGAATTCTGAATTTTATTGGCAGCCAGTGTAGGTTACGGAGGATAGGGGTAATGTGGGCGCTTCGGTTAGTGTTAGTTAAGATTCTGGCTGCTACGTTCTGGAGCATTTGTAGCGGTTTTGTTGCTGAGATGGGGAGCCCCAGGAGCAATGCATTGCAGTAGTCCGTCTTTGAAAATAGTGTAGATTGGAGGACAGTTCTGAAGTCCTGGAAGTAGAGGAGAGGTTTAATTCTTTTCAACACTTGAAGCTTGTAGAAGCATTCTTTGGTGATATTATTGATTGATTTTTTTAGGTTTAGATGATTGTCTAGTATGACTCCTAAATCTCTTGTGTGAGAAATATGTGTGTCCGGGGGAGTAGAATCGGTGTTAGTCAAGTGTTCAGGGGAGATGAGCAGGATTTCTGTCTTGGATGCGTTGAGCACCAGGTTCAGGCTGGAGAGGAGACTTTTTATGGATTTCAAACAGTTTTCCCAGTAGTCGAGTGTTTTTGTCAGGGTTTCTTTTATGGGGATCACTATCTGAACGTCATCTGCATAGAGGTAGTATGTTAATTGTAGGTTAGTGAGTAGTTGGCAGAGGGGTAGTAAGTAGATATTGAAAAGGGTTGGAGATAATGATGAGCCTTGTGGAACGCCTAGCGTTGATATATAACTTGGTGATTCTATGTTGTTGACTCTCACCTTGTAGCTTCTGTTGTTGAGGAATGAGTTGAACCAATTGAGGGCAAGACCCGTGATTCCAATTTCTGAAAGACGATTTAGGAGGATGGCATGGTTTACCGTATCAAATGCCGATGAGATATCTAGAAGGACCAGTAGGTATGCAAGCCCTTTGTCTAGTCCCATGAGGATGTGGTCTGATAGGGAGATGAGAAGGGTTTCTGTGCTGGCTGATTTTCGAAAACCATACTGTGCAGGGTAAAGAATTTTATTTTCCTCAAGGTAGTCAGAGAGTTGTGTGTTCACAACTTTCTCTGTGAGCTTCGCTAGAAACGGCAGGTTCGATATGGGTCTGAAATTGGCGAGTTCTTTTGTGTCTAGATTGGGTTTCTTTAGGAGGGGTTTGAGAGATGCTGTTTTTAGCTCGTCAGGGTAGATTCCTTGTGCCAGGGAGCAGTTTATGATATTGGTGAGTGATCTGGAGATGGTGCTGGGGATGAGAAGCAGAAGTTTTGTAGGGATGTGGTCTGTCGGATGGCTGGAGGGTTTCATTTTTTTGAGAACGGATTCTATCTCCATGGTGGTAGTAGGTTCGAAGGAGTCAAGGGTGTTTCTGGGGTGATAGTTGGTGTTGGAGTTGAAAATTGGGGTTATTGTATTAGTGGGGAGACGTGCCAATGTGTTTGCAATTTTATCCTGAAAGAAGCGTGCAAGATCATTGGCTTTAGATTGAGCCTGTTCATCAGGGATGGTGGGGGCAGAGGGTTTTGTGAGTTGTGAAACAAAAGAAAACAGAGCCTTGGCATCATATTGTATATCATGGATTCTGTTTGCGTAGAATTCCTTTTTAGTCTGTAGCAGAGAGGTCTTGTAGAGATGGAGGAAGCGTTTGTAGTCTGAAAGAGTTTTGGTTCTCCTCTGACCTCATATATGAGTAACAAGCCGTTAAGCCCGTTAAAACGGGCTACATCCCTCTGTCTCTCACCTCCCCCTCATTCTCTCTCCCCTACCCTCCCTCATTCTCTCTCCCCTACCTCCCTCCCACCCACTCACCCACTCCTCCCCAGCCTCCCTCTCCTCTCACTCAGTCCCTCCCTCCCACTCAGTCTCACTCACTCCCTCCCCCTCTCTCCCTCTCACTCACACTCAGTCCCACTCACTCTCCCTCAGTCCCACTCCCTCCCTCCCTCTCCCTCAGTCCCACTCCCTCCCCCTCAGTCCCACTCCCTCCCTCCCTCTCACTCCCCCTCACTCAGTCCCTCCCCCTCACTCCCTCCCCCTCACTCAATCCCTCCCTCTCACTCAGTCACTCCCTCCCACTCTCTCTCTTCGTCCCTCCCACTTAGTCCGTCCCTCCCTCCCTCTCTCTCTCTCCTCCCTCCCTCGCTACTGGCCGCTGCCGCTACCGCCGCTACCGCTGCCGCCGCCCGCTGCCGCCGCCCGCTGCCGCTACCGCCGCCGCCCGCCACCGCCGCCCGCTACCGCCGCCACTGCCGCCCGCCGCTACCGCCTCCGCTGCCGCCCGCTACCGCCGCCGCCCCCGCTGCCGCTACCGCCGCCGCCCGCTACCGCCACCACCGCCGCCCGCTACCGCCGCCGCTACCGCCCGCTACCGCTGCCCGCTGCCGCTGCTACCACCGCTGCCGCCATGTTTTTTGGGTTTTTTTGACGCTGCCTAAGACTGACGTGCTCGCCCGCACATGCGCAGTAGAGCTGCTCTCTACTGCGCATTTGCGGCACGTCGGTCAAGCGTCGTTTATCTAGTTAGATAGGCATCAGGGCTGGACATGAGTAATAGCCATCAGGGCTGGGTTGCTATGGAAACTCCCACCTGACCTGCCCAGCCTCAGACTCTATCTTTTTAATGCAGCCAATGCTTTTCAATGGGAAACATAAATGAATGAATGAATGAATGAATGAAATGAATAACATATGTTCATTCGTGGGGCAAACAAATCAGAAAATATAGTATATTCATTATGGTTAGGCCATTTATTTTAAATGAATACACATCCCTACCCCCCAGGACCCTGTTTGTCATTCTCAAGGGGCTTCTGAGACATCCAAGTCTGGTGCAGCAAGGAACAACGAAGTTCCCAAGTTGCAGTTCAGAGAGTGTGGGGCCCACTAGGATAGGAGGGAACAGGATGGAACTATTTCTGGGAAAGTTACAGCAGCAGAGTGAACTGCACATTTCATAATATTGTTCTGAAGAGTAGGAGGCTGAAGATTGAAGTTGAGTAAACAAAGGAATAATTGGTTCAATCAAAAGGGACGGTGTCCTATCAAGAAATTTGAGAATCATCTGATTTCCCTGTTTTTCTTCTTAGATGTAGAACTAACTTTTCAGTGTTGGGAACCAATCTTTGGTTCCCAACCCTGTGGACTTTGTTGATGCCAGGTAAGTCTTCCCCTGATGGACCCTGATTTGATCCCAGGGTTGCTGAAGGCAATACAAAACCCCTGAAGTCCCCAAATGTGGCCTCCTTTAAGGAGGAGGTTACACAGGGACCTAAACTTGGAGAGCACACTGAAACACACTCACTCTCGCAAAAGAAACTCTATATTGTCCCACACTGTATGCTAACCTTTCCCCTCTTGTGCCTCAGGAGCTCTCCATTCCAGCCAACATCTGGGGAGGTGCTGTTTAGAATGGTATGCCCCTATTTAACCCAAGGGCAGGAAGCTAGAGCTATGTAGTGGAGAGGGAGACCTCATGCGGTCTCTACAGAGATATCACTTACCCTAAAAGTAGAGTCCAAGTGTATTCCCCCAGGATTTCTGCAAGGGCTTATTTCTGTTGACCAGGTCCCCATCACATGTGCAAATACGTTCACTCTGAAAATTGAGGCAAAGCCCATAGCTAAAAAGTACCCATGGATTTGCAGTAATGTGGGCAATTTGAAAATTGCCCCCTTAAACATCGGGCTTTCCAGTTTTAACCTGCGGTTCAGGGATAATAACATTTTCGCATGGCTGAAAGGAAGAGATCACGTCGGTGAATCCTCTCCTTTGATAAATCATATTAGGCAGCCTTTCTGTGCCTGTATCACCCTTTCTTAATTTTCATACTATTAATCATCTTAATTTGAATATTAAAATAAAAATACAGTGCCATGCACCAGAATTGTAAGGCACTTTGTAACTTCTGCTAAATGTGATGGTAATGTCAGTGCTGAATTTGCAACGGCTGGTGAACTGGTAGAAAAAAAAAATTAGCAGTAGCATAAAACTGTGATAAATGATCCCAGGCAAGTATATGAAGTCTCTATCAAATGTGTGTGTCTGTCTGCTTGTTCGGCAATATTTATCTGTCCTCAAATATCTATCCATCCATCTTTCCTGCAATATCTGTCTGTCTTGCAACACCTGCAGTATCCATCACGTTGCCATGTGTCCAATAAATGGAAAACTGAAAAGTAGCTCCTTCCAGACACTGTGCCCAGTAAAGCCTAACTCATGCAGATTTCCCTCCTGCTGTTTTTCAAAATCTTAATGAATCCAACCCTGAATTTCTTACATCCCTGAAAGCAATAACAAACAGAAAAGACCTTAAAAGTTATTAGATAGCCTCAAAATCAGAGCAATTTAGGAACTATAATCAGGTCATTATTCCTTTTAAACACTGCCATTGCATCTTTTCTTTTGATTACTATCCAGACTTGCAAAGATAAGTAGCCCCCAACAAACACTGGATGTCCTAGCCATGGAGCCTCATTTCCAGTTTCAAACATTTTAGGGGAAAATAATTCTGAGTTCCTTTTACTGTATAAATTTCAGTGTGGCATAGACATGGTATTCTCCACCTGTCTGATGTCACACATTAGTGTGTGTGTGTGTGTGTGTGTGTGTGTGAGTTCTGGTGTGATGCTAACTATAAGAAGTTCAAGGTATTGCTACTTTCTCTGTAGCTTCACTTTCACAGTCCTCTAGCATTCTAAAAATACTTATGACTTTCATGAGAAATTATATAAATACTGAATTCTTTCCACAGAAAAGCAGCTCAGTGCATGCCTATGCAAAATTTTAAACTTATTATCTTTCACTTTTTGCTTAGTTTTTTTTTTTTTTTTCTGTTCAGCCGCTTCTGACAGATGTCTGTCCTCCATTTATCCACAGCACAGGCTGCAGCAGCAGCAGGAGCAGTGCAAGCTTCCTGATATTTGTATTTATCTATTTTGTATTTTAGTTTTACATAAATAAATTCCTAACATTCTACCTCAGCATGGAAGACGAACAGCACAGCCAGCAACCGTCCAAGGTCTTACCCCTCAACAACTACATATATACACACTCACCCACACACATTGCCATATCTGTGGGTAAAGAATTGTTTTATGCACTGAAGTCCTTTGATAATTAACCTAGAACGGTGTGCAGAAGAGGGGGTTGGGGAGGATACCATTTATGTGCATACATTTGATTTTCTAGTGTGTGCATACATGTGCTTGCACACATTTACACGTACTAAATGGGTGGCGCTATGTAACCTGCAGTACCATGTGGTACCAGCCCGCCCAACTTTCTGCCAGAGCCGACAGCCAATTGTCCCCCCTACGCACACACATTTATGGACCATGTGGTCAGCTGGTTTCCTGGTTTGGGGCTGATGGGAGTAGAAGCCGTTTGGACTGTCCAGAGGTCCTTACAGTGAAGGGAGGGTGAAATCCCCCTCATGGAGGAAGGGGAGTTGTACCTCATTGGCTTGGGGGGGGGGGGGGGGGGGGGGGTTCGGTGGGTAGGGAGGCTGGAAGGAAGAATAAGTAATGTGGCTGTTACTAGCCCCAGCCTCTTCCTCTGTCTTCCCGCCAGGATTATAGTGAGTTGTTCAGTTCTGCATTCCTGGCAAGTCTTGCAGTTGCTTCAGAGCACAGGTTCCCACATTTAATAAAAAAAAACATGAATAACTAAATAAGGAAGGCAGCTTTTCTAATATTATGTCCTTGGGCAAACACTACATGCTCTTTGTACTCTTATCAAAGTGGCTTGTTTGATGTACCCTCAGTGAAAAAGGCATGGTTGGCTGAAACATGTGAAAGGGCATTTTTTGTCACCACCACAGAACTATGGAACATTTTACCAAAAAACACTCATATGATGACTTGTACCAAGACATTTACAACCATGTTGAAAAAGTTTGTTGCTATAAAATGTTGTAGTGGCTGACCTTTTATATTTATGTGATATTATTTTAGCTTATTTTAGTTGTAATTGCCAATCTTAAGTGATTTTATTGTGCTTTGGTTTTTAAGTGTTTTATTTTGATTAATTAATTAATTTATTTAAATTATTTTAATATACCGATGCTCAAGACGAAGTCTTATCGTACCGGTTTACATCATAACCTGGGGAAAACCATTTAACTAGAAAGAAAGTTACAATAAACAGGGTGTACAATTCAGGGCCATTAAGAGAGAAAGAATTAGTATAACTTAACGCTACTAAAGGAGTAGTGCAAAAAAGCAGAAAACAATTGATTAGCTTGGGGTGCTGATTTAGCAGCTAGTTTAAATAAACAGTTCGAGCATAACAGTTCCTTTGGATAAGGGGCAGAGGAGGCAACCGAAAGGGGCGAGGGAGGGCAGGGGCTGGAGTGGGGCAGGGGAAGTGGGTAAAGGGTCCAGGAGAGGAGGAAGGTAATAAGGAAGAGGTGTGAGAGTCAATGCTAGTTGGGGAGTGACTCTTCAGGGGAAGGCTTGAGAGAACTGCCAGGTTTTCAGTTTCTTTCTAAAGGAGAGATGGCATTGTTCCTGGCGGGGGTAGAGAAATTTTGATGATGTTTTAGCTATGTTTTTTGATTATGTTTTAGCTATGTTTGTTGTGCTTTTGTCTTAATGTATTACACTATGAATGTATATTTGTAAGTACTCAGGGCCTTGGTATGGGTGACTCATAAATGCCCAATAAACATAAACATGCATGAATAGGCAGAAAGAGAAACACTTGCATGCGGCTGAAAGGGAAGAAGGAACCCCATGATGTAGATCACAAGTAGCAGCAGTATTAGAATTAGCTACATGGCTGGAAGCAGCAGTAGTGGCAACGTCGGCAGGGAGGTTGGTAGAAGAAGCAGGGGCAGGGCTGGCACAACCCACTGTGTAAGCCATGCACTTGCATAGGGTAGCAGTTCAGAGGGGGCAGCAGCCTGATGCCACCAGTGGCCAAAGTGGAGCAGAGGCCGAAGGGCTACTTGGCAATCCCTATCCCATAATAGCCAAAGAGAAGAAGAGGCCACAGGCTGCCTAACGAACTTCATCCCACCAGCAGCCAAAGTGGAGAAGAGGCTGTGGGCCACATGGTGGATCCCATTCCACCAGCAGTCAAAGTGGAGAAGAGGCTGCGGGCCCCCCGGTGGATCCCATTCTGCCAGTGGCCAAAGTGAAGGGGAAGCTGTGGGCCACCCAGTGAATTCCATCCTGCTGGCAGAAAAATGGAGAAGATGCTGCAGGCAGCCTGGCAAACACCATCCCTCCTGGCAGCCTATGTGAAGAAGAAGCCATGTTGGAGCCTTTTTTTTTATGTATATAGAGGGTAGGACATATGGATTCAGAGTTCTCATCCAGACACAGATTAATTTGAAGGCCTCAGGCCAACCTCTGAGTGAACTCCTATTTATTGTTTTGCAATGTGAAATGTTCAGGAACAGACAAGAGTCTATTTACTTTAGTTATTCCAGCAGGTCTATGATGAGAAAGCAGGCAATTAACTTATACTAAAGCCTGAAAGAGAATGAAGGCCACACAGCTGCTCCTGAAATTGATAAGAACTCGGAGGGAGGGAACATCACTACTTTCCAAAGCATTTTAGTGTAAGGAGTAATAACAGCTAGAGAGAGAGGGAAAGTGCGCTCCAGACGTGATAGCACAGGCTGATCCTTTGGAAACATGTAAGCTTTTAATACATACGTAGCAATTGTCATTATCTACCATTATTTCTTCTGTATAATCTGATTTATTTGTTCTATCCCCCTATTGCTCAAATAAACTTATTTTCCTAAGTACCTGGAACCATGATATACTAAATCAAAGTTGGTGTAGGGAATAAGCTCCTGGGTTCAAGCCTCCAAATATAATCCCAGTAATTGTGTATGTTTATATTGGGTAAGCCTCCGAGGTAGTCCTGTGTGCATGCAGGCATTAAGCTCCTCAGGTAGCTCCCAGTGTACACCTCAGTGAGATTAGCCCCCCAGGTCAGAGCCCCTGGGCAGAATGCCAGTGTGCACGGTCTGAACCTGGAACAGGATGCAAGTGACCTGGCCAACCCTGTCCTGCCAGTGGCCTAAGTGGAGAAGAGGTCACGGGTCCCCTGGTGGACCCCATCCCACCAGCGACCTAAGTGGAATGCAGATTGTTATTGTTTGTAAGGTTTTGGGTGGACCCTTGGACACTATGGCTGCTGACCACGCCCACGGGTGTGAAGTCCTGTGAGGGCCACAGGTCAGGCTCAGCTTTAGGACACACAACACAGAATTATCTTTTATTAAACAGAGTTGAGAAGCCACCAGAGGTCGCAGTAGTGAGTAGAGATGAAGCCCGGCTGGGCTTGTAGTCCCTCAGGACACTGGAACAGCGATCCCTCAATAGCTGTGCTGTAGTAGAGAGAAACTTGAGATAGTGAGTACAGTGGAGCATACACAGGGTTCTGGTATAGAGCCTTATTGGTGGATTACTCACACAGCGGTCTCTCCCGGAAGGAACACAGAAGCTGGAATAGAGGCAGGCCCTTGTGAAGCGAGAACCTGGTTCCAGGGAACAGCTCTGAGAGAATATAGATGGTAACTCACTGATGGTGTAGGCAGCGGTATCTTCCAAGCAGAAGTGAAGCTCAGGCAGTGAGTCCGGGAACATGGGCCCTCGAGGAGCGAGTACCGGTGCCAGACAGCGACCTGAAAGAAAAGAGAGAGGTCCCCGAGGAGCGGGTATCCCGATAGTGTAAGTCCAAATATAGAGATGCAGAGTAGCTAGGAACAGAGAGCGAATCCCATCCATAAGGAATCCCTTGCTAACTCGATTAGCTAGCAAACAGAGTAGGCTTTTGTATCTGGGATGCGTGTCGTCATCACAGGGGGAAGCCCCTGAGGTTCGCGCCAAGGAAATCATAAGAAGCAGGGCTGCGCAGCGCACGCGCCCTATGGCAGCTGAACAACATGGTGGGATGCAGTGCCCAAGCCAGACCGGGGATGCCAGAGAGGACGGCAGGCAGACACTGCGGCATCCAGACGTCCATCAACCGCGGGAGGAGTCGCCAAAGAGTTAAGGAGGGAGGATAGGAGATGTCGGGCAGCGACAGTCATAACACAGATCACTTTGAAATGGAGACCCAATGGAGACCAAAGTGAAGAGGTGGGCCCAAGGCTGCTGGGGGAGCCAGTGGAAGAAGAGAGGGTGAAGCCCATGTGTGCGTGTCTGTGTCTGAGAGTGTATAAGACAAGGAACACATGTATGTATCTGTATGTGTGTGTGTGTAAGTATGTATATGAGATATGAGAATGTGTGTGGGAGGAGTGCATGTTTTTATGCGTGTGATCATGTGTACATATGAGTGTGTGTGTGAGATGGGTCACATGTGTGTGTTTGTGTATAAGAGCTTCTATAAGAGAGGGAATGCATGTGTGTGTGAGCATGTTTATGTGAGCATGTGTGTGAGATGGAAGGAGAATATGAGAGAGGGAGCATGAGTGTATAAGAGTATGAGTGAGAGAGATCATAAACTGTTGTGATCTTTATTTGGAATGATGATATATAAAATGTTTAAAATAAATAAATAAATGTGTGTGAGCATGCAAGAGAGGGAGCATGTATGTGTGGGACAGAGGGAGAATGTACGTATGAGCATGGGTATGTATATGAGAATGAAAATGTATGTATATGACAGAGAGAGGAAAAAGTTTGCCTTTCCACACCCACTAATCCACAATCATCTCAGGATAACTGAGGCAGAGAGTGAGGATTTTTTTTTTTAGCCAATAGTTTTAACTATTGGGTGTTATTTGATGTGTCTTATGTTTTGAAATATTTTACCAGTCTTTGGAAAATTAAAAAAACAATGGGCCGGATTTTCAAAAGGTTACACCTGCTGGGCCTATTTTCAAAAGGCCTGGCGACGTGCATAAAGTCCCGGGACGCGTGTAAGTCCTGGGGCTTTCAAAAAGGGGCAGTCTGGGGGTGGTCCGGGGGCGGGGTCAGAGGCTCCCAGCACAGCGGCCATTTGCCGATGTGCCGGGGGATCACTCGCCGGCAGTCGGCCAGCGCATGCAATAGGGTAAGACAATTTTTTTGGGGGGGTTAGCTTACGGCTGGGGGGAGTTAGGGGAAGGAAAGGTAGGGTGGGGTGGTAGGGAAAGAGGGAAGACAGCGCAGCTCAGCGTGGGCCTGGCGCATGCAAGGTGCACAATTGTGCACCCCCTTGTGCGCGCCGAGCCCTGATTTTATAACGTGCATGCATGCATGCACACATAAAATTGTGTGTCCATGTGTGCGCACATGGATGCGCACACGCATGTCATAAAATCTATCACAATTTGTATGAGTTTTGAATTATTGGATGTTTTATTCATTAGCTGTTTTGAAATATTTACTTTATTAATATGATTTTACTATTTCAATTGATGTTTTATAGTTTTTGATTTTATTATTTGATCTTTTATGAGGAATGATGGTATTTCTGTTTTTTTGCACTGCATATAGAGTCTGGCTGGTTGCGGTTTCAAGTTCAGTTTTTATCTGTACATTTATATTTATATATTATGGTCTATTTAATCTGTACTTGGTGATAGTATGTCTATGTTCTGCACGTGTGACCAAGGTGAGGCATTCTGCTAGCATATAGTTTTTCTGTAGGGATCTGTTGCAGCCTGGCTTGTTCTGTTTTCCCAATAGGAGGTATATTGGTATTTTAGGACCTGGTATAATATTTGAAGTGTTTCTATTTCATAGGTAGGATTATTATGGTTTGAGTGCTGGCAGTTCGTGCTGTTTAGGTTTGGGAAGTTTATTGTAATTGTTTAGTAATGTAAAAATAATATACGTTGTAAGTTGTTTACTTCTTATCTGTAAGTTGTGTAATTTGTGTAAGTTGTGTAATTAGAATGTATGTTCAAAACTTTAATATTTCATTTTGCAAAGTTGATTCTTACTTTGTAATAGTTTTGAAAAAAACTAATATACGTTGTAAGTGATAATTTTACCTCAGAAGACTACTCTGAATATTCTTTTTCATATAAAATCTGTTATTACAAATGCATCATTTTAAATTGTGTATGTGCATGTGTGTAGAGGGCCAAGGGGAAGGGAGGGGGTTGTAGGCTTTAAAGTTCACCAAAGCTACCTAATACCCTTGCACTGGCCATGGATTCCAGAAGAGGGGTGGACCTAGGGAGGGGGAATTGTCAGATTGTAAAGTTTAGATCACTGGAGGGAGCTGGACTTCATTTGTGGGCCCTGGAGAAAGTCTGAATGAACTGTTGGGGTAGGAGGGGGAAGCAATACAGCAATTGTTTGTACAGGGTAACAAAAAAGCTAGCACCGGACCAGAACAGGGGGAAGTGTCTATTTGGAAGAAAGAGCAGTGGAAGCATCCGACCACGCGCAGGCAGATAGAGGAATCCTGTCAACATATGGGCAGAAGAATGAGGCAGCTGCTGCTCATGGATTTGGGGCTGGGAGAGAGTAACAGAAAGCACTAGTGGGCAAGTGTGTGTTTCTGTGTGTCTGTGAGAGTGGGCATTCAAGTGTGTGAGAGAGAATCAGCATATGGGTGAGAGAATGAGAGGCATGAGACTATACGTGAGTATGTATGAACGAGAGAGAGCACATATGGGGGAGAGTATGAGCATGAACATGTGAGTGTGGGTTTATAAGTGTGGCTCCCCTATGAGTTAGCCACTAGATACCCTTAGCATCCCATCAGTCAGCTAGAAGGGATACCACAGTTCATCTCCTCCTCCAGAGGCTGCTTGAGTGGGTGGACCTTTCCTATAAGTAGGGATTGAGATAAGAGAAGGTG
The DNA here is from genome assembly GCF_901001135.1 of Rhinatrema bivittatum. NCBI lineage: Eukaryota > Metazoa > Chordata > Amphibia > Gymnophiona > Rhinatrematidae > Rhinatrema > Rhinatrema bivittatum. Next base: position 307,604,718 of record NC_042618.1, read on the forward strand.
TGGCATTTGAGTTTGCATTTTGGAGAGTGAGGAGCTGTAGTACTTTGTTTCAGAGTGAGACCTGCCCCTCACTGAGTATATACATTTTTTGGAGGTTATTTCCTTTCTGGACTTTTTTTCTGCCAATCTGGATATGCCTTTTGCTAGCGTAAGAGAGTTTGTCAAGATTTTTGCTACTTTTGAGAGTTGTTTTGATGGAGTGTGGCCTGGTTCTCCTGGTGATAGCCATTCCCCAGATCCAGAGGCTGGGGCACTGAAGATCTGTCAGCACCCTTCTCGGTCAGAGAAGAGCTGCGGTGGCAGTAGCACTCCGGAGGATTCTTGGATAGTTTAAAGATTTCCTTTTGTTTTGAGAGGAGGTTTTTTGTCACCTCTTCTCTCCAGTGGGGACTGGGCTGTGGAGCCTAATCTCTGTGCAGCAACAGACCTTTCCCTCTGGAAGAGCACTAAGAACTGAGCTGGAGAACAAGGAAGAAGACCAGAATTGGAAACCTATCAGTGGATCTCCCTGTGAAAGATTTTTGGACGGATTAGAGTAAAGATTTCCTTTTGTGAAGAGAGAGGTTTTTGCACCCCTCCTCCCCAGTGGAGACTGGGCTGTGGAGTCTAATCTCTGTGCAGCAACAGACATTTCCCTCTGGAAGAGCACTACAAAGTGAGTTGGAGAACTAGGAAGAAGACCAGAACTGGAGACCCACCACTGGATCTCCCCCCAGGGACATGGACGCAGGCTGGGTAAAGATTATAACAACTGTGGACCCAGGTAGGACAGTTCTAATCTCTATGGGGACCTTATGCAGAGTAGGACTTCTCCCAAATACTGGACATTTTATGAACTCAGAGCAGTAGTAAGATTTAGCTAAGAAACCTGAGTCAGAGACACTTAAGAACATAAGAAAATGCCTTACTGGGTCAGACCAAGGGTCCATCAAGCCCAGCATCCTGTTTCCAACAGTGGCCAATCCAGGCCATAAGAACCTGGCAAGTACCCAAAAACTAAGTCTATTCCATGTAAGTCTATTCCATGTAACTTCTGCTAGTTCTAACTGGTCTCGTCTGTAAATAGCATTTTACCTGCCCCACTCTCCTATAATGTACCCTTGCTAACAATCAGCAGTTCTTCTCCAAACTCTTCTTCAACAAATACCAACCATAAGCATTTGTTTAGCATTTCTGCTTTTTCCTGGTCTCCACACACATTGTTCCTTTCAATCTTACAATCCCACCCTCTGGGTGGGATTGTAAGCCAGCCAGCTGTAATCTCAGCCAGCTGTAATCTCATTATTTAAAGCTGGACATTGATTTACCTTTTTTGTAATCTCAGCCAGTTGTAATCAGCCAGCTGTAATCTCATTATTTAAAGCTGGACATTGATTTACCTTTTTGCCTAATCAGTAAAGTGTGATTTATACACCCAGTCTTGTGTCCAGTGCACTTGTCCCTGCAGTGCTACAGCATTGCAGAATGGAGGAAGAATTATACACAAGGTTTTAATGAAAGCACATTACCTCCTGGACCGTAAGCATTTGGCTTCCCCCCTCAGAAGCGACCCACACCTTGGGAATAATGGAGGGAAGTGAAGAAAATAAGTTTAAACAGGCCCAGAACAATAAATTACTTTGTGTACCCTTGAAGAAATATGCCACTTTAAAGAAAAGGGTTACTTCAAATGACGCCCAGCAATATTGGTTACCAAAGAAGAAAAACGTGATGTTTTACAATGGTGGTGCACTTCAGAAAATATTGAGGAAAAAATCCTCCATAGAGACTAATAGACCTAAGATAGCCACCAGCCTTAGCTATGGGGGAAGAGAAAAGAGGGAAAAATCCCCATGCCTCTCACTAGGGGGTGTAGATGGTGCCCATGACATCAGAGCGGGAGGATCAAGGAATCTCTGGAATTTGTTGTCAGAGGATGTGGTTAGTGCAGTTAGTGTAGCTGGGTTCAAAAAGGTTTGGATAGGTTCTTGGAGAAGTCCATTAACTGCTAATCAAGTTTACTTAGGGAATAGCCACTGCTATTAATTGCATCAGTAGCATGGGATCTTCTTGGTGTTTGGGTAATTGCCAGGTTCTTGTGGCCTGGTTTGGCCTCTTGGAAACAGGATGCTGGGCTTGATGGACCCTTGGTGTGACCCAGCATGGCAATTTCTTATGTTCTTATGGTGATGCCTGTGTTGAGAGGAGGTGACTTCCAGGATACCCAGAGGAAGGGGTCAGGTTGTGAGGCCAGAAAGTCAACCAGGGCCTCAACATGTGAAGCCAGTGTGACTCTACATGTTTATGCCAACACTGCTGTCCATACCTGGGAACTTTTGATTTCCAGTCAACCCTGAGATTACCGTGAATGTGGTGGGAGGGGGAGGGGAGTGCAAGGACGAGGGACCGGATGTGCACAAACTTACTCTCATACATACAAACACATATTAACACTCATATATTCACGATCACTTTCCAAACACACACACTCTCATTCTTACATGCTAACTCTCATTCCTCATTCTCTGACACATTCTCACATGCTCATAGCTTTACTCCTCTCATTTTCCCACATACACACCCCGCTCACATACATGCTCACTCACTCACTTCTCACCCTCTTCCACACACAAACACACACACACACACACACACACACTCACCCTTTCATCCATGTGGTTACACTTTAACTTCTCTTCCTCCTACACAAACACACACATTCTCACAGACATGTTCTTTCCCCTCCCCTTGATATACTTCCTCTCCCATGCACACACCCATTCACAAATATACACACACACACATGCACAAATACCCTCCTCACTGACTGCTTCTCCCCACCCCAAACTCACCAGTAGCGGCAACCTTCTCCTGGGGTTGATGATTGCCCTGATTCCCTGTTTTTCTCTTTTCCTTCTTTACCCTTATGGATTTCTGGGAAGGAAGGGATAGAAACATCGAGAACTGATTGCCTAAAAATAGAGATGTGCATTTGTTTTTGTCGAATTGGAAAATTTCAAAGAAATTGTCCAATTCAGCATGAGTCGGAGGGCCCAAATCCCAAGACGGATTTTCCACGAACTTCGGTGAAAATTCGTTGTTCGGGTTAGCGCGGGGGGAGGGGCACATTTATTTAAAATAAAAAACAAAACCCACCCCAACCCTTCAAATTTACTTAATTACAACCCTCCTGAGCCCCCCAAAACTTGCCTACAGTCCCTGGTGGTCCAGCAGGGGTCCCGGGAGCGATCTCCTGCTCTCGGGCCGTCAGCTGCCAGTAAACAAAATGGCGCCGGCCGTCTATTGCTCCTACCATGTGATGGGGCTGACCAATGGCACTGGTAGCCCCTGTCACATGGTAAGGGCAAAGGGCCACCGGCGCCATTTTGTTTACTGGCAGTCTTGGGGGGGGGGATGGTTGGGGGGGGGTTGTATTTAAGTAATTTTGAAGGGCTGGAATCGGGGGGGGGGGGGGGTTCTGGTTTTTTTTCGGCGAGAATTGCCGAGAAAAAAAAAAACAACCAGACAGATAAAAAGGAAGCACATCTCTATTATCGAGGCACCTTGTTTATCAGCAGGCTGAATATGTGGTTTTCACGTGTACAATCCATTGGATGTGGACTACACGTCTTCTTTAGGACTGTTTTTTCTGGCCAGAGGGCACCCTACACTGCCTCCTACTCTGATAAAATCGTATGAAGACTCCTTCTTCCAGCCAATAGCAGCAGCAGCAGCATCTTCTACTGCTACTGCTATTGGCCTCCTCCCTTCTTCCTGTTCCCACAGGCCAATCAGAGGCTTCCTCCTTCCTGCCGGCTAGCATTGGTCTTCAAATTGGCCACTAGTGTCTCTACATCAAAATAGAGCTGAGAGAGGAGTCGCGTGCAGCTTGGCAGTTCTGAAATCTTTTTTGGGGAAAAACTGTTCTTTTCTCCTGCCTCTACCATTTTTTTTCCACCTGTGGTTTTTCAACTGCTGCATCAGCCTCTCCGCCCCCACCCCTTCCCCCCCCCCCCCTAAAACAAGCAAGCTTCCTTATTTCTCTTCTCCCCCTCCCCTTCTTTGGCCTTACAGCTGCTCTTTCCCAGGAGCTAACCAGTTGAACTCTACTGCTGCTCCAAGAAAGAAGCAGGTATGTCCCCTTTTTTTCTTTGCTTTTTAGGACACATTCTGGGGCAGCAGTGACAGCTGTGTGGGCAGACACTGGGGAGAGCAGAGGCACCAGCCAAAAAAAAGGTTTTCCTTTTCCCCCACTCCCTTCCAAATAATATTTTTTTCACTGTTTATTTGCAGCAGACAAAACTCTCCCCTATCTATTTTCTTTCCTTCAGCCCTCATCTCTAGTCCAACTCCCTTTTACCCTGCCTGTGTTTTTTTTCCTTTCCTCTCAGGTTTACCTCTCCCCCCCCCCCCTAAGTTTTCAATTTAGAGCAGGTTCACTGCTCTTTAGAAAGAAGACACCTCTCCTGGGCATGCAATTTTCTATTTAAATGAGGTGGCATGCTAATAAGGAGGCCGATCCAATATAGCTGTGTAGTGACCAAGAAGAATGAGATCAGTGTCGGCTCGATCCAGTAAGGCCGCGGTAAAAACAGTGAGGTAGTGTCAGGCGCACCCTTCCTCCCCGCACGCACAGTTCTCTTCACTAACTCCCCGATACTCTCCTCTAATCGCATGCAAATGCATGCCGCGGCTGTGAAGCGTTAGGGAAGGGTTATGCCCGCGCAACCCATTTTACTGTATAGGCGCTGTAACAGCGCCTATACAGTAACCTGGGTGCGCTGGTACCTGTCATTTCAAATGACATTTGAAATGACAGGCACCAGGAAGTGTAAAAAAGTTTAAAAAGTGTAAAAAACAAAAAACCTGTGTGTTATATAAAAAAATAAAACAATTTTAAATACCTGTCGGAGGGCCGTGGGTCCAGGCGGCCGGTGGGCGGCGGGCAGCCATCAGCGGCATCCGGTAGTCCCTTCTCCCTTCCTCCCTCCCTCCCCTGCCTGGATGAGCGCCAAAATCGCACGGGCGGGTCGGCAGCGGGGGGGGGGGGGGGGGGGGGCGGCAAGCAGGATCGGGGGGCGGGGGGTAGGCAGCGGCGGGGCCGGGGGGGTCCGGGGCAGCGGGGGGGGGGGGGCGGCAGCGGGGGGGCGGCAGCAGGATCCGGGAGCGGCGGGTAGGCAGCAGCGGGGTCCGGGGGGGCAGCGAGATCCGGGGAGCCAGCAGCGGCAGCATGTTCGATTCGCGCAGGCAGGTAGGTGGCAAAGTAAAGATGGCCGCCAGCACGGGAAAATCGTGCAATTGGCCGCTGAAGACGTGACGTCACACCCCGTGACGCCAAACGTCGTGACGTCACGTCTTCAGCGGCCAATTGCACTTACCATAGCAGGCCCGAGCCTTGCTACTTTTTCGTTTGTTTTTTTTTGCCCTGGTCCCGTCCGGTCTCCTGCAGCCCCGTCCGGTCCGGACGGGGCTGCAGGAGACCGGACGGGACCAGGGCGGGTAAGCAATGTTTTTACCCTACACTACACTACACTAACTCCTACTAGGGGGAGGCGGTAAACTAGCAGGTTAAGGCCGCGGCAGAACAGCGGGTTACGGAGGAGATAATATCAGCGCCCGTTACAGTATCGCAGGGGAATAGCTAATTCCTTCATTATACAGCTTTTTCGTTCATTTACATGCCGGGTGCGGAAAGGGTTATGCGTCTGTTTTCAGAAGCGATACGGACGCGTGAAACTGGACACTGTATCGCCGAACTGCCTTGCGCGCCCGAATTGTGCGCTACGAGCACGTTACAGACGGGCAATCCTCGAGCGGACGATACTGGATCGAGCTAAAATCTTTATTCTCACAGTATATGGGCCCGACTCTGGCCCCATACTTACAAGGAGTAACTAGATTTAGATGTGACCCACGTTGTTCATTTTGCGAAAATAGAACACTTCACACAGTAGCCCATGAGGCAGCTCAATCAATAGAGCCCATATACTGTGAGAATAAAGAATTGATCTCATTCTTCTTGCTCGCTACACAGCCAGGGACAATAGCACATCCCTAGCGCCTCCTTAGTAGCGGTAGAGGTGGCTGTCAGCGGGTCTGACAGCCGATGCTCTCTTTTACTGGTGTCTGTTTTCGAACTTGCTGACAGCCACGGGTTAGGAAAACGGACACTGGTAAAATTGAGCATCCATTTTTCTAACCCGCTGATTGGCGGGTAGATTTTTTTTTTTTTTTTTAATTTAGGTTCTTTTCACTTAATATCCTAGCTATATTAAGTCAGGTGTACAGAAAGGCAGTTTTTTCTGCTTTTTTTGCTTTTCTGTACACTTTTCCAGGTTGCTTAGAACTTAATGCCTGCCCTTGGGCAGGTGTTAATTTCTGAGAGTAAAATGTGCCGCTTGGCCGCACATTTTGCTTTCAGTATCCTGGGCGACTAACTAATAGGTTCATCAACATGCATTTGCATGTGATGAGTGCTATTAGTTTTGGGAGGTTGGCCATGCGTTTCGATGCGCTATTATCCCTTACAGTATAAGGAGTTAGAAGAGCACCTCAAACGTGCGGCCAGACGGGTGCTAAAGGGTTGCGCTTGGTTGAGTGCCCTGTACTTTATCGGCCCTGAAGGTTTTAAGGAAAGCACATCACCACCTGGGCCATAAGCATTTGACTTCCCCCCTCAGAAGGGACCCACACCTTGGGGATAATGAAGGGGAGTGAAGAAAATAAGTTTGAACAGCCCCAGAACTATAAATTACTTTGTGTGCCCTTGCAGAAATATGCCACTTCAAAGAAATGAGTTACCTGAGCAAAGAGGTGTTGGATGTTCCTGCATCTAACCCCTTCTCCCTGACCCCCATTCCCCTGCTAATCCACAATAATCTCAGGGTGACTGGTAATCAAAAGTTTCCAGGTATGTTCCAGAGTCTGTTGCAAAGCAAGCAGCTGCAAGATAACGCAACAGCAGGAGGGAATTAGCAGTATACAGAGGCACTGCTATAGTTTAAAGCAAACAAAAAATACTCAGTTGGAGTAGAGGCAGAGAGGCGGAGAGGCTGAGGAGAAGGCTAGTAGAAATAGAATTGTTATTCTCTGTGTAGAGGGCAGTCAACAAAGTTTTTAAAGATTTGTATTAGAAAGCCGACCTTTGATAAATCCCATTTGATCCGGGACAACTACTTCAGAGATCAGAGTTCACCTGCTGGGCCAGGACTGTGACAAATAATTTAATATCTTGATTAAGGAGGGAAATGGGCCAGTAGGAAGTGGTTAAAGGGGGATTCTTTCCTCACTTATGAAACAAGACCACAGTCGCAAGGTTATGTCCTCTATCAAACTCCCCCCGCTCTTGAGCTGCCTGAAACATATTCCTTAGAGGCAGCAGGGTATGATCATCCAGTAGTTTATAAACTTGGATCCAAGGCCATCAGGCTCCAGTGCTTTCAACAGCTTTAGCTGCCAGATAGCCCTATGAATTTCCACTTCCTGAATCAGCATTTCCAAAAGCGCATGTGCACGTGTGCTTAGGACAGGAAGGTCCAGGCCCCGAAAAAAATCCTGATAAGTTTGTATGTTAGGAGGCCCAGCTGTATACAAGAACTTGTAGTAAGAAACAAAAGTGTCCGAAATCATAGAAGTGATAGTGAGATTCATCGAGTTCTCCCTAAGGTGAGTAATAAGTTCCCTCGTACAGGTGGCAAAATTCACCAACCAGGCCTACAATTTACCCAATTTTCCCCCCACTGGTAAAGTTTATATTTAAGATACAAAATATTTTGTTGCCCTTTCAAGTCAAGTAGGGAGTTCAATTCCTGACGGGCGGTGTCCAAACTTGCCTGCGTGTCCCAATCAAGACCCTCTGATGAGCCCGGCGTAAAGATATGATCTTCTTAGTAAGTGCCAAAGTGACAGAGTCTCTATCTCGCTTTACACGAGTTTGATAGACCAGAATGTGGCCTCACAGCAGTCTTGGCCGCATTCCACAAAGTGATGGGATCAACATTTGGGGTCAGCTTAAACGTATTCCTTCCATTTATCTTGAAGAAATACAGCAAAGTGTTTATCATTATATAGATGGGGTAGTATCTTCCACCGAAACTGGTCCAGAGGCATAGGAAGCAAATTAAATGTGATTAGCACCATAGCATGGTCAGAAAAGGGAATATCATGAATCTCACTAGTCACCAACTTATTGTAAAGAAATTCAGAGATAAGAATATAGTCCAGCCTGGAATAAAGATGATGGACATGAGAAAAAAAGGTATACTCCCAATCCTCCAAGTGAAGAGTAAACCAAGCATTGATTAATTGCAGCTCATGTAACATGAAGCCCCCTCTTATATCTGCCTGAGCTTGCTTAGGAGTCTTAGATGGCTTGTAATCAACCAGAGGATTATCTACCACATTGAAGTTTCCCCCCACTATTACCACATGGCCTTCCCAAACAGCAACCTTAGGGGTAGATTTTAAAAAGAAGCACACGCGGGTCCATGTGCGCACGCTACCTGGCGCACACACATGGATGAGCAATTTTATAACATGCATGTGCCGGGACAATGAGGAATGGCGCTGTCCCAGCCTGCCCTGGACTGCCCCCTTGTAAGACCCTGTCACTTACATGTGTTCCGGGATTTACGCACACCGGGGTTTTAAAAGCCGGCCTTTAGCCAAAAAAGCCAAAAAAAACCTATGAGAGTATATGTTGGGGGCATAAAGATTGACCAGGGCCACCTTAACCCCCTGTAATTCCCCAACCACAATAATATAGCTACCATTAGGATCAGACAAGCATTTCGTCAAGGTGAAGCTAACCCGTTTGCTGATCAGTATGGCCACACCACGTTGCTGAGAAGTGAAAGATGAAAAAAAAAAAGACCGACCTAGTTCCTCTGCAGCTTATGATGCTCCCCATCACCCAAGTCAGTTTCTTGCAGGAAAGCAACATGTACCCCATGTTTCCGCAAGTCAGTTAAAATGGAGAAATTACTTACCTGATAATTTTGTTTTCCTTAGTGTAGACAGATGGACTCAGGACCAATGAGTATAGTGTACTCCTGATAGCAGATGGGAGATGGAGTCAGATTTCAAAGCTGACGTCAGCCTACATATACCCCGTGCAGGAAGCTCTGCTCTTCAGTATTCTCCTCAAAAAGCAATTGTGGATATATGTGTGCTTTAATAACTTGATTAACTTGGTTAACTTGATTAACTAGGACTGGTTCAACTGATTCCAATTGGAGTGCACTCAACCAGATAACGCCGACACCCAGCAACTATGGATGTGTTGAACTAGGGGTAATACCTGGCTTACCCGTGCTTCTCTTGTTCTTGGGGCTTGTCACCCGAGGTTCCCGGATTTCGGGGCAGCTGTGGGCGGCGTGCTGAGTCCATCTGTCTACACTAAGGAAAACAAAATTATCAGGTAAGTAATTTCTCCATTTCCTAGCGTGTAGCCAGATGGACTCAGGACCAATGGGATGTACAAAAGCTACTCCCGAACAGGGCGGGAGGCTGCCCGTGGCCCACTTAGTACTGCCCTTGCAAAGGTTGTGTCCTCCTGGGCCTGGACATCCAGGCAGTAGAACCTGGAGAAGGTGTGTATGGAGGACCACGTTGCCGCCCGACAGATCTCGGCGGGCTACAGCATCTTGGTTTCCACCCAGGACACTGCCTGGGTCCTTGTTGAATGGGCCTTGACTTGCAGAGGTGGGGGCTTCCCTTCCTCTACTTAGGCCGCCTTGATTACTTCTTTGATCCAGCGGGCTATGGTTGCCCGCGAGGCCTCTTCCCCTTGTTTCTTCCTGCTGTGAAGTACGAATAGGTGGTCTGTCTTTCACACAGATTCCGATCTTTCCAGGTATTGGACTAGGAGTCTGCCGATGTTTAGATGGCGAAGGCGTGAGTCTTCCGAGTCCTTATGTTCGTCTGGAAATGGCAGTGAGATGGTTTGGTTTAGATGAAATTGAGAAACCACCTTCGGTAGAAAGGAGGGGACAGTGCGTAGCTGTACAGCTCCTGGTGTGAACCTGAGGAACGGTTCCCGACAGGATAGCGCTTGAAGCTCGGAGATGTGATGGGCTGAACATTTTGCCACTAGGAATGCAATCTTCAAGGTCAGGAGCCGTAGTTGACAGGCCGCGTGTTGGTCTGAAGGAAGTCCCCCCTAGGAAGTCTAGTACTAGGTTGAGATTCCATAGTAGCACCAGCCACTTTAGTGATCTGTTTGACTCCTCTCAGGAAGCGGGAAACATCTGGATGGGTTGATAGACTGATGCCGTCCACTTTGACTCTGAAGCAGGCCAGTGCGGCCACCTGAACCTTGAGGGAGTTGAGACACAATCCCTTCTTCAAGCCATCCTGCAGAAATTCCAGGATCATGGGAAGTTTGGCTGTCTGCGGGAGGATCTCGCGGTCCTCACACCAGGCTTCGAATACTCTCCATATTCGTATGTAAGCTAGAGATGTGGAGAACTTGCGTGCTCGGATCAAGGTGTCAATCACTGCCTTAGAATATCCGCTTTTTTTCAGACGAGTCCTCTCAAGGGCCAGACCGTAAGAGAGAATCGAGTCGGGTCTTCGTGGAGGATTGGCCCTTGCCGGAGAAGGTCCCTGTGTGGCGGTAGGGACAGAGGGTTCCCCACAAGAATTCTTCGCATGTCTGCGTACCTTGGCCTTCTTGTCCAGTCCGGGGCCACTAGAAGTACTAGTCCCCTGTGGTGTTCTATCTTGCGATTGATCCTGCCCAGTAGTGGCCATGGGGGAAAAGCGTACAGCAGGTCTTCCTGTCGCCAGGTCTGGACGAGGGTGTCGATTCCCCGGGATTGCGGTTCTCGTCTGCAGCTGAAAAACTTGGGAACTTGGGCGTTGGACCAGGTTGCCAGTAGATCCATGGCTGGGGTTCCCCAGCGGTTTACTATCAGCTGAAAGGCTGTGGTTGACAGCGTCCATTCCCCTGGGTCTAGGCTCTCTCTGCTGAGGTAGTCCGCAGAGACGTTGTCCTTTCCCGCGATGTGAGAGGCTGAGATCCCTTGCAGGTTTGTTTCCGCCCACGCCATGAGGGGGTCTATCTCCAGGGACACCTGTTAGCTCCTGGTTCCTCCCTGGCGGTTGATGTAGGCAACTGTTGTGGCATTATCCGACATGACTCTGACAGACTCGCCCTGGAGTCTGTGGCTGAATCGTAGACAGGCTAGTCGGACTGCTCGGGCTTCCAGCCGATTTATGTTCCATCCCACCTCTTCCTTGTCCCATTGTCCCTGGGCCATCATTTCCTGACAGTTGGCTTCCCACCCTCGCAGACTCGCATACGTGGTGAGCAAGATCCAGTTTGGTGAGGATAGTCTTATTCCCTTGCTCAGATGGTCTTCCTGTAGCCACCATTGTAGCTCTGTCCGAACCTCTGCTGGTAGCTGGAGGTGAATGGAGTAGTTCTGGGATGTCGGGTCCCATCGTGACAGTAGGGAACATTGTAGTGGGCACATGTGGGCCCTTGCCCATGGAACAACTTCCAGGGTTGATGTCATGAGACCGATGACTTGGAGGTAGTCCCATACCTTGGGGCGAGCATAGTTCAACAGTTTTCACAGTTGATCCATCAGTTTCCTTCTCCTTGGAGGGGGGAGGACAACCTTGTCTTGCTTGCGATTGGGAGGGCTGCAGGTAGCTCTTGGTTGTGTTGATGACCCACCCGAGATTCTGCAGCAGATTCTTGACTCTTGTGGTCGTCTGGGGACTTTCCTGAAGAGATTTCGCCCTGATCAGCCAATCGTCCAGGTAAGGATGTACGAGGATTCCTTCTTTCCTCAGTGTTGCCGCCACTACCACCATGATTTTGGTGAAGGTCTGAGGGGTGGTAGCTAGTCCGAAGGGTAGCACCCAGAACTGGTAATGATGGTCCAGTATCGCAAAGCATAGGAAGCACTGATGGTCGTGATGGACTGGGATGTGGAGATAGACTTTGGATAGATCCAGTGAAGTCAGGAATTCTCCCGGCTGTACTGCCCTTATGACTGAGCGTAGGGTTTCCATGCGGAAGTGCAATACCCTCAGGTAACGATTGACGGTCTTGAGGTCCAGGATGGGCCGGAACATTCCTTCCTTCTTGGGAACGATAAAATAGATGGAATAGTGACCAGTATTTTGTTGGTGCATGGGCACCGGGGTTATCGCCTTTAGGCTGAGTAGTTTTGTCAGTGTGGTTTCCCTGCCATCTTCTTGGAGAGGAAGTGGCACGGTGATCTCACAAATTTGTCTGGAGGGATGCTGTGGAAGTCCAGATAGTATCCCTCTCGAATGATGGTTAGGACTCACTTGTCCGACATTATCTTGACCCATCTTTGGTAGAAGAGAGTAAGTCTGCCCCCTATGACTTCTTCCTGTGGATGGGTCTGCTGATTCTCATTGTGGGGTGCGGCCGGAGCCTGTACCTGAGCCTGCTGTCTGTTCCGAAAGGACTGAGCCTTGCCTGTGGGGCAAGGCACTTGGTAGTATGTGTTCTTGTACAGTCTAAAGCGTTGAGCTCCTCTGCCCTTGGTTCTTCGGGGGGAGAAGCGCTGGTTTCTTTTGTTCCTGTCCTCCGGTAGACGAGGTACTGGAGATTCACCCATTTGTTGGCTAACTTCTCCGCTTCCAAACAAGAGGGATCCTTTGAAAGGCATTCTCGTGAGGTTTGCTTTGGAGGTCGTGTTGGCTGACCAGTTTCAGAGCCATAATTGTCTTCTGGCTGCCACTATGGAGGAGACGCCCCTGGCTGAGGTGCGCTCTAGGTCCGAGGTCGCATCAGTGAGGAAGGATATCGCCGGTTCCAATGTTTCACCGGATGTGGTTGCGTCTCTGGAGAGAAGCAAGCAGGCACGTGTTACTACAGCACAGCAGGAAGCGATCTGCAGGGTCATTGCTGCTACATCAAAGGCCTGTTTAAGGATGGCTTCCTGACGTCTGTCCTGGGCATCCTTGAGTGCCGCTCCTCCTTCAACTGGGATGGTCATGCGCTTTGAGGTAGCGCAGACCATGGCATCCACTTTTGGGAACCGTAGGAGCTCCTTGGCCGTGGGTTCCAGGGGGTATAAGGCTTCTAAGGCCCATCCTCCTTTGAAGCTGGCCTCCGGGGCATTCCATTCCAGGTCAATCAGTTGTTGTATGGCCTGAAACATTGGGAAATAGCATGGGGCCTGATGGAGGGACACCAGAACGGGGTTCGTCTTTGGCTCCATGTGGTACCCGTGCCTGGAATGGCCAGTGTTTTCAGGGTCAGGGACACGAGAGCTGGTAACTCGTATTTTTGGAAAAGAATCACAGCATGGTTCGGTTTGGTTCCCTCCTTGGAGGGATTTCCCCTTCCTCCAGGGAGTCAGTCTCATCCCCCGAGGTGTCTGTATCCCCTATAGGGAGGCTCTTGCTTAGGTGGGGCACATCTCGAGAGGTCCAAGAGGTGCTTGGAAGATCTTGTGCTTTTGGTGGAGACTGGGACTGTGTCACGGGCGGTACCGATTGCGCCTGGACAAAGGTTTGTAGCCCTTCGAAGAATTCCACCCAGGAAAAGGTCCCTGGGTCCATATTCAATCCAGACGGGGTTATGGTGGAAGCCCCCGAGGTGCCTTCCTGTGTAGGCGCTAGGGATGTGAATCATTTTTTAACGATTAAAATTATCGTCCGATAATTTTAATATCGTCTTAAATCGTTATAGAACACGATACAATAGAAATTCTAACGATTTATCGTTAAAAATCGTTAAATCGTGTTAGTGCGCACTAACGGGAGTTAGTGCGCACTAACTCGAGTTAGTGCACACTAACTGAAAATGATACAAATTGACACTTTCCAGGTCAGTAAAGGTCAGTTAGGAATGAATATGTGTTCCTATTGGCTGGCTGCCCTCTTATCTATTGATGTTAACCAGGTTCCCACTGAGGGTGATGGTTGGGGGGATGGGAAATGGAAATGGAAACTCAGGAACACTAACAGAAAATGATACAAATTATTGACACTATCCAGGTCAGTAAAGGTCAGTTAGGAATGAATATGTATTCCTATTGGCTGGCTGCCCTCTTATCTATTGATGTTACCAAGGTTCCAACTGAGGTGATGGTTGGGGGGATGGGAAATGAAAACTGTTGGTAGTTGACAAAAAAAGTAATGTGATCAGTCAATATGACTAGAACCTGTGCCCTATTCCTGATACCAGGGGTGTTGTGATCTTCCTGCACTCAGTGCCCTATCCCTGATACCAGTCTGAGACAGCTCCCTCCCTGCATTACTAGTGAGAGGCTGGCTTCACAGACAGGGGGGAGCTGCCTGACCCTCACTCCTGACTTCCCCCATGTCCCAGCTAGTGAATGGTGTGTGGGTGAGGGGGGGGAGGATGGTGAAGTCTGAGACAGCTCCCTCCCTGCATTACTAGTAAGAGGCTGGCTTCATAGACAGGGGGGAGCTGCCTGACCCTCACTCCTGACTTCCCCCATGTCTCAGCTAGTGAATGGTGTGTGGGTGAGGGGGGGGGGGGGAGGATGGTGAAGTCTGAGACAGCTCCCTCCCTGCATTACTAGTGAGAGGCTGGCTTCACAGACAGGGGGGAGCTGCCTGACCCTCACTCCTGACTTCCCCCATGTCCCAGCTAGTGAATGGTGTGTGGGTGAGGGGGGAGGGAGGATGGTGAAGTCTGAGACATCTCCCTCCCTGCATTACTAGTGAGAGGCTGGCTTCACAGACAGGGGGGGGGGGCTGCCTGACCCTCACTCCTGACTTCCCCCATGTCCCAGCTAGTGAATGGTGTGTGGGTGAGGGGGGGGAGGATGGTGAAGTCTGAGACAGCTCCCTCCCTGCATTACTAGTGAGAGGCTGGCTTCACAGACAGGGGGGAGCTGCCTGACCCTCACTCCTGACTTCCCCCATGTCCCAGCTAGTGAATGGTGTGTGGGTGGGGGGGAGGATGGTGAAGTCTGAGACAGCTCCCTCCCTGCATTACTAGTGAGAGGCTGGCTTCACAGACAGGGGGGAGCTGCCTGACCCTCACTCCTGACTTCCCCCATGTCCCAGCTAGTGAATGGTGTGTGGGTGAGGGGGGGGGAGGATGGTGAAGTCTGAGACAGCTCCCTCCCTGCATTACTAGTGAGAGACTGGCTTCACAGACAGGGGGGAGCTGCCTGACCCTCACTCCTGACTTCCCCCATGTCCCAGCTAGTGAATGGTGTGTGGGTGAGGGGGGGGGGGGGGCGGATGGTGAAGTCTGAGACAGCTCCCTCCCTGCATTACTAGTGAGAGGCTGGCTTCACAGACAGGGGTAGCTGCCTGACCCTCACTCCTGACTTCCCCCATTTCCCAGCTAGTGAATGGTGTGTGGGGGAGGGGGGGAGGATGGTGAAGTCTGAGACAGCTCCCTCCCTGCATTACTAGTGAGAGGCTGGCTTCACAGACAGGGGGGAGCTGCCTGACCCTCACTCCTCCGGAGTATTGTGATCTTCCTGCACACAGTGCCCTATCCCTGATACCAGGGGTGTTGTGATCTTCCTGCATGCAGTGCCCTATCCCTATTAATACCAGGAGTGTTGTGATCTTCCTGCACGCAGTGCCCTATCCCTAATACCAGGGTTGTTGTGATCTTCCTGCACACAGTGCCCTATTCCTGATACCAGGAGTGTTGTGATCTTCCTGCATGCAGTGCCCTATCCCTGATACCGGGATGTGTGCAAGAAGATCCCAACACCCCTGGTATTAGGGATAGGGCACTGTGTGCAGGAAGATCACAACACTCCTGGTATTAATAGGGATAGGGCACTGTGTACATGAATATCACAACACCCCTGGTGCCAGGGATAGGGCACTGTGTGCAGGAAGATCACAACACCCCTGGTGTCAGGGTTAGGGCACTGTGTGCAGGAAGATCACAACACTCCTGGTATTAATAGGGATAGGGCACTGTGTGCAGGAAGATCACAACACCCCTGGTGCCAGGGTTAGGGCACTGTGTGCAGGAAGATCACAACACTCCTGGTATTAATAGGGATAGGGCACTGTGTGCAGGAAGATCACAACACCCCTGGTGCCAGGGTTAGGGCACTGTGTGCAGGAAGATCACAACACTCCTGGTATTAATAGGGATAGGGCACTGTGTGCAGGAAGATCACAACACCCCTGGTGCCAGGGTTAGGGCACTGTGTGCAGGAAGATCACAACACTCCTGGTATTAATAGGGATAGGGCACTGTGTGCAGGAAGATCACAACACCCCTGGTGCCAGGGTTAGGGCACTGTGTGCAGGAAGATCACAACACTCCTGGTATTAATAGGGATAGGGCACTGTGTGCAGGAAGATCACAACACCCCTGGTGCCAGGGTTAGGGCACTGTGTGCAGGAAGATGACAACACTCCTGGTATTAATAGGGATAGGGCACTGTGTGCAGGAAGATCACAACAGCCCTGGTGCCAGGGTTAGGGCACTGTGTGCTGGAAGATCACAACACTCCTGGTATTAATAGGGATAGGGCACTGTGTGCAGGAAGATCACAACACTCCTGGTATTAATAGGGATAGGGCACTGTGTGCAGGAAGATCACAACACCCCTGGTGCCAGGGTTAGGGCACTGTGTGCAGGAAGATCACAACACTCCTGGTATTAATAGGGATAGGGCACTGTGTGCAGGAAGATCACAATACCCCTGGTATCAGGGTTAGGGCACAAGTTCTAGTCACATTGACTGATCACATTACTTGTTTTGTCAAGCTACCAACTGTTTCCATTTCCCATCCCCCATATACTGTCAGTGGGAAGCTTGGTAACATGAATAAATAAGAGGGCAGCCAATAGGAATACATATTCATTCCTAAACTGACCTTAACTGACCTGAAAAGTGTCAAATTGTATCATTTTCAGTTAGTGCGCACTAACTCCCAGTTAGTGCGCACTAATCGGAAAAAACGATTTTTAACGATTTTTTAACTAAAAAATTGTGCCTAACACGATTTTCTTGCCCTGCCACACGATTTCTATCATTAAGACGATATGGAAAACGATTCACATCTCTAGTAGGCGCCGAGTCAGACATACAGAGGTCCGGGGTACTATCATTAGTGGATCTCTCTACTGGCAGTGGGGGGCCTTGCTTAGATTCCCCCTGAGCCTCTTCACAGTGCTAGCATAGGGCGGAGGCCACTTCAGGTTGAACAGCTCTCAGATGGCAGGCTGGGCAAAGGGACTGTCCCTTGGCCTTCTTGGCCAGTGGTGCCATGATTTGTGCATGTGCAGTGACTAAAAACTCGTCTGTGCGCGTTGGTATGCGCACCGGAAGGCTTAGTTGTGCGCTCCAGGTGTGCCGACGATGTGCGTGCGGGATGCACAGGATGTGCATGGAGGCTACTACTTTATGCGCCTGGCTAAGATGTGTGCGCTGCCATGGGCCCGGCACCGTTATACGCGTTGCTGTGCACATGGCACAGATGTGCGCGCCGTTGTACGCACAAGTTGGTTGTGCGCACGGCTCCGTTGAGAGGGCAATATGGCGATCAAGGGGGGGAAATGGCGCTGACGACCAAGCGGACAAGATGGCTACACCCCCTCCCCCCCCCCCCCCCCCCCCCCCCGGAGGGTCTCCACGTGTCTGAGCCCTCACACCGGATCAGGGTCTAGCCCAGACGGGGCTGCTCAACCCGATTTTACAGATGCCGGAAGGGACGATCTGTGCAGCTATTCGAGCCTCGGAGACCAGAGACTTAGAAGAGGTTTCTACCTTACCTGGTCTCGGCGTTTCCCGGTCTCGTGTCGGGCGGCCTCCGGCTGCAGGGGGAGAGGGAATTACCTTCACCACTGTGCTCGATTCTGCATCCGCTGCCTCTCAGCCACCCTGGGGGCTAAGTCCATGCCAGGAGCCGGCTACCGGACTGAGGCTTGCCTCTGAGGGATCTCAGAAATCACCTCAGGAATTCTTGACTGGGGGAGGGACCCTTAGGTATCACCGCAGGAGAGCGGGGCTCGTCTTCTTGAGGTAAATTTTCTTTCTTCTTTGGTTTAAAATTGCTAACACTATTCTAGTGTGTGGATGTGTCCCTATCTGCTTTAGGAGACGGAGAAATACTGAAGAGCAGAGCTTCCTGCATGGGTATATGTAGGCTGACATCAGCTTTGAAATCTGACTCCGTCTCCCATCTGCTATCAGGAGTACACTATACCCATTGGTCCTGAGTCCATCTGGCTACACGCTAGGAAAGCTTTTTCCTCTTAATCAGGGAGTGCAACTTGAAGATTTTTTGTAAATAGGGAATTACCTGTGTTAAGCTCTCCTCAGATGGCCGATAGCTAGCCCTTGATCAACATGAGCAGTAGTCTTAAATGGTTTTCACTAATCTTTATGTATAAAGGTTTCCTTAAGTTTCTCCCATATCTGAGGTCTAATTAGGGATGATTTTATTTTTTTCCTGATGTTCTTTTGTTGCCACTTTTGTTTTATTGTTTGCTTACTTTCCATCCTGAGCAATATGTTGTCAAGTTATTCTTGATATGATTATTATTATTATTATTAAATTAAATAAATATAAAGTTAATAATAAAAAAGAACTTGAGTAGAGTATTTAAAATGGAAGAAGCCACAGCAAGGATATAAGGTGCTATTCCAGTGGTACCTGACTCCTACGAATCTGCACAGGATGTACCCAGCAGTTTTGGCTCTCTGCTGGCAGGAGTGTGGGGGCAAGACGACCTTTCACCATATCTGGTGGGAATGCACAGAATTACAGAGCTACTGGGAGTTAGTTATAAAACTAATTCTGAACATAACCGGAATTGAACTTCCCAAAGTTCCCAAGCTCATATTGCTTAACCTACTATTGGAAGATGTGGCAAAACAAAGCCAACATTTGGCATTACAGGTAATTATAATCACTGTCAGGCCAATCCAGTACCGAGCGGTAGGAAGAGCTGCGTTAGTGCCTACGGCACCCGCGGTTACCGCCCGCACAGTGCAGCTCACCTACCGCTCGATCCTGAACCCTAATTATATGTAAATGTAAGCCGCGTCCGAAAAGCCTTAGGCCCGCGCAACCCAGGATACTGGATAGAGCGCCTATACGGTATCCTGGGTGCGCGGGCCTAAGGCTTCACGCCACGCTGGTATCTGTCATTTCAAATGTCATTTGAAATGACAGATACCAGGAAGCGAAAAAACCAAAAGCAAAAAGTAAGTCGCTTCCCCGCTTCACTCTTCCCTCTTCCCGGAGCAAGGCTGCTTTTCGCGCCCTGCTCCGGGTGGAGGGAAGAGTGAAGCGGGGAAGCGACTTACTTCTTGCTTTTGGTTTTTTTCCTTCGCCGCTGTCAGTGCTCCCCCTCCTCTCGGAGCATGTCGCGAAAAGCAGCCTTGCTCCGGGAGGAGGGGGAGCACTGACAGCGGCGAAGCAACGGCGAAGACATCGGCGAAGCAACACGAAGACAGCGTCGAAGCAACGGCGAAGACAGCGGCGAAGCAACAGGAAGACAGCGGCGAAGCAACGGCAAAAAAAAACCAAAAGCAATTTTGGGTTGTTTTTTTTTCAAAGCGACAATTTTTTTTTTTTCCAAAAGCGACTTACTTTTGGGATCTGTCAAGATCCCAAAAGTAAGTCGCTTTTGGACGCCTGCAAAACTTACTATTCTGAAGCCATCATCAGGAACACATGCGATCGTAGCTCCACCCAACGAACTCAAAGATGGCCGCCTGCACGGGAGAAGCGTACAATTGGCCGCTGAAGACGTGACTTCGTGACGTCACGTCTTCAGCGGCCAATTGCACGCTTTCCCCGTGCAGGCGGCCATCTTCGTCGGGAGGAGCTACGATCGCATGTGTTCCTGATGATGGCTTCAGAATAGTAAGTTTTGCAGGCGTCCAAAAGCGACTTACTTTTGGGATCTTGACAGATCCCAAAAGTAAGTCGCTTTTGGAAAAAAAAAAAATTGTCGCTTTGAAAAAAAAAAACCCCAAAATTGCTTTTGGTTTTTTTTTGCCGTTGCTTCGCCGCTGTCTTCCTGTTGCTTCGCCGCTGTCTTCGTGTTGCTTCGCCGCTGTCTTCGCCGTTGCTTCGACGCTGTTAGTGTGCTTCCCCTCCTCCCGGAGCAAGGCTGCTTTTCGCGCCCTGCTCCGAGAGGAGGGGGCACACTGACAGCGGCGAAGCAAAAAAAAACCCAAAAGTTGCTTTGCCGTTGTAGTCTCCGTGGCAGCCCCAGTCCGGACATCGGAGGGGGGCTGCAACGTTTTTTACGCTTTTTTTTTTTTGGCTTCTGGAGCAGGGGAGAGGACTGGGGCTGCCACGGAGACCGGCACCCATGATCGCGGCCGGGGCAGGCGAGCGGGGGCTGGGGGAAAGCTTTCCACCTACCCTTACCCATGCCTCTACCGCCTGGGTCAGGGTAGGCGGTAAGTTTGCAGGTTAAACACGCGACAAAACGGCAGGGAAAACTAGCCTTAGTCGGGGCGCGGGTTACGGGATGCTAGGGAATAGCTAATTTGCTCGTTTGCATGCAATATCGCGCTAATTCGCTCGTTTGCATGCAATATGCATGCCGCGGGCGGAAGGGGTTGCCCGGGGAATTTAGGACGCGGTAGGAGTAGGTTAAAGGGGATTCGGGATCGCAGGAAGGGCTAACGCGGCCGAAAACGAAGTTAAAAATGGCTTAGGAGCAGGGTAAACTTGGCCGCACTTTACAGGATAGGCCTGTAAGTGTGAACTAGTGTCCTGGTGGCGTAACACAGAGGTCCCATCCTTGAGCCAGGTGCAAATGTGTCTTGTGAGAGTATGTCTTATGAGCAAACTAACTGCACTTAATATGACTCCATTCAGAAGTACGAAAATGTATGGGACCCTTACATTAAGTGGAAGGAAGGGCAGTAGAGGGAATGAATATCCAGAAATGCAACCCTGGCAGTAACTGTTATCAATTGTACACGTCGACCGTTAGACTTTGAAGTCACTGCATTATACCTCTCTAGGATAGTTTCCTTTTTTGTTACTTGGAAAATATAAGGGAACATTTCCAATTAAATGTGCTTTCTTTGTACAACGAAGGACATTTAGAGTATTGGGGGTGGGGGTGGGGAGGAGGGAAACTATGTGGTAAGATTATAGATAGAGACCATTGTTGAAAACAGACAGGTGTGCTAATTGGAATACATTCAGGGGATTAAAGACATCACAACAGTCGCCAATAATGGCTAGAATTGTCCTGGACTATATACCTGCGGAAGGACTTTACAGGGGGAGGGAAGGGAAGGAGGGATGAAAATGAAAAACAGGGGAGCATGCTTTTTAGTGTTGGACTCATTTATTCTTTATATGTATTACCTGGATTATATTGTTATGCAGAATACCAATATCGAGGTATGTATGAATTTAAATCCTGTTCAATAAACAGTAAATTACAAAAAAAGAAGCCAGTGCATAGAATTAAGATGGTGACATGAGGCATGAAGTTTCAAAATGGGATAAGTGAAAGAGTTTTTGTAGGAGGGCAGATATATATTGTCCTTTTCCTCTAGTATTTGGGATGCTCGCTAACATAAAAAAATTTCCCAAACTCATTGACTGTTCCTTTGTAATTGAAGCGCATATGAAATCTGAAGTGGGATTACTACACTACTCACTATCAAACCACACATCAAATGACATGCCATTCAGTGATGCACATGCACAATACCCCATGGATTCATAAAATATCCCCCTCGGTGGTACTTACTTATGCCCAGCAGTCACTTTTGATTAGATCTCTTTTTTATTCTGTCAGCTCTGAACAAACAGCAAGTAGCAGGCCGGGTTCAGAAGACATTGACTGGAAGTGATGTTCCACCTGCCAATACAGAATTGTATTGGTTGGTTTTTCTATAAGGAATGAAGAGATGAGCAGGCTGTTTCTCATTATGCTATATGCCGTTTATATGATTCTCAGAATTTGTAACCATGGGCGCAGGGGAAATGAGTCTGCTTCTACCTTAATTGTATTGGTTTATTTGTTAATTTTCTTGCTTTTAATCTCCTAGTGGGGAAGCAGAAGGGCAGGGAATGTTTGAGCCTTAGATCTGCCCATTGAACAGTTTTGTCCTGCATGACATGTTGAGTGTGCAGTACAGGATCCAACAGCAGCTAATCAACTAAAAGCAGAGGCATCTTTCTCACCAACGCCTTTCAGAGAAATGCTGCTGGCAGACGGGAATATGCTTCTCTCGCTTTTCTTTGATTTTTTGTGGAGGGAGCTTTTCTTCTGTCTGCTATTCTAGAGAAAGCTCCAGGTGGTGTGATAGCCAGATATTTCAGAAGCTGCTGTTAGTCTACAGGAATCCAAGTCCCCACTTTCTAGTACTGCTGTGAGCCAATTATTAGCAACAAAAAGTGTCGGAGACCACCTCCTAGAGAGATAAGAATATGTTAAGTATTATTTTTAAATGCAGGCCTCAAATCCACTGAGATGGAGACAAGATTTAAAGCAAGGGAGAATAAAGGGGTAGATTTTAAAAGGTGCGCATGCACATGGACGCACCAATTTTATAAAATGCACGCGCCGGTGCATGCTATAAAATCCAGGGGCCGCCTGCACATGCGTGCCAGATTTTATAACCCGTGCACTCAAGTGCGGGCGGCGTGCACAACAGGGGGAGGACTTAGGCAATTCCCACGCGGCAATGCATCCCAGCCTTCCCCAGTTCCCTCTCAGTCTGCTCCAATAAAGGAGTGGACTGGGAGGGAGCTTACCTACCCCATCTTCCCTATCCTTCCTCTCCTCCCCACCCCTTAAACCCAAGTTTTGTTTTGTTTTGTTTTCTATTTTTACCTTTTTTCGGCAACTTCAGCTCCAGAGCTGAAGTAAATTGCACATGCCGGGAGCTGGGTCTTTAGGTCAGCAAAAAATGGTGCTGTCCCAGCCTGCCCCCTCCCCGCCCAGAACACACACCCCGGCCTGCCCCTTTCAAGGAGTCCGGCATTCATGCGCATACCGGGGTTTAAGCGTGCAGCCGGGCCTCCTCTAAAATGCGCGCGCAAGGCCCGACCGCTCGCATAACCCCCGGATTTTACGCATGTGGCGGATTTAAAATTTGCCTGAAAGTGATTGCTGTTTTATGGAGACTCAATTTCAATGCAATGAATTCCGAAATATGGATAACTTAAAAAATTATTTTAAGAACAGGAAGCTTACGATAGTGAACTTTCTGAATTGGACTCTTTCTGTGTATGATCTTTTACAGAGATATCAAACTGAAAGGTTAGAAAGTCCATAGATTTCCCTTCCTCCAATAGCCAAGGCTTTTTATATCCCTGATCTGCCATCTGGTTTGGAGGATTTACCTAATTCTCAAAAGGTTCTGTTATCAGAAAGTATTTTTAAATAGTCAGTCAATAAGGTAGCTAGTAAGCAGTAGGCAGTGTGTTTATTTTTAAAAGTCTGCAGAACTGAGTGTTCTGCAGACTTTTAAAGAACTGAGTGTTTGTATTTAAAAAAAAAAAAAAAACCAAAAAGTAGCCAGAAGCTAGAAATAAGCTAAGAGCAGTGCATACCTAAGTAAAAAAGTTGAATAGTTCAACTCAGTTACTCACCTTGGAAAGGTATTGAGGTAGTGTGATTGGGTTTGAATAGGGACCAACATTTGTTAATCAAGAGAGCAGTGAGTCACTCTGGCTGACTAACTGAAGTTAGACTGTTTGTATTTCCCAACCCCTCCCACCCCTCTAACGTCCTTTAAATGTATTAGTGAATTCACTATGTGTCTGGTAGTGGCCTACCGGGGTCTTATCGAATTCTCATTAAAGGTTTTGTTGATGTGGGGTTTTTTTTGTGAAAATGAACACCTGCCTATAAATTAAGGGATGAGCTAGGGGGGGCGGGGGGCCCCCCGCCCCCCCCTAGCTCATCCCTTAATTTATAGGCAGGTGTTCATGAGCTAGGGGGGGCGGGGGCCCCCCGCCCCCCCTAGCTCATCCCTTAATTTATAGGCAGGTGTTCATTTTCACAAAAAAAACCCCACATCAACAAAACCTTTAATGAGAATTTGATAAGACCCCGGTAGGCCACTACCAGACACATAGTGAATTCACTAATACATTTAAAGGACGTTAGACACATTCCTACTCCCATAGCAACCTAAAACTTAACTAGGAACTGATCAAAATTGAGATGAAGGCAGCAGTCCAGCGGCAAGAGGTGGGCTTCCCAGTCTTTTGCATAGAGTGTCACATGTACGATTTTTTACCCACCGGTGAGAAGTTGTACATGTGCATGCAATGCAAAGAGCTCCTGACTCTCAGAGAATGAGTCCGATCTCTGGAGGCAAGAGTGGCAGACGTGGAGGAGCTGAGGCAGACAGAGAGGTATATAGATGAGACATTCAGGGACATAGTAGTCAAGTCCCAACTTCAGACTGGCAGCCCTGGTGCTGCCTTGGAGGAAGAAGGTCTCATGATGGGAGAGCACCAGCCAGGTGCAGCAGGAAAGGATCCTGTAGCAAGGACCTGCTCTCCAGGTGATGCATTGTCCTTTCGCACTGAGGATATCTCCCCAAGGCCTACTGCCCAGGAGGGAAGGGTTAGGTCGGCCGTCATAGTTGGTGATTCAATTATTAGGAATGTAGATAGCTGGGTGGCTGGTGGGCGTGAGGATCGCCTGGTAACATGCCTACCTGGTGCGAAGGTGGCGGACCTCACGCGTTACCTAGATAGGATTTTAGACAGTGCTGGGGAGGAGCCGGCTGTCGTGGTACATGTGGGCACCAACGACATAGGAAAATGTGGGAGGGAGGTTCTGGAAGCCAAATTTAGGCTCTTAGGTAGAAAGCTTAAATCCAGAACCTCCAGGGTAGCATTCTCTGAAATGCTCCCTGTTCCACGCGCAGGTCACCAGAGGCAGGCAGAGCTCCGGAGTCTCAATGCGTGGATGAGATGATGGTGCAAGGAAGAGGGATTCAGTTTTGTTAGGAACTGGGTAACCTTTTGGGGAAGGGGAGTCTCTTCCGAAGGGATGGGCTCCACCTTAACCAGGGTGGAACCAGACTGCTGGCGCTAACCTTTAAAAAGGAGATAGAGCAGCTTTTAAACTAGAACAAAGGAGAAAGCCGACAGTCACTCAGCAGTGCATGGTTCGGAGAGAGGTATCTTCAAAGGATACTAATGATGCATTAGAATTAGGGCATCCCGACAGTGAGGTTCCAATAATTAGAAAAACAGTCCAAGTGCCTGTAACTAAAAACTCACCTGAGCTAAAAAACAGGTGTTGTGATCTTCCTGCATGCAGTGCCCTATCCCTATTAATACCAGGAGTGTTGTGATCTTCCTGCACACAGTGCCATATCCCTAATACCAGGGGTGTTGTGATCTTCCTGCACACAGTGTCCTATTCCTGATACCGGGGGTGTTGTGATCTTCCTGCATGCAGTGCCCTATCCCGGTTACCGGGGGTGTTGTGATCTTCTTGCACACATCGCGGTATCAGGGATAGGGCACTGCGTGCAGGAAGATCACAACACTCCTGGTATCAGGAATTTATAGCATTCAGGCACACATCATCTTCAGTGACTCCATTCAGATAGGGTTGCCAACTTTCCCATGGAGCAGGATCAGACACTTGGGAGGGGGGGGGGCGCTGGCTGCAGCCACCCCCCCCCCCCTTTTATCCCTTTCAAATCGAGCATTGATTTTTTTTTCCTAGGCAGATTCTGCCTGCCTGTCTTTGGGGTTTGGGTTCGACTCTCTTCCTTTGTGACTCCCAGGAGGACAGTGCAAAGCAGCAACAAGTGTGGCACAGCTGTGGGAGAGGCAGAGGAGGAGGAGAGTCAAACTGAGCCCTGAAAACAGGCAGGTGATTGGAGCGCTGCCAGGCTGCTACCGCTGATTGGTCCCTGGCCTTGCATGTCTGGATTTTACAGTGAATAGTTACCCTTGTAACTGGATACTGTAAAACAGGCCGGAAAACCGGGCTGTCCGGTCAAAAACAGGGCAGTTGGTCACATGCACGCATACCCAAAAGCTGCCAGCCATAGGACTCTTTCCTTTCCTCCCTGCCTCCCTCCCTTTTCGGTGTCTTAGTGCAGGTTCAGTTCCTGCTGTCAGTGCTAGGCAAAGCAGGAGATGGCAGCAGTCAGAGCCGGCCCAACTCCAGTCTCTCCCCCATTCTCTTTCGCTTCCCCTCTTCCTGATCCTTCCCCAGCCTCTCTCCTTTATGCTTCTCCTCTCCCTGCTGTGTCTGCAGACTCTTCTTCCTCCCTCCCTCAGCATTTCTCTCTCCTTCCTCTCTCCTGCTTTCCCTCTCTCTGTTGTGTCCCAGGCTCCATCCTTTCTCCTCTCCTTCCTGCCCCAGCTTCCCTCTCTCCTGCTTTTCTCATTGCTCCAGCCTCCCATCTCCCCTCCAGCCTCCCTCATTCGTTCTTTTCTCCTGCTTCCCTCTCTTATTTAGTCAATTTCCTTCACAACTTCCATAATACTTCTAATTGCTCACTTCAGCCTCTTGGTATGATGTGCTACTCACCTATGCTTGATGGACCCCTGATAATTTGGGAGATTTGTGGATACCATATTCCCCATTGATTATTACTGCATACAGCACATCCCGAATTATAAATCACATATTTTTGGGGGGTGGGGGGGGGGGGGCCTTGATGCACTCCTCTCCCTTTCTGTAAAGGAATAACATATATAAATAACTACAGGTATGGTTATGGAGCGATGGCAAGGGTGATCATTTGAGGTGTGGTGACTATGCACTATTTGCATGGCAGTGTGTCAGATATGGGCAGCGATGGGGCAAGATAACCCCAGTAGGGGGGGGGGGGAGCTCATTCTCCTCTCCCTGTACGAGAGATGCATCTGGCAAAAAACAATTGGGAAGGTATTGCGATGGTAGTCATTCAGTGTGGCCTCCGAGTTGGTGTCAGTTTATAGTTGGCATTTTCAGTGTGTCAGCTGAGTATATCACATTGTAAGGTCACAGAGGGCATCAGCTATACCAGCATCAGGTTACAAGACGTGGCTGCAGCTAGGTTGGTGGGGAGCCGTTGGCAAGCGAGGTTTCGCTTCTGTGGGCTGTGGCAGGGTTGACCACATCCAAAAGGTTCACAGCAAGTGTTGATTTAGATTAGAAGCTGGTCTGACAAGGAATACAAAGTAACCAATATTTCTGTATCTAAATGGGGTGGGGACTGAGGAGAGCTGAGATGAGATGCCTGTTAGTCTCCGGCTTTGTCAGTCAGGACTGGCCTGCCCACCACCCAGAGAATTATATTGCATACTCTTAAGTGGATCCTTCTCTTTTATGGACCAGGATATCATTGCAATGCTGATGTTTACCCGATAATCAACTTTCCAATTGCAGGACAAAGCGAAGGGCAAGCCTTTGTTGGCCCTGCATCCCCAAACTGAGAAATGTGTAGAGAGGCTGGCTTCTTCGGCCAACCCTGCAACAGTATGATGCTTGATGCAGTGCTTAGGAAATGAAATGCAGATGTGGGTGTGGTCATCCTGCAGTTATTTTGGGAAGTTAGATGGTGTATTTGTTTATGGCCAATGATTGCATTGTTATATGTAGTTGACATATTGCTGTGCCCATGTATAAACAATAAATAGCTTCTTTCTTGAGCAACAGTCTGATGGAGAGTTTCCTTTAGCAGGGGTCAGTGTAAAAGGAGCCTGGATAGGGAGTGGTGGGGTGGCAGCCAAGTGGGGCTTGGGGAAGAGAGGAGGCGAGTTCCACCTGGCACGGTTGTGCTCTTATTTCTTCTTCCACGAAATCGAGCACTTCCGTCCCTAACCCAGGCTGAAGCACTTCCCTCCCTAACCCAATTTGAGCTCAAACTGCTGGACAAGAGTAATCCCTTAAGGCTATCTGTCTAACTTCAGGCTGGAGGGAAGTTCTTTGACACTGACAGCTCATTTCTCATTGCATTCATTTTTTATAGCTCACTAAAACTGATTAGCACCTCGTCATCTGCCACTCAATCAAGTCAAGCTGCCAGCTTTACAGGAAGAGGTAACCTCTTGATGCAAAGTTTGATTTGAAGATAACAATTTACTGGCATTTTCCACTGAAATATTCTTTAATGATGTACAGATATCTCATCCAGTATGAGAGAGAATGTACAGTTCATTCTATTTATTGCTAAATGTTCAAACTCAAGTATACACTGCAGTCATTAATTTTGTTTCCAGGCTGGGAAAAATGATGACCAGGGTGTTGGGGATAATTTGTCAAAGCCACTTACCTGGGTAAATAATTATGTATCAGGTAGCATGTGTTGGCTGAAAACTGCCTTCTTATGACCAGCTGAAAGCATGCGTGGGTTTGAGATGCATCTGTACAATAAGTTATAATTGTTTACAAATATTATGTTGGTTCAACGTTAACAAGCAGTGAATTGCCAAATATTAAAACTACAGGTATTGAATATAGTCTGAGCTGGGTTAAAGAGGTGATGGGCTTGTTTAGGTAAATGGAGAAAATAATCATACATGCATCGGATTTTCAAATGCATTCATGCTATTTTGCCCCCAGGCCACCTGCAAAAATTGTAAGTATAAAGTACTTAAGCTGCTTTTAGCCCATGTGCTATGTGGCTGCTAATTATCAAAGGGAAACAACATATTAGAGGTTGATATTCAGCAAGCTGGTGAGCAGGAAAGTTACCCACATAACTTTACCCAGATATATCCAGACAGAAAATTATCAAGGTAACGTTTAGGGCAAGTATTTTTGCTGACCAGACTTACCCAGCTAACTGAATATCAGTCCACTGGTTAAAATGTACTTCCCTTCCCATCCCTTGGAATGTTCCTGTCACCGCCTCTTTGTATCTAGTTATATGGTTTGTGGGTAATGAGTTCCCCATATAAAATTTAGCAGGGGAAACCGGGGAAATTTTTGGATCTCATTTTTTTTTATCTGGCTAATCTCAAAGGGGGTAATATTCAGTAAGCTGGTTAATGGACAAGTCATCTGGCTACAGTTAGCCAGATAACTTGTCCTGGATATTCAGTGGGATAAACATTCTAATAATGAATATCCTCAATTTAAGTTATCCAGCTAAGATCAGCCAGATAACATTAAACATAACCAGATATTCTTTTGACTGTCTTTTGAACTGTTACAAATGACAACATTAAAATGCAGGGCCTGGGCCCGGGAAGCTTATTCTCTGCTTCAGGGAATTTTGCATTGGGTTGTCAGCCCCGACACAGCTTCTCCTGTTCTTTTCTGCCCACCAGAGAACACAATATCCTTGTATGCATATATTCAAGTTAAGTGCTGAAGAGTTAAAAAAAAAAATATATATATATATATTGTGGGCCAAGGGACCCACAATATATATATATATTGTGGGCCAAGGGACCCACAACCCCTCTACCATCCCACTCAAGCTCCCAAAAATGCTCTGCATTGGATGAGTTACAAAAAATAGAGGCCAGGGTTGTTGATGATCTCACCCCCTCCCCCATCCCTCACTCCTGGGTCCAATTTCTCATTATGAGATGGATTTATTACTTCGCTTTCATTCTCATTGAAGTATAATTTGAGATCTCTCCTTTGCTTAAATACTGTATAGCTGTAAGAGTTAAATGAACATTTTCCTTGAAGAGAAACAGATCTCAAATTTTACTTCAATGAGAATAAGAGCATAGTAATAAATCCGTCTCATAACAAACACTCCCTCTCTCTCAGTCTCTGTCTATCAAAGGACTCCAAACCTCATGTGTCCACCAAAATT
Source organism: Rhinatrema bivittatum (assembly GCF_901001135.1). Lineage (NCBI taxonomy): Eukaryota > Metazoa > Chordata > Amphibia > Gymnophiona > Rhinatrematidae > Rhinatrema > Rhinatrema bivittatum. Next base: position 307,634,381 of record NC_042618.1, read on the forward strand.
TTAAACAAGAAATTGACTTTCCTGGACTCATTTCTTACCTTGAACTCCAAATTCAAATTCAATTCAAAGATACACTTTTTGCTACACACTCACATTCATACAAAACTCTTCCACAGAATGATATGCCTGTTCTCTCTATGCTCAACTTCAGTGGCATTCTGGCACTTTAGAGCAGTCTCTGAAGAGATAAAGTCTGACACCTTCTACTAATTCACTCAATCAAAGCCAGACTGACTGACTTCTCAGCTGCCACCCTTCACTGAGATCAGTACTCTTGGGATGACCTCAGCTTGAATAGTTCCCAAGGGTGCTTTTAAAGCAAATTTTAGCCTACTTTTAGTCCATAAATGCCTCCCTTCTTTGTATGAAGTTAGAGAAATACAAGTTTAGGAATATTTGAGCCTGATTTCACACCTGGATGGGATCTGGATTCACTTGATTAGTGGAGAACTCAAATGTAGTATTCCACCAGCCTCTTCACAGCATCTTTTCAGCAGGTGCACACAAGAAGCAGAGACTATCTCATTTACATACACACTGGCAAGAATGCTCCACAGTTGTAGCCTTAGCAATGCTGACTTTGTAAAATGAAAGTAAAAACCTGGGCAGCTCTGCCCCTTCTTCTTAGCTCAATCTCTTCAATCCCACCATCACCCCCTCCGTAGCTGCAGGGAGGGTGGAAAGAGCTCTCACACTGCTCATCTCCCACACACAGTAACATACTCAGGGGCCGATGCAATATCATGTGTGAAAAAATGTGCGTCCAAAATGGGCCTCCGTTTTTCCAACATGCGCACATCCATCTTTCCTGGGCTCCCAATATAATATTCAAATGAAAATGAAAAGGGCACCAAAAAAATGTTCAAAAAAGAGCATCCATAATGCTACCTATTTTATTGCATCGGATGTCCATACTGCATCACACGTGTGCCATATGGACACATGTACATTCTGTGAAAAGGGCACATATCCTTTCAAATGGAATATGGGGAATGTTTATTTGAAAAATTAGATTTTGAAATCAAATTGTACACCCCCAACGTGACTTCATGATGTGAGTACATAATTTTGCCAGCAGGGAATATGAATTGCTGTTTTGAGTCTAACTGTCCTTTTGTGCTGAGTTTAAATCGGATCTGTGCTCTATACAGACTGGTATGGACTTTTGCCTGGCATTCGGATTATTCAACATTGCAGAAAGATCAATATTGCTTCATTTTCAACAGGTAAGAGGTATTTGCTTTGTTCTTGTTTGTTTTTCCTAAGTGCACAACTTGTTCATTGTGTTTATTTTATATTACCTCTGTTTCTTGCATTTATACATTGTTCACATTCTACATTTACTTTTTTATCCACAATATGGACTGATAGCTATGGGTGAATGGATGCCCAAGCCCTGAACACCAGCAAAGGGAGCTGGACTTGAGCATCTGTTCTGGGCCTGGCCCCAGAAGAACACGCCCTGGATGCCACCAAAAGGAGTCGGACTTGGGTATCCGGCGTGAGCATCACCAGGGGCTTGTAATTGGAAGCACAAATTATGGTTGTCCTTTCATAAAATGTTGGTTTTTCCTATCCATTCATGCTATGCATATGGCCTGTTCCTTTGCACTTCCATTAACTGCATCTTATTCTATGGGTTTATTAATTCCATGCAGCCTGTGCCTTTTGCCTTCCATTAACTAATTTTTGCCTCTGTCTCTCTGAACTATCCATGCGGCCTGTCCTTTGGCCTTCCATTAACTCCTTGTTTTCTGATCTGTTCCTTTGTACTTCCATTAATTATCCATGCGACCTGTTCCTTTGGCCTTCCATTAACTGCATGTTTTCTGGTCTATTCATGCTATCCATCTGGCCTATTCCATTGTACTTCCATTCAGTGGCGTTCTAAGGGGGGGTGTGGTCTGTTCCGGATGACAGCTGGGAGGTTGGTGGCCGCGAGCGGAGCCCATCCTGCTTGCGCTAGAAGGAGAGGGAGGCCTCCAGGCTGCGAGCAGTGGGAGCACTGGGAGCACTGGGCATCTGCCTAGAGCACCATGGTTCTGGAGCCAGCAACTGCATAGCCTTTTCTTCTTCCCGCCCCTTGCGGCCCAGAAGAGGAAGTGGTGGGTCCGCACGGGCAGGAAGAAGGAAAGGTCATATAGTCGCGGCCCGAAGCAGGAAGAAGAGCAACAGCACTGCCCCCACCCTCCCCACTGCAGATACAGGAAGTAGAACCGCACCAACCCCCATGCCGCCTCAAGAAAAATGAAGAATCCCAGTCTGTCGCAGGGGCTGAAGGAGGAAACTGCTGCTGTGTTTCTGATGGGGAGTGGGGTAGGAAGTGAGAGAGAGTGTGTTTGTGTCTATGTGTGTGTGTTAGAGTATGTCTGTATGTGTATGTGTGTGTGTGTATGGGAGTGAGGTTGTATGTTTGTGTGTGAGGGGTGTGTGAAAGTGTGCAAGAGAGAGAGCCTGTGTGAGGGAGAGGGGAATCAGAGCTCACTGGGCGAGGGGGAGGAGGGGGGGAAGGACGGAGAAGTGAATCTGGGGAGGGTGCCAAAGGAAGTATCCACATCAGGTGCCAAATACTTTAGCTTTGCCACTGCTTCCATAAACTGCATCTTATCCTATGGGTTCATTATTTCCATGCAGCTGTGCCTTTGGCCTTACAGTAACTAATTTTTGCCTGTCTCTCCGAACTATACATGTGGCCTGTTTCTTTGTTTTTCCATTAACTGCATGTTTTCCTATCTGTCCATTCTTTACCTGGTTAGGTTAGTCGGAATCTTTTGTTGGAAGTAATATCAACATAGATAGGTGGATATTAGGCATTCCTACATGTTATCTTGAATCACAATTTTTCAAACACCTTTCTTATGGATATGCTATGTGTATTTTTTATTTATTTATTTTTATTTATTTATTTTTATATACCGACATTCGTGGTAGCATCACACCGGTTTACATCAAATAAGAGATAAAATATACATAAAATAAAATTAGGACAAAAGTGTTGTGCTCCGCGGCTATGGCGCCCCACGACCAAGTCTCCCTACCTGACTCTCAGCACCATGAAAGCCCCGGGGGAGGGCTCCGACTCGGGCCCGTGCTGCCCGCTGCAGGGGAAGCCGTCCTGCGGCGTCTCTCCTCCACCGGGGAGATCCAAGATGGCCGCCACCATGGGATCCAAGATGGCCGCCGTCAACTCATTTGCATTTAAAGGGACCTGGTACCTTTAACTTGACTCACCTGCTTCCAATGATCCAGAGCAGAGGAAGTATATAGGGAGGCTTCCTCTGCTCATTCCTTGACTTGGCAACGTCTCTTGCGAGTGTTGTTTGAGTCTGCTTGCCTCGGTGAGTTCCTGCTTCTTGCTCCTGTTACGTCTTGGTGTTCTCTGGTTCCTGACTTCGGATTGGCTTACGGTGATTCTCTGGTTCCTGACTTCGGATTGGCAGACGGTGATTCTCTGGCTCCTAACCTTGGCTTGGCAAGCGGTGATTCTCTGGCACTCGACGTTGGACTGGTGAGCATTGACCCTCTGGTATTCGACCTAGGACTTCTTCAAGACTCTGTCTCCAAGGGCCCACCTAAGTCCCAGCGGCCCGGGTCCCTACGGGCTCCTCCTGGGGGGACCGCGGGCTTCCAGGGTGAAGCTCCAGTTGGCCTTTGCACCGTTGCCTGACCTTTCGAGGTCCACCTAAGTCCCAGCGGTCGGGTCCCTATGGGCTCCTCCTGGGGGGACCGCAGACCACCAGTGGTGAAGACACAGCACCTCGTCCCGACTCCTCATCGCCTCCGTGTCCACCTCAGCCTCCAGTGCCAAGGATCGACTGGTCCTACCTCCTGTCCTGCCTCGCCACCCGATGAGAGAGCCTATGGACCGTCCGGAAGGTATACCATCCTCTCGTCGGCCAAGGGTCCACAAGCCCGAACATAACAAAAAGTTACAGGATAAAAAAAACAGCAAAACTAATCTAAAATATCATAAAGTAATACATCATAAAAAGATGATAATCTATAAGAATCAAAAAAATAAACTAGCCTAAAAAGCACTCATCCATGCTAATCTCTTCACATATATGCTTGCAGGAAAAGCCATGATTTCAAAATTTTTTTAAAGGTTTGCGAATTCGCTTCCAGCCTTAATTCTAAAGGTAATGAGTTCCATAGCCCTGGTCCTGCCAGAGACAGAGCTCTCTCTCTTACAGAGTTTAGGTGTGCCAGTTTAGGGGAGGGGATGGTTAAAGGTCCTTTGCCTGCAGAGTTCAGATTTCGCTGAGGGACGTGAAAATGTAAGGCAGCATTAAACCATTCAATTTTCTCATTAAAAATTGATTTATGAATCAAAACTAAAGTCTTAAATTTAATTCTAAAAATAATTGGCAACCAGTGTAGTTCCTTTAAAATTGGAGTTATGTACTCATTTTTCCTGGTGTTTGTTAAAAGTCGCGTGGTAGCGTTCTGAAGTAGTTGAAGCAGATGGGTAATAGTACCTGGAAGACCTAATAACAGGGTGCTGCAATAGTCCATTTTAGAGAAGATAAGAGCTTGTAAAACCAGTCTAAAATCATTGGCATGAAGGAGGGGCTTAAATTTTTTTAAAGTATGAAGTTTTAAAAAAAAATCTTTTAATAACATATTGATAAAATTCTTCATATTTACTTCACTATCCTGTACGTACTTGGATCAGCCTAGACAGTGGGTTGAGCCTCCTGTCCAGCAGATGGAGACAGAGAAAAACTGAAAGGGTATCCTATATCAGGACAGTGCTCACCCTGCATCCCTCAGTATTTCTCTGTCTCTAGAATTGCAGACGGTTGAACCTGCGGTTCCGTCCTTTTAGCTGTATTTCTTTTCTTTTGGTGTGAGGTTGTTTTCTTCTCTTGCCACTACTTTCACAAGATCAAGCAAGTATTTCCTGTAAAAAAAAAAAAAATAATAACTAATAAGACAGAAAACAGTATTTTATCTCCACAGGAGACAGTTTTGACTCCTAGCTCTTATGAGGTCCTAGGGGGGATTTTCCCCTTGAGTACTCAGCCTAGGACCTCCTATTCCCGGTGACCCTTTATTCTCTGTTGATGCTCATCCCGCCAGGAGGGCAGAGTTAGCAATCTGATGAAGACCAGCTCCCCAAAGGGGAGGAGTAAGCAGTCTATTATAGGTCTGTTCCCCCAGAGGGGGAACAGACCTATAATAGACTTAGTAATCTGTAATGACTGGATGCTGGATACTCCCGTTGAAGAAAGAGTTAACAATCTGTTAGTGATCCCCCGCCAGGGGGCGAAGTAGCACACTGTTACGGTTCTTGCTAAGGAGTAGCAATCTGTTAGTGCTCTGCTCTTCCAGAGGGAAGGAGTAGCAACTGTTATGCTTGTTCCTGTAGAAAGATGAACCAGCAATTTCAATGTATCCCCCTCCCTGTTCAATGTATTTTCCATTCTTTTGTTCCACTGTAAACTGATATTTATTTATTTAGTGTTTTTCTATACCGGTATTCGCGATAGGTATCATATCATGCTGGTTTACATTTAACAAGGGGGGTGTAAAATGAAGATACAATAAAACTTTAACAGGTGAGAAGAGAAACGTTGCAGTTACAATAAAACAGGGATGTACACAACTGGGAGCAGAAAAAAATCGATAGGAATTTAGCAGAAAGAGCAATTATTTACAATGTTATGGTATTTACAATGTTATTGTTTACAATGTTATGGTAATGTCTGAGAGTAAATTGAGGGTGCGTTAAGGCTCAGTTGGGGTCCGGAAAGGCTTTTTTAAATAACCACGTTTTTTTGTTTATGATGTTTCGACTAATATCGGTATAAAAAAAATTCTTAAATAGATAAATAAATGATCCCCGTGGAGAGATAGCTATGTGATATGGATCAGCTTCCGCAGAGAGAGGAGTAATGGTCTGATGTGGGTTGGCTCCCACAGAGTAGCAGATGATAATACCGCTCTTGTTAGTGTAGGAATGACACTCAGTAGAATAGTGAATCCCTGGGCCGATGGCAGATGACAGCGCCCTCAAGTGGAGATCCAGTGAGGGACCACCGGCTAGGCTGGAGTATTGAGACAAACACAGATAGTTCTTTATTACACTGGAAGTAGAACCACCAGAGGTGGAAGCAGTGAGTTGATATGCCCGGCAGGGCTGAAGTCCCTCTGATACTGGAACAATGATCTCTGAGTTGCTGAGCTGTAAGGAGAGACTATAGGTAGTGAGTAGTAGGGATGTGAATCGTGTGATCGATCGTCTTAACGATCGATTTTGGCTGGGGGGGGGGGAATCTGATCATCTTAGTTTTTTAGGTGAAAAAATCGTTTTATCGGGGGAGGGCGGGAAAACCGGCACACCAAAACAACCCTAAAACCCACCCCGAACCCTTTAAAATAAATCCTCCACCCTCCCGAACCCCCCCAAAATGTTTTAAATTACCTGGGGTCCAGTGGGGCGGGTCCCGGCGCGATCTCCCGCTCTCTGGCCACGGCTGCGTTAAGAGAAATGGCGCCAGTGGCCCTTTGCCCTTATCATATGACAGGGCAAAGGTAGCGCCTGCGCCATTTTGGTTCCTGTGACCCGACGTCACGCGTGCAGGAGATCGCTCCCGGACCGCCACTGGAATCCCAGGGACTTTTGGCCAGCTTGGGGGGGCCTCCTGATCCCCACAAGAGTTGCCAAAAGTCCAGCGGGGGTCCGGGAGTGACCTTCTGCACTCGGGCCGATTTGCCAATATTCAAAATGGCGCCCGCGCTACCTTTGCCCACACTAGGTCGACAAGGTGGAGCCCTCAGCCCCTAATGGGGCTGAGGGCTCCACCTTGTACTTTCCCATTTTATCCCATGCTAATGCGACTCTTACTGCAGGAAGGGGAGTCTCCCGAGTCTGGGCTTCGAGTGGGAAGAGCAATGGATAAGCTTTATCCCTTGCCTGAACAGTTTCTTGGGATGCTTAAGGTACCCAATGTAGATGTTTCAGTGTCCGCAGTCACTAAACACTAGAGATGTGAATCGTGTGATCGATCGTCTTAACGATCGATTTCGGCTGGGAGGGGGAGGGAATCAGATTGTCGCAGTTTGGGTTTTTTAAATATCGTGTAAATCGTGTAAATCGTGTAAATCGAAAACCGGCACACTAAAACATCCCTAAAACCCACCCCGACCCTTTAAAATAAATCCCCCACCCTTCCGAACCCCCCCAAAATGCCTTAAATTACCTGGGGTCCAGTGGGGGGGGGAGGGCGGGAAAACCGGCACACTAAAACAACCCTAAAACCCACCCTGTCCCTTTAAAATAAATCCCCCACCCTTCCGAACCCCCCCAAAATGCCTTAAATTACCTGGGGTCCAGAGGAAGGGTCCCGGTGTGATCTTTTACTCTCGGACCTCCGTGCGTTGTAGAAATGGCGCCGGCACTACGTTTGACCTGTCATATGACAGGGCAAAGGTAGCGCCGGCGCCATTTTGTTTTTTTGTCCCCCGACGGCAGGAGCGTAGGAGATTGCTCCCGGACCCCCGCTGGACCCCCAGGGACTTTTGGCCAGCTTGGGGGGGGCCTCCTGACCCCCACAAGACTTGCCAAAAGTCCAGCGGGGGTCCGGAACGACCTCCTGCAGTCGAATCGTGTTGCCGTACGGCCGGCGCCATTTTGCGCAAAATAATTAGAAGTAAAAGTATGCATGTAGTTTGCCACAACATGGACTATTTGAAAACTGGCCCCTTTATCTTCAGTTATGCTGCTGGCTATTTCCTTTACATGAACTTAGATTCCTATCTTCATTGTAAAAATAATAATTCAGCTTTTCCAGCATTCCATAAAGGAGCAAAACAATATGATTCTAATAAACTGAAAACAAAGAATTAGTTTGTCAGGAAGGCAAGCTGTAATGCTATCAGCCATGTGATAGTGCCACTGTTTTTAAAGATATTTGTGTTTGTTTGTGGAATATTAAAGGGCCTATGCAATTAACAAAATTTGCATGAGCTCACTAAAAATTGTAATTGGATCATTAAGATGGCAATTCTCAAAAGACATTTACCCAATGTAAAAAGGTTCTCTTAAAACTACCCACTCTGAATATGGATAAAAGACAAAAGTATGTGCTTTGTTCCACAATGTGTGTACATTTACCCATATTTTCCAGGAGGCATTCCCCTGGGGGTAGAGTTGGGCGAAAGAAACAAAACCCCACATTCTATGGCTTTTGCAAAACTATGCGCTTTTTTTTTTTTGTGCCAGAAAAGGTACCCACAGAAAAAGCTGATGCGGATATTTGCATGAGCTCTTTCCTTGGGCAATTTTCAAAAGGAAAGTATACTTATACTTTCTCTTTGAGAACTGGTGCAAAATCCAAGGGTAAAAGCACCCCATAAAAATGCATATAACTAGCAATGGAAAAAGATTTATCATACCTGCTGTACAAAATATCAGAAATAGCATGCTCATGTTATTCTCATGTACGGAAACCCAAAATTGCATATTTTGTATGATGCTATGTATTCGTTAATGGCTTTGCCTGGCTACCAGAAGGTGCTATTCCTGCCTTCCCTCTTCAGTATGCCATAATATACCACCCATTCTGAGTTATGGTCTATTTATAGTGCTTCCAACTGCAATTCTTTTTCTGACACATACATTTTTTCCTTCAGGTGTTAAGCTCATTTTCTAAGGGTAGTATGTAAGGGTTTTCGCTATGAGACAGTATTGCTCCAGCTGCTGAATTGGAATGTTTTTCAACTTCTCCCTGGGCATCCTTTCATGTCTTCCTCTTTTGCATGTGAACAATAAATCATATATGTACTTTCTTCAGGAAAGTTTGGTAAGCAATCGTCCCGAAAAAAAAGTTGACAGGAAGTCCACTTCCATTTACTCCAAACCATAGGCGTTGGAAAGAGGAGGGCACAAGGGTCATGGCCTCCCCAAAATTTGACTGACTTGGCTCCTCCCCCTCCTGCTTTCAAATTGCTGTGGGAGAGGGATCTTCTAAAAAACAAAACAGAATGCATTGGTGGCAGTGGGACGGTGCTTGTTGTATTGTCCCTCTTCTGTCTGCCTTTCCCGGATCTCCTCACTTATTGTTGATTAAATTAAACAGGAGGAGGAAGAAACAGGAGTTTTACAAAGCTTTCGGGTGCTTCATTCGTCTCCACCTCCTCCTCTTCTCCTCCCAGGTCCAAGCGTCATGCTTTGAATGATGTCATTCAAGGGACAAAGCTGGGACTCGGTAGGAGAGGAAGAGGAGAAGAATGAGGCACCCATAGCTCTGCGAAGCTCCTGCCTCCTCCTCCTCCTCCTCCTGGTAATTTCATCAGTGGTTGAAGTTGAGGGAGACCCAGTAAGTTGTGAGCGAAGCCCATCCCACTTGCTGCTGAAAACAATGGAAGCATGGTAGGCAACAGGCGGAACCCATCCCTCTCGTGGCCAAGGAGCATGAGCACAAGAGAGATTCAGGAAGCCCACCTGCAGATGATGAGAGTAACGTGGCCTGTGTGTGTGCTGGGAGTGTGTGCAAAATAGTGTGTGCTGGGAGTGTGTGCTGGGAGTGTGTGCTGGGAGTGTGTGCAAAATAGTGCATAGGAGGCTTTGTGGTGTGTGATTTGAAGCTTGAATGAGGGTGTGTGTGATGAGGGATTTTGTAACGGTGCATGTTTGTATTTGTGAGAGGGAGTCTATGTGAAGGACTGTGTGTGTGTGTGTGTGTGTGTGTGAGAGAGGGAGCCTATGTGCAGAGGTGTGTCAGTGTGCAAGAGAGAAAAGAAGTCTGTGTGAGGATATTTATGTGAGAGAAAGAGAGATGGAGCCTGTGTGAGGTATGTGGATGTGTTTGCATGAAAGGCAGGGAGCTTGTGTGAGAGTGCGTGTGCGAGAGAGAGAATGCCTGTGTGTGTTTGTGTGCATGAGAGAGAGAGAGAGAGGGACAGAGAAAGCCTGTGTAAGGGTGTGTGTGTGTGTAAGAGTGAGACAGAGGAAGTCTGTGTGAGGGGGTATGTGTGTGAGAGAATGGAACAGAGGTCCTTTATGAGGGGCTTATGGGAGAGAGGTCAATCTCTGGGAATGAAGGGCTGGGAGATGGAGATCATGGAAAGGTTGAGCCTGTGTGTGTGTGGGGGGGGGGGGGGGGGAAGAGATGATAGAGTAGAGGAGTAAGAGCCTGAGAGGGCAGAGTGAAAAGGGTCTGGCCAGGAGAGTAGGGAGAGAGGTTGAAAGAGACATTCTTACAGTACACTTCTAAGGTAATTCTGTTCAAATTATTTAAGACTGCATCTTTGGGTATTAACTTTTCTGTATTACATTTTAAGTTAGTTAATTACTCAAAGTTTGATGTATATTACATAATTTTGACCAATATAACCTTTGCTGAACTTTTCAGAATTTTAAAATTTTGTGTGCAGAATTCCCCCAGGAGTACTCTGTGATCTCTTTTCTTCCTATACCCAGATTCCTTACCCTCCTTCCTCTCTAGACCCAGTGTATGTAAGAGAATGATAGTTGGTGGCAGAGTTTGAGGCAATTTGCATGGCTCCTCCAACCAAAAAGGTGTTCCGCTGTGCCTGCTCCACACTGATTCTTGGTTTATGGCATTTTTGCCATGCCAGTTCTATCAAAACAGGAAAATGGATGGCTCTGATTACATAAAACTTTATTACTTCCTCATAGCTCAGGTTTAAGCTCATAACAAACCTGTTCATCTCCATTGTTTCAGGTCCCACTGCTAATGACGGCCCAATAATGGTCTCAACCAACATTGCAGCTCCCATAGGTGGCATCAGAATTTAGCACTGTCTAGAACACGTATATCAAAAAGTTGGTCGGTGCCCCTGAGTCAATCATAGCCATTTGTGAGACTCTATGGTCCTCCAACTGTATAAGAAGGGTAAAATAGGTAGGTTGGATTTGGATTTAAGATTTTGCTCCGCATCTCTGTATGCATATGTTACATGGTTCATTGTTTAATAAGAAAAATAAAAAAGATTTGAGCTAAGATTCAATTCCAAATCTGAGCTTAAGGCAAGTTAAAGTCAGATACAGATTGCAAGCTCAAAAGGGCTTGCACTCTAAGGGCCTCATTTACAAAACACTTTTCCCATAGACACAGAATGGAAGAAAAGCCTTAGTAAATCAGGCTTGATGTAGCTGAAGCAATGAGGGTGAAGTGACTTACCCAAGATCATCAGGAACATTAATGAGAGAAGCAGAATTCAAAAACCAGTTCTTAGCCCACTGCTCTAAACCCTAGACTATTTCACTGGTGTCTGTCTACTGCAATATTTCCAGAATATTTTCCAGGACTATTCCCTGGCCTGAGTCCTAGCTCTAGACCCCCTTCAGAGACTGTGACATTCATTTCTCTCTTCCCCATGATCAAAGATTGAGCTGTTCTACTCCAGTAGCAGTGTCCCTCATTTGGAAGATCACTATGAGTCCTACATTGCTGGTCTCTGTAGTTTATGTTCAGTAGGGGATATTAGTGAATTTAAGAGGTGTCCCTGCAACTCTATTTATTACTGTAGGTGCTGTATTTGGCCTTGCAGATTCTGGATGGCGTTAGTTATTTCTTTCATGAAATAAGTGAAAAGAGCTCCTTCCATGTTGAGATCTGGACTGGGTCTGGGTGGTTAGTTATGGGTTGCATAACTATGAGGCAAGATCTAGCTGGCAGCAAGGTTTGCATAAGATATCTAGGTGAAAGCAGGAGTTCTAGCCAGAGGCAACAGCATGATCAGAATTTTCAAGCAGAAACAGGTCAGGATCAGACGTTCCATGCAAAAACAAAATCAGGAATCAACGGGGAACTATAGTCACCATGAGCTAGTTTTGCCAGCAAATGCTTTTAGACTTCCACCTTTATCCCAGTTAATCTCCACGGGCCAGGGATATCTTCTGCGCCTGCCAGAAAGAGGAACTAAGAGGAAAAGAGAACTGAGCATGCTTTGTTCAGCATGTTTACACTATTTAGCATCCTCTCGGGATATAATTGACATGTTAAGTTAAAACCAGGTCCTAGCAGGTATTAAATAGTATCCATTTATTGAGTTCACGTTAAATAGCATGGAAAGTGGGCATCCCAAGCAATTTTGCATGAGTTTCATAACCCCTCATTTGCATATGATGTTCCTTCATCTGTTTGAAGATTCCAATTGTGTTGAGTCTTAAATCCTTCCATTCAGACCAGGGTTCAAATGGTTTTGTGTCCACAATAACAGCATTATTCACCATATGTCATAGGTTCTTCTAAGAAGTACCATGCTGGTCATAATCTATTGAACCCTGCTCCCAGCATACTGTCTTTTACTGTGGCCAGTCTGGATTACTTAGAAGTACCTAGTTGTGAGGTATGATCATCATCGGCTTTGAATCAGGGATGACTCAAGGTTAGAGGACAGATGCCCTGACTGGTGGACTAATCTGAAAATACAAAAAAACCCCACCAAAGCCCTAGGAGAATAGTCTCAAGGATAGCCTCTGATATTGTAAACACCCTTGGGAACCAAACTATCTCAAGCACTGTCATGTGGGTAACCAAGCCAGTAGGGATGTGCAATGAATTAGGCAATGTCAGCGATACTGCCTAATTTGGAATGGTTCGGAAGAACTGAAAAAAACGATTGAATTTTTTCCGAAATTTTGAAAAAAATTCATTTTTGAGTTAGTGCCCGCTAACTCCCGATAGTGCACACTAATCCGAAAATCGGGGCCCCCCCCCCCCCAAAAAAAACAACCCCGAACCATGTGAAAAACGAAATTCCTGTGGGGGGGCCCCGACACGAAGCCTGACATGAAAATTTTACCCGAAGCACATCTCTAGTAGCCAGATGGTAAGGCTATTGGGGTTGCCGCTTTTAA